>NC_143038.1:75550000-75882500 GCF_057628025.1 Oncorhynchus mykiss | reverse complement strand
ACCTCTCTGTCTCTGTAGTATTCCCTCCTGTTGAGGCCTCTCCTCTCTGTCTCTGTATTCCCTCCTGCTACGGCCCGCCTCTCTGTCTCTGTAGTATTCCCTCCTGTTGAGGCCTCTCCTCTCTGTGGGCTGGAAGCCTGCTACGGCCCACCTTTCTGTCTCTGTAGTATTCCCTCCTGTTGAGGCCTCTCCTCTCTGTGGGCTGGAAGCCTGCTACGGCCCACCTTTCTGTCTCTGTAGTATTCCCTCCTGTTGAGGCCTCTCCTCTCTGTGGGCTGGAAGCCTGCTACGGCCCACCTTTCTGTCTCTGTAGTATTCCCTCCTGTTGAGGCCTCTCCTCTCTGTCTCTATACTATTCCCTCCTGTTGAGGCCTCTCCTCTCTGTATTCCCTCCTGTTGAGGCCTCTCCTCTCTGTCTCTGTATTCCCTCCTTCTATGGCCCGCCTCTCTGTCGCTGTAGTATTCCCTCCTGTTGAGGCCTCTCCTCACTTGGCAACGTGCACCTTTGTAACATGACAGTAACATTGTACTCTGTTCCATTTGTTCCTAGAACCCCGAATAACAGACTTGTGGAATCGAGTTACACATTTGATTAAACTTGTAGCCTCAAGACTCGACAATGACTTGAGACTGACTTTAAATTATCTGGCCAGGTTTGGTAACGTTTTGTCACTAAATTTGTGGCACAGAGACTCCAGTGTTTTACTCTCTATACAGCCAGACTCCATGGTTTTACTCTCTATGCAGCCAGACTCCAGGGTTTTACTCTCTATACAGCCAGACTCCATGGTTTTACTCTCTATGCAGCCAGACTCCATGGCTTTACTCTCTATACAGCCAGACTCCATGGTTTTACTCTCTACGCAGCCAGACTCCATGGTTTTACTCTCTACGCAGCCAGACTCCATGGTTTTACTCTCTATGCAGCCAGAGACTCCATGGTTTTACTCTCTATAGAGCCAGAGACTCCATGGTTTTACTCTCTATGCAGCCAGACTCCATGGTTTTACTCTCTATACAGCCAGACTCCATGGTTTTACTCTCTATACAGCCAGAGACTCCATGGCTTTACTCTCTATAGAGCCAGAGACTCCATGGCTTTACTCTCTATACATCCAGACTCCATGGTTTTACTCTATATACAGCCAGAGACTCCATGGCTTTACTCTCTATACAGCCAGACTCCATGGTTTTACTCTCTACGCAGCCAGACTCCATGGTTTTACTCTCTACGCAGCCAGACTCCATGGTTTTACTCTCTACGCAGCCAGACTCCATGGTTTTACTCTCTACGCAGCCAGACTCCATGGTTTTACTCTCTATGCAGCCAGAGACTCCATGGTTTTACTCTCTACGCAGCCAGACTCCATGGTTTTACTCTCTATGCAGCCAGAGACAGTCATTGCAGAATCGCCCTTCCCGAAAAAAAAAAAGAAAAAAAAAACATTTGACAGATTGGCTTGTGAAATGTACACTCGGTCCTCTGATTGGACCAGCAAACTGTCACTCAGCACAGGCCCGGGTGAGCTAACGATAGCTTATTTGCTGTTCAGCTATACGATCAGGTGCCATGCAAAACATATACAGTTAGAGTTGTGGCCAAAAGTTTTGAGAACGACACAAAATATTAATTTCCACAAAGTTTGCTTCTTCTGTGTCTTTAGATATTTTTGTCAGATGTTACCATGGAATAGTAATTACAAGCGTTTCATGAGTGTCAAAGGCTTTTATTGATAATTACATGAAGTTGATGTAAAGAGTCAATATTTGCAGTGTTGACCTTTCTGTTTCAAGACCTCTGCAATCCGCTCTGGCATGCTGTCAATTAACTTCTGGGACACATCCTGACTGATGGCACCCCATTCTTGCATGCTTGGAGTTTGTCAGAATTTGTGGGGTTTTTGTTTGTCCACCCTCCTCTTGAGGATTGACCACAAGTTCTCAATGGGATTAAGGTCTGGGGAGTTTCCGGGCCATGGACCCAAAATATCAATGTGTTGTTCCCCGAGTTATCACTTTCGCCTTATGGCAAGGTGCTCCATCATGCTGGAAAAGGCATTGTTCGTCACCAAACGGTTCCTGGATGGTTGGGAGAAGTTGCTCTCAGAGAATGTGTTGGTACCATTCTTTATTCATGGCTGTGCTCTTAGGCAAAATTGTGAGTGAGCCCACTCCCTTGGCTGAGAAGCAACCCCACACATTAATGGCCTCAGGATGCTTTACTGTTGGCATGACACAGAACTGATGGTAGCGCTCACCTTGTCTTCTCCGGACAAGCTTTTTTCCGGATGCCCCAAACAATCGGAAAGGGGATTCATCAGAGAAAATGACTTTACCTCAGTCCTCAGCAGTCATATCCCTGTACCGTTTCAGAATATCAGTCTGCCCCTGATGGTTTTCCTGGAGAAAAGTGGCTTCTTTGTTGCCCTTCTTGACACCAGGCCATCCTCCAAAAGTCTTCGTCTCACTGTGCGTGCAGATGCACTCACACCTGCCTGCTGAGATTCCTGAGTAAGCTCTGTACTGGTGGTGCCCCGATCTCGCAGCTGAATCAACTTTAGGAGACGGTCCTGGCGCTTGCTGGACTTTCTTGGGCACCCTGAAGCCTTCTTCATAACAATTGAACCGCTCTCCTTGAAGTTCTTGATGATCTGATAAATGGTTGTTTTAGGTGCAATCTTACTGGCAGCAATATCCTTGCCTGTGAAGCCCTTTTGTGCAAAGCAATGATGATGGCACATGTTCCTTGCAGGTAACCATGGTTGACAGAGGAAGAACAATGATTCCAAGCACCACCCTCCTTTTGAAGCTTCCAGTCTGTTATTCAAACTCAATCAGCATGACAGAGTGATCTCCAGCCTTGTCCTCGTCAACACTCACACCTGTGTTAACGAGAGAACCACTGACATGATGTCAGCTGGTCCTTTTGTGGCAGGGCTGTAATGCGGTGGAAATGTTATTTTTTGGGATTCAATTAATTTGCATGGCAAAGAGGGACTTTGCAATTAACTGCAATTCATCTGATCACTCTTCATAACATTCTGGAGTATATGCAAATTGCCTTCATATAAACTGATGTAGCAGACTGTGAAAATTAATATTTGTGTCATTCTCAAAACTTTTGGCCATGACTGTAGGTAGAGAGGATCACCACAACTGTTATTTTGGTTTCTCTCCTAGCATCTTGCTGGCTACTCTGCTAGCATCTTGCTGGCTACTCTGCTAGCATCTTGCTGGCTACTCTGCTAGCATCTTGCTGGCTACTCTGCTAGCATCTTGCTGGCTACTCTGCTAGCATCTTGCTGGTTACTCTGCTAGCATCTTGATGGTTACTCTGCTAGCATCTTGCTGGTTACTCTGCTAGCATCTTGCTGGTTACTCTGCTAGCATCTTGCTGGTTACTCTGCTAGCAGCTTGCTAGCTAGCCGGCTAAAAACAGCAAGCAAGCTAACTTTTTTAGCTTCCCACATCTCCATGTGAAATAATTGATATTTAAATAATATGCCAAGGCAAATATTTGTGTACTTGTCAGTGTAACCTACAACATCACCCCAGTTTGATATGCTGCTTGAATGCATTTGGTTCCATATCAGCGAAAAACAAATAGAATGTCATCATTTTTTCTCTCGGTGATACAGCAAATACCATTTCAATAGCCTAGAATCAGGTAGTTATTACTTCTAAACAAAATACCTTTTTTGAAGGGGGAGGGGGTGGATTTTTAAAAAGGCTGCAATGTTGGCTTGACTTATTTTTGTGGAACACTCACCGAGAATCTATTTAGTTGTCGATGCAAAATAGGTTGCCCAGCTAAACCAAGTCCAAGCGATCTTTAAATTCAAGCGAAACAGATTGTCATCTGTCATCTGTCGTCTCATCGACCGCTGAAACCAGGTCAATAACTCTATGCACAGTCCTATTGATTAGGATTTGTCCTTTATTGTGAGTAGGACTTTGCCGTCACCCATCTTATCAAGACATTTACCATTACGTTATGTAGTTAAAGATTGTTAAAACCAAAAAGTCAAATTGATTGTATGGTTGTACAACTCATGTGTTAATGCATACATGGCTGTCTCCGGGGGGACATTTCTCATCAATATTTTTCAAGTTTAATTATATTTATTATAAAATATTGACCGTCGCCCCTCCTTGACCTCCATACCGGTCATTCTCTAGTCGGCAGCATTACGTAACGCACCAGGGCATAGTGACATAGTGGCAGGGCATAGTGACATAGTGGCAGGGCATAGTGACATAGTGGCAGGGCATAGTGACATAGTGGCAGGGCATAGTGACATAGTGGCAGGGCATAGTGGCATAGTGGCAGGGCATAGTGGCAGGGCATAGTGGCAGGGTATAGTGGCAGGGTAGAGTGGCAGGGCGTAGTGGCAGGGAATAGTGGCATAGTGGCAGCGCATAGTGGCATAGTGGCAGGGCATAGTGGCATAGTGGCAGGGCATAGTGGCATAGTGGCAGGGCATAGTGGCATAGTGGCAGGGCATAGTTGCATAGTGGCAGGGCATAGTGGCGGGGCATAGTGGCAGGGCATAGTTGCATAGTGGCAGGGCATAGTTGCATAGTGGCAGGGCATAGTGGCAGGGCATATTGGCAGGGCATAGTGGCAGGGCATAGTGGCAGGGCATAGTGGCAAGTGGCAGGGCATAGTGGCATAGTGGCAGGGCATAGTGGCATAGTGGCAGGGTAGAGTGGCATAGTGTCAGGGCATAGTGTCAGGGCATAGTGGCAGGGCATAGTGTCAGGGCATAGTAGCAGGGCATAGTAGCAGGGCATAGTGTCAGAGCATAGTAGCAGGGCATAGTAGCAGGGCATAGTGTCAGGGCATAGTAGCAGGGCATAGTGGCAGGGCATAGTGGCATAGTGGCAGGGCATAGTGGCAGGGTAGAGTGGCATAGTGTCAGGGCATAGTGGCAGGGCATAGTGTCAGGGCATAGTAGCAGGGCATAGTAGCAGGGCATAGTGTCAGAGCATAGTGGCAGGGCATAGTGTCAGGGCATAGTGTCAGGGCATAGTGTCAGGGCATAGTGGCATAGTAGCAGGGCATAGTGGCAGGGCATAGTGGCAGGGAATAGTGGCAGGGTAGAGTGGCATAGTGTCAGGGCATAGTGGCAGGGCATAGTGTCAGGGCATAGTGGCATAGTAGCAGGGCACCTCCCCCCCATTTCCTTTGCAACTTTGAAGCATCCTGCATAATTTGCTGCTGTTGAACCAGCCTGCTGACACGAGACAAAAACCGAGAGCAGCCCATGACAACGGGTTGGGGGGGGGCTCGAGTGGCACATGGGGGGGCTCAAGCGGATACAATACTTTTTGAAAAAGTATTACTAGTATCATTATTTATAATGCCCAGCTCACGAGGGCCGTTGATGTGAGGCCTGAGGCAATTGCCTCTACTGTGTAATGGTAAGTACACCTCTGTGAGTCAAATCAAATTAAATGTTTACTTATGAGCCCTTAACCAACAATGCAGAGTTAAAAACTAAGTATGTGGACACTGTCAAATATCTAATTCCTAAATCGTGGGTATTAATATGGAGTTAGCCCCCCCTTTGCTGCTATAACATCCTCCATTCTTCTGGGAAGGCTTTCCACTAGATGTTGGAACATTGCTGCTATAACATCCTCCACTCTTCTGGGAAGGCTTTCCACTAGATGTTGGAACATTGCTGCTATAACATCCTCCACTCTTCTGGGAAGGCTTTCCACTAGATGTTGGAACATTGCTGCTATAACATCCTCCACTCTTCTGGGAAGGCTTTCCACTAGATGTTGGAACATTGCTGCTATAACATCCTCCACTCTTCTGGGAAGGCTTTCCACTAGATGTTGGAACATTGCTGCTATAACATCCTCCACTCTTCTGGGAAGGCTTTCCACTAGATGTTGGAACATTGCTGCTATAACAGCCTCCACTCTTCTGGGAAGGCTTTCCACTAGATGTTGGAACATTCCTGCTGGGACTTGCTTCCATTCAGCCACAAGAGCATTGTTGAGGTCGAGCACTGATGTTGGGCGATTAGGCCTGGCTCACAGTCGGCGTTCCAATTCATCCCAAAGGAGTTTGATGGGGTTGAGGTCAGGGCTCTCTGCTGGCCAGTCAAGTTCTTCCACACAGATCGACAAACCATTTCTGTATGGACCTCTCTTTGCGCACTGGGGCATTGTCATGCTGAACCAGGAAATGGCTTTCCCCAAACTGTTGCCACAAGGCAGGCAGGCAGGGGATGGCAAGCAGGCAGGCAGGGAAGTAGAGGGGAGGGCAGGGAGGCAGGCAGGGGACGGCATGCAGGCAGGCAGGGAAGTAGAGGGGAGGACAGGCAGGGGAGGAATGTGAGTTATGTGAGCTAGGGCCCTCCACAACAGCAGCCAATCCCCTTGATAATGCACTACATCAGACCATTTAGACCAGAGAGAACTATATAGGGGATATGGTGCCCTTTCAGATACAGCCCATGACCAAGCATGGAGGGAGGGCATGCCCAGACATGTGCTCCAATCACAGGCATGGTATGTGAGGAATCCCGGGCCTCAGACGGAGCAGCAGATCCCAGTAGAGAAATACCAACATCCAGGCAGCACATTCTCTCTCAGGCATCCAGGAATCTGCAGCATGGGGCGCTAGCTAGCTAGCGTAGCTTCCTGCTCAGCCACACGGGAATCCATCTGATGGGGCACTAGCTAGCTAGCGTAGCTGCCTGCTCAGCCACACGGGAATCCATCTGATGGGGCACTAGCTAGCTAGCGTAGCTGCCTGCTCAGCCACACGGGAATCCATCTGATGGGGCACTAGCTAGCTAGCGTAGCTGCCTGCTCAGCCACACGGGAATCCATCTGATGGAGCGCTAGCTGGCTACTAGAAAAGGAGGGGGAAACTCTAAACAGTTACATACAGAGATACATTTTGGATGATATTATATTGATACTTTGATTCCACAAATAAAAAACAAATAAAAAAAAAACTGTTTTTGCCAGTCGGCTGTACCTGCGGCAAAACACTGTGGCTACCTGTCCTGTGCGTTTCTCACATGGCACAGCACCCTGAACACAGAGTGAATTCCCTTTGTAGCAAATATTCAGCTTTCTGCAAAACACTGCCCCAAGAAGTCATGTGTGATACATTTGGAAAATTGGACATTCCATTACGATGTCACAATGCATGTGGAGCCAAAACAAACGTCATCTGTCACTTTATCTGTGTGTGTGTGTGTGTGTGAGTATCTACTTACAACTGTGCAGCAAACAGCCGGCTCATCTTGGCCACGTGTTGGTTGTCACAGTCTTGGTCATCATTGTCTTGTTGGTCCTGTCCTGTGCTGAGGCAACGGCTGTGCTTCCTCTTGCTGGGGCTGATGGGTGGATGGCCCGTCCGGTGGCTAAGGTTGGAGATGCCAGACAATGACAAGGACATGGACTGGTGCATCATGGGATCACCTCGACGCGCTGCCTCGCCTGCACGGAGAGAAACACACAACATATAGAAGGCATCAAATGGGGAGGAAGTTGTACTAATGACAGGAACTTGTGTACTAATGACAGGAACTTGTGTACTAATGACAGGAACGTGTGTACTAATGACAGGAACTTGTGTACTAATGACAGGAACTTGTGTACTAATGACAGGAACGTGTGTACTAATGACAGGAACTTGTGTACTAATGACAGGAACTTGTGTACTAATGACAGGAACTTGTGTACTAATGACAGGAACTTGTGTACTAATGACAGGAACTTGTGTACTAATGACAGGAACTTGTGCTAATGACAGGAACTTGTGCTAATGACAGGAAGTTGCTAATGACAGGAACTTGTACTAATGACAGGAACTTGTACTAATGATAGGAAGTTGCTAATGACAGGAACTTGTACTAATGACAGGAACTTGTACTAATGACAGGAACTTGTACTAATGACATTTCTATCTCCAACATTCTGACCTGCATCAAAACAGATGCCTGCCAGGGGAAAAGCAATTCCACGGTGACAGAATGATGCTGAGACTGGCACAAACAGCGCAAACGGCACAAACCGTCGTTCGGTTACCAAACTTTGCATCTACACTGTTCATCAAGAAAATGTTTTTTTTTTTTTCTGTCAAATTTTAATTTGGATTTAATTCCAAACTGCAATTTAAGACCCCAATTTTTTTTTTTTTAAACCTAACTTTCACGAGGATTCATTGAATATGGTTTATATGAACCAACCGTTGATAGTACAGTAGGGCAGTATGCTGCGGAGAGACGACAGAGAAAATGACAGTTTTGACCAGTCAGGAGAAAAAAACAAATGAAAATATGTTCTCACTATTTAAAAAGAAGATGGAGAACCAGCTATATGATGAACAGGCACAGCAGACTAGAACCAGCTATATGATGAACAGGCACAGCAGACTAGAACCAGCTATATGATGAACAGGCACAGCAGACTAGAGCTAGTTAACGCTACCTACTACAGTAGCAAAAAATAATAACACGAGTCAAATATCTACATAATATCATCCAAAAATAATATTGCATATTGTACGTGACTGTATATATTTGTTCACTAGTAAATAGGATGCAATTTGGGACGTGTCTAAATACACGACCGGGAAGAATCTGTGAAAACTTTATTAGTGTGCTAAAAAGTAAAAAAACACATTGTAAGACATTTAAAAAGTAGTTAACTTCTTGTAAATATTGTCAAATTCAACACTTGGCTGAATGGTGTGAATGTTCTGGCATTACGTGTCAGGAGGAAAACTGTTTGTTTGAACAAACAGGTTAAAATAAATCTTGTACGCTGTTCCTTCCTTCCTCGGCCAGTAGCTCCCAGAGTACAGTAGACCAGGGAGAGTGTGAGGACGGCAGGAAGGGAGACTGGAAAACTACTGGTGGCAGTAGGTACAGATGGGGACTTTCCACTAGAAGACGTTACCCCAATGTTACACTCAGTCAACTCTGGAAAGACTTACTGAGCACCATGTCACCGTAACACAGCGAGGCAAACATTTCAAAGCCCATATCAAATCACATTCACAAAATGATCTTCACCAAAACAATGCAGAGCCAAGTGCTCACCTAAACAATAGTGTTCACCTTAACGGTACGGTAAAGGCACAATGTCAAGCTAGGCATGGTACAACTCACTGAAACGTACTGTTCAACTGTCTACAGTGAGAAAGTGTGGTCTAAAGAACAGTAGAACAGTAGACGGTGTAGAACAGTAGAACAGTAGAACAGGTGTAGAACAGTAGACGGTGTAGAACAGTAGACGGTGTAGAACAGTAGACGGTGTAGAACAGTAGAACAGGTGTAGAACAGTAGACGGTGTAGAACAGTAGACGGTGTAGAACAGTAGGCGGTTTAGAACAGTAGGCGGTGTAGAACAGTAGGCGGTTTAGAACAGTAGATAGTGTAGAACAGTAGAACAGTAGACTGTGTAGAACAGTAGATGGTGTAGAACAGTAGGCGGTGTAGAACAATAGAACAGTAGACTGTGTAGAACAGTAGACGGTGTAGAATAGTAGACGGTGTAGAACAGTAGATGGTGTAGAACAGTAGAACAGTAGGCGGTGTAGAACAGTAGATGGTGTAGAACAGAAGAACAGTAGACTGTGTAGAACAGTAGATGATGTAGAACAGTAGGCGGTGTAGAACAGTAGACGGTGTAGAACAGTAGGCGGTGTAGAACAGTAGGCGGTGTAGAACAGTAGAACAGTAGACGGTGTAGAACAGCAGACGGTGTAGAACAGTAGACGGTGTAGAACAGTAGGCGGTGTAGAACAGCAGACGGTGTAGAACAGTAGACGGTGTAGAACAGTAGGCGGTGTAGAACAGTAGACGGTTTAGAACAGTAGACGGTGTAGAACAGCAGACGGTGTAGAACAGTAGACGGTGTAGAACAGTAGGCGGTGTAGAACAGTAGAACAGTAGGCAGTGTAGAACAGTAGGCGGTGTAGAACAGTAGATGGTGTAGAACAGTAGGCGGTGTAGAACAGTAGGCGGTGTAGAACAGTAGACGGTGTAGAAGAGTAGATGGTGTAGAACAGTAGAACAGTAGACGGTGTAGAACAGTAGACGGTTTAGAACAGTAGAACAGTAGGGGGTGTAGAACAGTAGACGGTGTAGAACAGTAGGCGGTGTAGAACAGTAGACGGTGTAGAACAGTAGACGGTGTAGAACAGTAGGCGGTGTAGAACAGTAGAACAGTAGACAGTGTAGAACAGTAGGCGGTGTAGAACAGTAGACGGTGTAGAACAGTAGACGGTGTAGAACAGTAGGCGGTGTAGAACAGTAGGCGGTGTAGAACAGTAGAACAGTAGACGGTGAAAACAGTAGACGGTGTAGAACAGTAGGCGGTGTAGAACAGTAGGCGGTGTAGAACAGTAGGCGGTGTAGAACAGTAGAACAGTAGACGGTGTAGAACAGTAGACGGTTTAGAACAGTAGAACAGTAGGGGGTGTAGAACAGTAGACGGTGTAGAACAGTAGGCGGTGTAGAACAGTAGACGGTGTAGAACAGTAGGCGGTGTAGAACAGTAGAACAGTAGACGGTGTAGAACAGTAGACGGTTTAGAACAGTAGAACAGTAGACTGTGTAGAACAGTAGGCGGTGTAGAACAGTAGGCGGTGTAGAACAGTAGGCGGTGTAGAACAGTAGGCGGTGTAGAACAGTAGACGGTTTAGAACAGTAGACGGTTTAGAACATTAGACGGTGTAGAACAGTAGACGGTGTAGAACAGTAGACGGTGTAGAACAGTAGACGGTGTAGAACAGTAGGCGGTGTAGAACAGTAGGCGGTTTAGAACAGTAGATGGTGTAGAACAGTAGAACAGTAGACTGTGTAGAACAGTAGATGGTGTAGAACAGTAGGCGGTGTAGAACAGTAGACGGTGTAGAACAGTAGACGGTGTAGAACAGTAGACGGTGTAGAACAGTAGAACAGTAGGCGGTGTAGAACAGTAGGCGGTGTAGAACAGTAGAACAGTAGACGGTGTAGAACAGCAGACGGTGTAGAACAGTAGACGATGTAGAACAGTAGACGGTGTAGAACAGTAGGCGGTGTAGAACAGTAGAACAGTAGACAGTGTAGAACAGTAGGCGGTGTAGAACAGTAGACGGTGTAGAACAGTAGGCGGTGTAGAACAGTAGGCGGTGTAGAACAGTAGACGGTGTAGAACAGTAGGCGGTGTAGAACAGTAGAACAGTAGACGGTGTAGAACAGTAGACGGTGTAGAACAGTAGACGATGTAGAACAGTAAACGGTGTAGAACAGTAGGCGGTGTAGAACAGTAGAACAGTAGACAGTGTAGAACAGTAGGCGGTGTAGAACAGTAGACGGTGTAGAACAGTAGGCGGTGTAGAACAGTAGGCGGTGTAGAACAGTAGGCGGTGTAGAACAGTAGACGGTGTAGAACAGTAGGCGGTGTAGAACAGTAGACGGTGTAGAACAGTAGACGGTGTAGAACAGTAGGCGGTGTAGAACAGTAGAACAGTAGACGGTGTAGAACAGTAGACGGTTTAGAACAGTAGAACAGTAGGGGGTGTAGAACAGTAGGGGGTGTAGAACAGTAGGCGGTGTAGAACAGTAGGCGGTGTAGAACAGTAGGCGGTGTAGAACAGTAGGCGGTGTAGAACAGTAGACGGTTTAGAACAGTAGACGGTTTAGAACATTAGACGGTGTAGAACAGTAGACGGTGTAGAACAGTAGAACAGTAGGCGGTGTAGAACAGTAGACGGTGTAGAACAGTAGGCGGTGTAGAACAGTAGGCGGTTTAGAACAGTAGATGGTGTAGAACAGTAGAACAGTAGACTGTGTAGAACAGTAGATGGTGTAGAACAGTAGGCGGTGTAGAACAATAGAACAGTAGACGGTGTAGAACAGTAGACGGTGTAGAACAGTAGACGGTGTAGAACAGTAGATGGTATAGAACAGTAGGCGGTGCAGAACAGTAGATGGTGTAGAACAGTAGAACAGTAGACTGTGTAGAACAGTAGATGGTGTAGAACAGTAGGCGGTGTAGAACAGTAGACGGTGTAGAACAGTAGGCGGTGTAGAACAGTAGGCGGTGTAGAACAGTAGAACAGTAGACGGTGTAGAACAGCAGACGGTGTAGAACAGTAGACGGTGTAGAACAGTAGACGGTGTAGAACAGTAGGCGGTGTAGAACAGTAGAACAGTAGACGGTGTAGAACAGTAGATGGTGTAGAACAGTAGGCGGTGTAGAACAGTAGACGGTGTAGAACAGTAGACGGTGTAGAACAGTAGACGGTGTAGAACAGTAGACGGTGTAGAACAGTAGAACAGTAGGCGGTGTAGAACAGTAGGCGGTGTAGAACAGTAGAACAGTAGACGGTGTAGAACAGCAGACGGTGTAGAACAGTAGACGATGTAGAACAGTAGACGGTGTAGAACAGTAGGCGGTGTAGAACAGTAGAACAGTAGACAGTGTAGAACAGTAGGCGGTGTAGAACAGTAGACGGTGTAGAACAGTAGGCGGTGTAGAACAGTAGGCAGTGTAGAACAGTAGACGGTGTAGAACAGTAGGCGGTGTAGAACAGTAGAACAGTAGACGGTGTAGAACAGTAGACGGTGTAGAACAGTAGACGATGTAGAACAGTAAACGGTGTAGAACAGTAGGCGGTGTAGAACAGTAGAACAGTAGACAGTGTAGAACAGTAGGCGGTGTAGAACAGTAGACGGTGTAGAACAGTAGGC
Organism: Oncorhynchus mykiss; assembly: GCF_057628025.1. Lineage (NCBI taxonomy): Eukaryota > Metazoa > Chordata > Actinopteri > Salmoniformes > Salmonidae > Oncorhynchus > Oncorhynchus mykiss. The sequence goes on along the minus strand of NC_143038.1, from coordinate 75,869,784 downwards.
GGTGTAGAACAGTAGGCGGTGTAGAACAGTAGACGGTGTAGAACAGTAGGCGGTGTAGAACAGTAGACGGTGTAGAACAGTAGACGGTGTAGAACAGTAGGCGGTGTAGAACAGTAGAACATTAGGGGGTGTAGAACAGTAGACGGTGTAGAACAGTAGGCGGTGTAGAACAGTAGGCGGTGTAGAACAGTAGACGGTGTAGAACAGTAGGCGGTGTAGAACAGTAGAACAGTAGACGGTGTAGAACAGTAGACGGTTTAGAACAGTAGAACAGTAGGGGGTGTAGAACAGTAGACGGTGTAGAACAGTAGGCGGTGTAGAACAGTAGGCGGTGTAGAACAGTAGGCGGTGTAGAACAGTAGGCGGTGTAGAACAGTAGACGGTTTAGAACAGTAGACGGTTTAGAACATTAGACGGTGTAGAACAGTAGACGGTGTAGAACAGTAGAACAGTAGGCGGTGTAGAACAGTAGACGGTGTAGAACAGTAGGCGGTGTAGAACAGTAGGCGGTTTAGAACAGTAGATGGTGTAGAACAGTAGAACAGTAGACTGTGTAGAACAGTAGATGGTGTAGAACAGTAGGCGGTGTAGAACAATAGAACAGTAGACGGTGTAGAACAGTAGACGGTGTAGAACAGTAGACGGTGTAGAACAGTAGATGGTATAGAACAGTAGGCGGTGCAGAACAGTAGATGGTGTAGAACAGTAGAACAGTAGACTGTGTAGAACAGTAGATGGTGTAGAACAGTAGGCGGTGTAGAACAGTAGACGGTGTAGAACAGTAGGCGGTGTAGAACAGTAGGCGGTGTAGAACAGTAGAACAGTAGACGGTGTAGAACAGCAGACGGTGTAGAACAGTAGACGGTGTAGAACAGTAGACGGTGTAGAACAGTAGGCGGTGTAGAACAGTAGAACAGTAGACGGTGTAGAACAGTAGATGGTGTAGAACAGTAGGCGGTGTAGAACAGTAGACGGTGTAGAACAGTAGATGGTGTAGAACAGTAGACGGTGTAGAACAGTAGACGGTGTAGAACAGTAGAACAGTAGGCGGTGTAGAACAGTAGGCGGTGTAGAACAGTAGAACAGTAGACGGTGTAGAACAGCAGACGGTGTAGAACAGTAGACGATGTAGAACAGTAGACGGTGTAGAACAGTAGGCGGTGTAGAACAGTAGAACAGTAGACAGTGTAGAACAGTAGGCGGTGTAGAACAGTAGACGGTGTAGAACAGTAGGCGGTGTAGAACAGTAGGCAGTGTAGAACAGTAGACGGTGTAGAACAGTAGGCGGTGTAGAACAGTAGAACAGTAGACGGTGTAGAACAGTAGACGGTGTAGAACAGTAGACGATGTAGAACAGTAAACGGTGTAGAACAGTAGGCGGTGTAGAACAGTAGAACAGTAGACAGTGTAGAACAGTAGGCGGTGTAGAACAGTAGACGGTGTAGAACAGTAGGCGGTGTAGAACAGTAGGCGGTGTAGAACAGTAGGCGGTGTAGAACAGTAGACGGTGTAGAACAGTAGACGGTGTAGAACAGTAGACGGTGTAGAACAGTAGACGGTGTAGAACAGTAGGCGGTGTAGAACAGTAGAACATTAGGGGGTGTAGAACAGTAGACGGTGTAGAACAGTAGGCGGTGTAGAACAGTAGGCGGTGTAGAACAGTAGACGGTGTAGAACAGTAGGCGGTGTAGAACAGTAGAACAGTAGACGGTGTAGAACAGTAGACGGTTTAGAACAGTAGAACAGTAGGGGGTGTAGAACAGTAGACGGTGTAGAACAGTAGGCGGTGTAGAACAGTAGGCGGTGTAGAACAGTAGACGGTTTAGAACAGTAGACGGTTTAGAACATTAGACGGTGTAGAACAGTAGACGGTGTAGAACAGTAGAACAGTAGGCGGTGTAGAACAGTAGACGGTGTAGAACAGTAGGCGGTGTAGAACAGTAGGCGGTTTAGAACAGTAGATGGTGTAGAACAGTAGAACAGTAGACTGTGTAGAACAGTAGATGGTGTAGAACAGTAGGCGGTGTAGAACAATAGAACAGTAGACGGTGTAGAACAGTAGACGGTGTAGAACAGTAGACGGTGTAGAACAGTAGATGGTATAGAACAGTAGGCGGTGCAGAACAGTAGATGGTGTAGAACAGTAGAACAGTAGACTGTGTAGAACAGTAGATGGTGTAGAACAGTAGGCGGTGTAGAACAGTAGACGGTGTAGAACAGTAGGCGGTGTAGAACAGTAGGCGGTGTAGAACAGTAGAACAGTAGACGGTGTAGAACAGCAGACGGTGTAGAACAGTAGACGGTGTAGAACAGTAGACGGTGTAGAACAGTAGGCGGTGTAGAACAGTAGAACAGTAGACGGTGTAGAACAGTAGAACAGTAGGCGGTGTAGAACAGTAGGCGGTGTAGAACAGTAGACGGTGTAGAACAGCAGACGGTGTAGAACAGTAGACGGTGTAGAACAGTAGACGGTGTAGAACAGTAGGCGGTGTAGAACAGTAGAACAGTAGACAGTGTAGAACAGTAGACGGTGTAGAACAGTAGGCGGTGTAGAACAGTAGGCGGTGTAGAACAGTAGGCGGTGTAGAACAGTAGACGGTGTAGAACAGTAGGCGGTGTAGAACAGTAGAACAGTAGACGGTTTAGAACAGTAGAACAGTAGGGGGTGTAGAACAGTAGACGGTGTAGAACAGTAGGCGGTGTAGAACAGTAGACGGTGTAGAACAGTAGGCGGTGTAGAACAGTAGAACAGTAGACAGTGTAGAACAGTAGGCGGTGTAGAACAGTAGGCGGTGTAGAACAGTAGACAGTGTAGAACAGTAGAACAGTAGACAGTGTAGAACAGTAGGCGGTGTAGAACAGTAGACGGTGTAGAACAGTAGGCGGTGTAGAACAGTAGGCGGTGTAGAACAGTAGGCGGTGTAGAACAGTAGACGGTGTAGAACAGTAGGCGGTGTAGAACAGTAGAACAGTAGACGGTGTAGAACAGTAGACGGTTTAGAACAGTAGAACAGTAGACGGTGTAGAACAGTAGACGGTGTAGAACAGTAGGCGGTGTAGAACAGTAGGCGGTGTAGAACAGTAGACGGTGTAGAACAGTAGGCGGTGTAGAACAGTAGAACAGTAGACAGTGTAGAACAGTAGGCGGTGTAGAACAGTAGACGGTGTAGAACAGTAGACGGTGTAGAGCAGTAGAACAGTAGACAGTGTAGAACAGTAGACGGTTTAGAACAGTAGAACAGTAGGGGGTGTAGAACAGTAGACGGTGTAGAACAGTAGAACAGTAGACGTGTAGGCGGTGTAGAACAGTAGACGGTTTAGAACAGTAGAACAGTAGGGGGTGTAGAACAGTAGACGGTGTAGAACAGTAGAACAGTAGACGTGTAGGCGGTGTAGAACAGTAGGCGGTTTAGAACAGTAGACGGTTTAGAACAGTAGACGGTTTAGAACAGTAGACGGTTTAGAACAGTAGACGGTGTAGAACAGTAGAACAGTAGATGGTGTAGAACAGTAGGCGGTGTAGAACAGTAGGCGGTGTAGAACAGTAGGCGGTGTAGAACAGTAGGCGGTGTAGAACAGTAGAACAGTAGACGGTGTAGAACAGCAGACGGTTTAGAACAGTAGACGGTGTAGAACAGTAGACGGTGTAGAACAGTAGACGGTGTAGAACAGTAGGCGGTGTAGAACAGTAGAACAGTAGACGGTGTAGAACAGTAGAACAGTAGGCGGTGTAGAACAGTAGGCGGTGTAGAACAGTAGAACAGTAGACGGTGTAGAACAGCAGACGGTGTAGAACAGTAGACGGTGTAGAACAGTAGATGGTGTAGAACAGTAGGCGGTGTAGAACAGTAGGCGGTGCAGAACAGTAGAACAGTAGACGGTGTAGAACAGCAGACGGTGTAGAACAGTAGACGGTGTAGAACAGTAGAACAGTAGACGGTGTAGAACAGTAGAACAGTAGGCGGTGTAGAACAGTAGGCGGTGTAGAACAGTAGAACAGTAGACGGTGTAGAACAGCAGACGGTGTAGAACAGTAGACGATGTAGAACAGTAGACGGTGTAGAACAGTAGGCGGTGTAGAACAGTAGAACAGTAGACAGTGTAGAATAGTAGGCGGTGTAGAACAGTAGACGGTGTAGAACAGTAGACGGTGTAGAACAGTAGGCGGTGTAGAACAGTAGAACAGTAGACGGTGTAGAACAGTAGACGGTTTAGAACAGTAGACGGTGTAGAACAGTAGAACAGTAGGCGGTGTAGAACAGTAGGCGGTGTAGAACAGTAGAACAGTAGACGGTGTAGAACAGCAGACGGTGTAGAACAGTAGACGATGTAGAACAGTAGACGGTGTAGAACAGTAGGCGGTGTAGAACAGTAGAACAGTAGACAGTGTAGAATAGTAGGCGGTGTAGAACAGTAGACGGTGTAGAACAGTAGACGGTGTAGAACAGTAGACGGTGTAGAACAGTAGAACAGTAGGCGGTGTAGAACAGTAGGCGGTTTAGAACAGTAGAACAGTAGACGGTGTAGAACAGCAGACGGTGTAGAACAGTAGACGATGTAGAACAGTAGACGGTGTAGAACAGTAGGCGGTGTAGAACAGTAGAACAGTAGACAGTGTAGAATAGTAGGCGGTGTAGAACAGTAGACGGTGTAGAACAGTAGACGGTGTAGAACAGTAGGCGGTGTAGAACAGTAGAACAGTAGGCGGTGTAGAACAGTAGACGGTGTAGAACAGTAGACGGTGTAGAACAGTAGACGGTGTAGAACAGTAGGCGGTGTAGAACAGTAGACAGTGTAGAACAGTAGGCGGTGTAGAACAGTAGACGGTGTAGAACAGTAGAACAGTAGACAGTGTAGAACAGTAGGCGGTGTAGAACAGTAGACGGTGTAGAACAGTAGGCGGTGTAGAACAGTAGGCGGTGTAGAACAGTAGGCGGTGTAGAACAGTAGACGGTGTAGAACAGTAGGCGGTGTAGAACAGTAGAACAGTAGACGGTGTAGAACAGTAGACGGTTTAGAACAGTAGAACAGTAGGGGGTGTAGAACAGTAGACGGTGTAGAACAGTAGGCGGTGTAGAACAGTAGGCGGTGTAGAACAGTAGGCGGTGTAGAACAGTAGAACAGTAGACGGTGTAGAACAGTAGACGGTTTAGAACAGTAGAACAGTAGGGGGTGTAGAACAGTAGACGGTGTAGAACAGTAGGCGGTGTAGAACAGTAGGCGGTGTAGAACAGTAGACGGTGTAGAACAGTAGACGGTGTAGAATAGTAGACGGTGTAGAACAGTAGGCGGTGTAGAACATTAGAACAGTAGACAGTGTAGAACAGTAGGCGGTGTAGAACAGTAGAAGGTGTAGAACAGTAGACGGTGTAGAACAGTAGAAAAGTAGACAGTGTAGAACAGTAGGCGGTGTAGAACAGTAGACGGTGTAGAACAGTAGGCGGTGTAGAACAGTAGGCGGTGTAGAACACTAGACGGTGTAGAACAGTAGGCGGTGTAGAACAGTAGAACAGTAGACGGTGTAGAACAGTAGACGGTTTAGAACAGTAGAACAGTAGGGGGTGTAGAACAGTAGACGGTGTAGAACAGTAGACGGTGTAGAACAGTAGGCGGTGTAGAACATTAGAACAGTAGACAGTGTAGAACAGTAGGCGGTGTAGAACAGTAGACGGTGTAGAACAGTAGACGGTGTAGAACAGTAGACGGTGTAGAACAGTAGAACAGTAGACGGTGTAGAACAGTAGACGGTGTAGAACAGTAGACGGTGTAAAACAGTAGACGGTGTAGAACAGTAGGCGGTGTAGAACAGTAGGCGGTGTAGAACAGTAGGCGGTGTAGAACAGTAGACGATGTAGAACAGTAGAACAGTAGACGGTGTAGAACAGTAGACGGTTTAGAACAGTAGAACAGTAGGGGGTGTAGAACAGTAGACGGTGTAGAACAGTAGGCGGTGTAGAACAGTAGACGGTGTAGAACAGTAGACGGTGTAGAACAGTAGACGGTGTAGAACATTAGAACAGTAGACAGTGTAGAACAGTAGGCGGTGTAGAACAGTAGACGGTGTAGAACAGTAGACGGTGTAGAACAGTAGACAGTGTAGAACAGTAGGCGGTGTAGAACAGTAGACGGTGTAGAACAGTAGACGGTGTAGAACAGTAGGCGGTGTAGAACAGTAGGCGGTGTAGAACAGTAGACGGTGTAGAACAGTAGGCGGTGTAGAACAGTAGAACAGTAGACGGTGTAGAACAGTAGACGGTTTAGAACAGTAGAACAGTAGGGGGTGTAGAACAGTAGACGGTGTAGAACAGTAGACGGTGTAGAACAGTAGGCGGTGTAGAACATTAGAACAGTAGACGGTGTAGAACAGTAGGCGGTGTAGAACATTAGACGGTGTAGAACAGTAGACGGTGTAGAACAGTAGACGGTGTAGAACAGTAGAACAGTAGACGGTGTAGAACAGTAGACGGTGTAGAACAGTAGACGGTGTAGAACAGTAGACGGTGTAGAACAGTAGGCGGTGTAGAACAGTAGAACAGTAGACGGTGTAGAACAGTAGGCGGTGTAGAACAGTAGGCGGTGTAGAACAGTAGGCGGTGTAGAACAGTAGGCGGTGTAGAACAGTAGGCAGTGTAGAACAGTAGAACAGTAGACGGTGTAGAACAGTAGGCGGTGTAGAACAGTAGGCGGTGTAGAACAGTAGGCGGTGTAGAACAGTAGGCAGTGTAAAACAGTACAGTGTAGAACAGTAGAACAGTAGACGGTGTAGAACAGTAGACGGTGTAGAACAGTAGACGGTGTAGAACAGTAGAGGGTGTAGAACAGTAGACGGTGTAGAACAGTAGACGGTGTAGAACAGTAGAACAGTAGGCAGTGTAGAACAGTAGGCGGTGTAGAACAGTAGGCGGTGTAGAACAGTGACATAAGACTGTAGAGGGACGGCCTGACTGACTTATTGGGCCATTATTCACTACACAACAGGGCCACTCACTACACAGCCATTCACTACACAGCCATTCACTACACAGCCATTCACTACACAGCCACTCATTCTGAAGCTACTGTTCTCCATCATTCTATCAGCAGACAGCACTGATGTGGAGCTACTGTTCTCCATCATTCTATCAGCAGACAGACTGATGTGTAGCTACTGTTCTCCATCATTCTATCAGCAGACAGACTGATGTGGAGCTACTGTTCTCCATCATTCTATCAGCAGACAGACTGATGTGGAGCTACTGTTCTCCATCATTCTATCAGCAGACAACACTCTGATTAATGTGGAGCTACTGTTTCTCCATCATTCTATCAGCAGACAGCACTCTGATTAATGTGGAGCTACTGTTCTCCATCATTCTATCAGCAGACAGCACTCTGACTGATGTGGAGCTACTGTTCTCCATCATTCTATCAGCAGACAGACTGATGTGGAGCTACTGTTCTCCATCATTCTATCAGCAGACAGACTGATGTGGAGCTACTGTTCTCCATTATTCTATCAGCAGACAGACTGATGTGGAGCTACTGTTCTCCATTATTCTATCAGCAGACAGCACTCTGACTGATGTGGAGCTACTGTTCTCCATCATTCTATCAGCAGACAGCACTCTGACTGATGTGGAGCTACTGTTCTCCATCATTCTATCAGCAGACAGACTGATGTGGAGCTACTGTTCTCCATCATTCTATCAGCAGACAGACTGATGTGGAGCTACTGTTCTCCATCATTCTATCAGCAGACAGACTGATGTGGAGCTACTGTTCTCCATCATTCTATCAGCAGACAGCACTCTGATGTGGAGCTACTGTTCTCCATCATTCTATCAGCAGACAGACTGATGTGGAGCTACTGTTCTCCATCATTCTATCAGCAGACAGCACTCTGATGTGGAGCTACTGTTCTCCATCATTCTATCAGCAGACAGACTGATGTGGAGCTACTGTTCTCCATCATTCTATCAGCAGACAGACTGATGTGGAGCTACTGTTCTCCATCATTCTATCAGCAGACAACACTGACTGATGTGGAGCTACTGTTCTCCATCATTCTATCAGCAGACAGCACTCTGATGTGGAGCTACTGTTCTCAATCATTCTATCAGCAGACAGACTGATGTGGAGCTACTGTTCTCCATCATTCTATCAGCAGACAGCACTCTGATTAATGTGGAGCTACTGTTCTCAATCATTCTATCAGCAGACAGACTGATGTGGAGCTACTGTTCTCCATCATTCTATCAGCAGACAGCACTCTGATTAATGTGGAGCTACTGTTCTCAATCATTCTATCAGCAGACAGACTGATTAATGTGGAGCTACTGTTCTCAATCATTCTATCAGCAGACAGCACTGATTAATGTGGAGCTACTGTTCTCAATCATTCTATCAGCAGACAGCACTGATTAATGTGGAGCTACTGTTCTCAATCATTCTATCAGCAGACAGCACTGATTAATGTGGAGCTACTGTTCTCCATCATTCTATCAGCAGACAGCACTGATTAATGTGGAGCTACCGTTCTCTGGTAAAATTCAAGATCAACTTCAAGCAAAACATAAGGAAATGTAGCTGGCTACATTCTTCATATGATAAACATCAGAAATATGATGGCAATTTTGAAAAAAAAAAAAATTCTAAATACTTTTTCATTGTAAGCTCATTAAGTCGTGTGGCTGCCAGCCAAATAGCATTCCACTTATGTTCATGAAAATTAAGCTGTTTTCTTGCGGAATGTGTTGCACTAATATATTTTCTATGAAGGAAAACTATATTTGCAAGTCCCTGATCAATCTATTGTAGCAATAAAACACTTGACTTTCAATATAAAAACGTGACACTTGTCAATACACAGCGGGACTCACCTGGTCCTGCTTTCTGCCATTGTGCTCTTTACAAATACGTGACTGTTCTCAACTGTTCTGGGCAACTACGGTAAGCTTCATCATGTAAAATAATGGTGAAATAAATAACGTGATCCGAGTTATCGCCTAACGTATTGCACAAGAGGACAACAGGTATTTACGTTAAAAAGCAGCAACAAATATGAAAATGTATTGAAAAATATATAGTTTCAATGGTACTGAAGGATTTGAAAACCATCCCATTTACACATATCCTGGTATACGGTATACCGCCCAAGCCTACGACAGGAACCAGTTGTGTGTTTCCTGTCTTATTAAAATGGGGTGCAACTGAATGAAACATAAGCTGAGCAGTCTGGACCACGGTACTGTAGTAAACAGTCTGGACCGGGGTACTGTAGTAAACAACAGTCTGGACCGGGGTACTGTAGTAAACAACAGTCTGGACCACGGTACTGTAGTAAACAGTCTGGACCACGGTACTGTAGTGGTAAGTATATGGCTACTATTAGGTACCATTGACTTGCATTGGATTTGTGGCAGGCGGGGGGGACGGGGGACGGGGGGGGGGGGGGGGTAAGCGAGAGAGAAAATTGGACTTGTAATTTATTTTCACCGATCTACACAAAATACTAAAAAGTGGAAGGACAAAATGCAAATATTTTGTCAAAAAAATATTTTCCACAATAACACTAATCAGCCTTGATGGTGTTTAACACTGAGCTGTAGTCAATAAATAGCATTCTCATGTAGGTGTTCCTTATTTCCAGGTGGGAAAGGGCAGTGTGGAGTGCGATTGAGATTGCATCATCTGTGGATCTGTTGGGGAGGTATGCAAATTGGAGTGGATAATGGTGTTGATGTGAGCCGTGACCAGCCTTTCAAAGCACTTCATGGCTACAGACGCTGAGTGCTACGGGTCTGTAGTAATTTAGGCAGGTTGCCTTTGTGTTCTTGAGCACAGGGACTATGGTGGTCTGCTTGAAGCATGTTGGTATTACAGACTCGGAGAGGGAGGGGTTGAAAATGTCAGGGACGACAAGACAGCCCGGCTGGAATAGACAGGACATGTGTTCCAGGCTTCTTCAGAGCTGCACACCCAAAATAACTGAGCTGCCTGCTGCCTTGCAGGCCTTAATCTGGACCGGGACAGAGAGAGACAGACACATGTGCCCCCCTGAGCATAAATGGATTGTTTATTTCTATCCTGTCAACGTGGCGGAGGGGACCGAGATGGAGGCAGGACCCAGTTGCCCTGACACTGGCCAGACTAGGGCCAGTGCTGATTTAGGATCAGTTTTGTCTTTACATGGACGGGGGGGGGGGGGGACACCATGATCCTGGACCAGCAATCTGAGATGTTACGGGCCCCGGGCTGATGTCATCCTTTCTGGGGAGGCTCCTGAGACGAGGCATGATGAGATGAGGCCGGATGAGACGAGGCCGGATGAGACGAGGCCGGAAGAGACGAGGCCGGATGAGACGGGGCCTGATGAGACGAGGCCTGATGAGACGAGGCCTGATGAGACGAGGCCTGCTGAGACATAGGGTAAACACCAAAATGCTGGTCTAACGCTACACAGCTGATTCAAACGATCAATGCTTGATGATTGGTTGATTAATTTGATTCAGCTGTGTAATGCTAGGACATCAAGCTAAATTCGCACATCTTTTGGTCCCGAGGACTGAGTTTGGGGAAATGCTTTTATAGACCTTCAGAACAGATCTTACTAGCTGTGTGTGTGTGTGTGTGTGTGTGTGTTAGTGTGTGTGTGTGTTAGGTGAAATAATGACGTCACTATCGTCGACAGACCATGCTGACGACGTGATGTGACAGACGATGGTTTAGCCTATTTGAACTTGACTGGAGCCGCGCAGGAAAGGGGAGTCGGACAGCGCACAGCAGGACAGTAGACAGCGCACAGCAGGACAGTAGACAGCAGGACAGTAGACAGCACACAGCAGGACAGTAGACAGCAGGACAGTAGACAGCACACGGCAGGACAGTAGACAGCACGCAGCAGGACAGTAGACAGCAGGACAGTAGACAGCGCACAGCAGGACAGTAGACAGCAGGACAGTAGACAGCACACGGCAGGACAGTAGACAGCACGCAGCAGGACAGTAGACAGCAGGACAGTAGACAGCAGGACAGTAGACAGCAGGACAGTAGACAGCAGGACAGTAGACAGCACACGGCAGGACAGTAGACAGCAGGACAGTAGACAGCACACGGCAGGACAGTAGACAGCAGGACAGTAGACAGCACACGGCAGGACAGTAGACAGCAGGACAGTAGACAGCAGGACAGTAGACAGCACACGGCAGGACAGTAGACAGCAGGACAGTAGACAGCAGGACAGTAGACAGCAGGACAGTAGACAGTAGACAGCAGGACAGTAGACAGCAGGACAGTAGACAGCAGGACAGTAGACAGCAGGACAGTAGACAGCAGGACAGCAGACAGTAGACAGCAGGACAGTAGACAGCAGGACAGTAGACAGCAGGACAGTAGACAGCACACGGCAGGACAGTAGACAGCAGGACAGTAGACAGCAGGACAGTAGACAGCAGGACAGTAGACAGCAGGACAGTAGACAGCACACGGCAGGACAGTAGACAGCAGGACAGTAGACAGCAGGACAGTAGACAGCAGGACAGTAGACAGCAGGACAGTAGACAGCAGACAGCAGACAGTAGACAGCAGACAGCAGGACAGCAGACAGCAGGACAGCAGACAGCAGGACAGCAGACAGCAGGACAGCAGACAGTAGACAGCAGGACAGTAGACAGCAGGACAGTAGACAGTAGACAGCAGGGCAGTAGACAGCAGGACAGTAGACAGCAGGACAGTAGACAGCAGGACAGTAGACAGTAGACATGAGGACAGTAGACAGCAGGACAGTAGACAGCAGGACAGCAGGACAGCAGACAGTAGACAGCAGGACAGTAGACAGCAGGACAGTAGACAGCAGGACAGTAGACAGCAGGACAGCACACAGCAGGAGAGTAGACAGCAGGACAGTAGACAGCAGGACAGTAGACAGCAGGACAGCACACAGCAGGACAGTAGACAGCAGGACAGTAGACAGCAGGACAGTAGACAGCAGGACAGCACACAGCAGGAGAGTAGACAGCAGGACAGTAGACAGCAGGACAGTAGACAGCAGGACAGTAGACAGCAGGACAGTAGACAGCAGGACAGCACACAGCAGGACAGTAGACAGCAGGACAGTAGACAGCAGGACAGTAGACAGTAGACAGCAGGACAGTAGACAGCAGGACAGTAGACAGCAGGACAGCAGACAGTAGACAGCAGGACAGTAGACAGCAGGACAGTAGACAGCAGGACAGTAGACAGCACACGGCAGGACAGTAGACAGCAGGACAGTAGACAGCAGGACAGTAGACAGCAGGACAGTAGACAGCAGGACAGTAGACAGCACACGGCAGGACAGTAGACAGCAGGACAGTAGACAGCAGGACAGTAGACAGCAGGACAGTAGACAGCAGACAGCAGACAGTAGACAGCAGACAGCAGGACAGCAGACAGCAGGACAGCAGACAGCAGGACAGTAGACAGCAGGACAGTAGACAGCAGGACAGTAGACAGTAGACAGCAGGGCAGTAGACAGCAGGACAGTAGACAGCAGGACAGTAGACAGCAGGACAGTAGACAGTAGACATGAGGACAGTAGACAGCAGGACAGTAGACAGCAGGACAGCAGACAGCAGGACAGCAGACAGTAGACAGCAGGACAGTAGACAGCAGGACAGTAGACAGCAGGACAGCACACAGCAGGACAGCACACAGCAGGAGAGTAGACAGCAGGACAGTAGACAGCAGGACAGTAGACAGCAGGACAGCACACAGCAGGACAGTAGACAGCAGGACAGTAGACAGCAGGACAGCACACAGCAGGAGAGTAGACAGCAGGACAGTAGACAGCAGGACAGTAGACAGCAGGACAGTAGACAGCAGGACAGTAGACAGCAGGACAGCACACAGCAGGACAGTAGACAGCAGGACAGTAGACAGCAGGACAGTAGACAGCAGGACAGTAGACAGCAGGACAGTAGACATCACACGGCAGGACAGTAGAGAGCAGGACAGTAGACAGCAGGACAGTAGACAGCAGGACAGTAGACAGCAGGACAGCACACAGCAGTACAGTAGACAGCAGGACAGTAGACAGCAGGACAGTAGACAGCAGGACAGTAGACAGCAGGACAGCACACAGCAGGACAGTAGACATCACACGGCAGGACAGTAGAGAGCAGGACAGTAGACAGCAGGACAGTAGACAGCAGGACAGTAGACAGCAGGACAGCAGACAGCAGGACAGCACACAGCAGGACAGTAGACAGCACACGGCAGGACAGTAGACAGCAGGACAGTAGACAGCAGGACAGTAGACATCACACGGCAGGACAGTAGACAGCACACGGCAGGACAGTAGACATCACACGGCAGGACAGTAGACAGCAGGACAGTAGACAGCAGGACAGTAGACAGCAGGACAGTAGACAGCAGGACAGTAGACAGCAGGACAGCACACAGCAGGACAGTAGACAGCAGGACAGCACACAGCAGGACAGTAGAACAGCACACAGCAGGACAGTAGACAGCAGGACAGTAGACAGCAGGACAGTAGACAGCAGGACAGTAGACAGCAGGACAGCACACAGCAGGACAGTAGACAGCAGGACAGTAGACAGCAGGACAGCACACAGCAGGACAGTAGACAGCAGGACAGTAGACAGCAGGACAGTAGACAGCAGGACAGTAGACAGCAGGACAGTAGACAGCAGGACAGTAGACAGCAGGACAGTAGACAGCACACGGCAGGACAGTAGACAGCAGGACAATAGACAGCAGGACAGTAGACAGCAGGACAGTAGACAGCAGGACAGTAGACAGTAGGACAGTAGACAGCAGGACAGTAGACAGTAGACAGCAGGACAGTAGACAGCAGGACAGTAGACAGCAGGACAGTAGACAGCACACGGCAGGACAGTAGACAGCAGGACAGTAGACAGCAGGACAGTAGACAGCAGGACAGTAGACAGCAGGACAGTAGACAGCAGGACAGTAGACAGCACATGGCAGGACAGTAGACAGCAGGACAGTAGACAGCAGGACAGTAGACAGCAGGACAGTAGACAGCAGGACAGTAGACAGCAGGACAGTAGACAGCACACGGCAGGACAGTAGACAGCAGGACAGTAGACAGTAGACAGCAGGACAGTAGACAGCAGGACAGTAGACAGCAGGACAGTAGACAGTAGACAGCAGGACAGTAGACAGCAGGACAGTAGACAGTAGACAGTAGGACAGTAGACAGCAGGACAGTAGACAGTAGACAGCAGGACAGTAGACAGCAGGACAGTAGACAGCAGGACAGTAGACAGCACACGGCAGGACAGTAGACAGCAGGACAGTAGACAGCAGGACAGTAGACAGCAGGACAGTAGACAGCAGGACAGTAGACAGCACACGGCAGGACAGTAGACAGCAGGACAGTAGACAGCAGGACAGTAGACAGCAGGACAGTAGACAGCACACGGCAGGACAGTAGACAGCAGGACAGTAGACAGTAGACAGCAGGACAGTAGACAGCAGGACAGTAGACAGCAGGACAGTAGACAGTAGACAGCAGGACAGTAGACAGCAGGACAGTAGACAGCAGGACAGTAGACAGCAGGACAGTAGACAGCAGGACAGTAGACAGCAGGACAGTAGACAGCAGGACAGTAGACAGCAGGACAGCACACAGCAGGACAGTAGACAGCAGGACAGTAGACAGCACACGGCAGGACAGTAGACAGCAGGACAGTAGACAGCAGGACAGTAGACAGCAGGACAGTAGACAGCAGGACAGTAGACAGCACACGGCAGGACAGTAGACAGCAGGACAGTAGACAGTAGACAGCAGGACAGTAGACAGCAGGACAGTAGACAGCAGGACAGTAGACAGTAGACAGCAGGACAGTAGACAGCAGGACAGTAGACAGCAGGACAGTAGACAGCAGGACAGTAGACAGCAGGACAGTAGACAGTAGACAGCAGGACAGTAGACAGCAGGACAGTAGACAGCAGGACAGTAGACAGTAGACAGCAGGACAGTAGACAGCAGGACAGTAGACAGCAGGACAGTAGACAGTAGACAGCAGGACAGTAGACAGCAGGACAGTAGACAGCAGGACAGTAGACAGCAGGACAGCACACAGCAGGACAGCACACAGCAGGACAGTAGACAGCAGGACAGTAGACAGCAGGACAGTAGACAGCAGGACAGTAGACAGCAGGACAGTAGACAGCAGGACAGTAGACAGTAGACAGCACACAGCAGGACAGTAGACAGCAGGACAGTAGACAGCAGGACAGTAGACAGCAGGACAGTAGACAGCAGGACAGTAGACAGCAGGACAGTAGACAGTAGACAGCAGGACAGTAGACAGCAGGACAGTAGACAGCAGGACAGTAGACAGCAGGACAGTAGACAGCACACGGCAGGACAGTAGACAGCAGGACAGTAGACAGCACACGGCAGGACAGTAGACAGCAGGACAGTAGACAGCAGGACAGTAGACAGCAGGACAGTAGACAGCAGGACAGTAGACAGTAGACAGCAGGACAGTAGACAGCAGGACAGTAGACAGCAGGACAGTAGACAGCAGGACAGTAGACAGTAGACAGCAGGACAGTAGACAGCAGGACAGTAGACAGCAGGACAGTAGACAGTAGACAGCAGGACAGTAGACAGCAGGACAGTAGACAGCAGGACAGTAGACAGCAGGACAGTAGACAGTAGACAGCAGGACAGTAGACAGCAGGACAGTAGACAGCAGGACAGTAGACAGCAGGACAGTAGACAGTAGACAGCAGGACAGTAGACAGCAGGACAGTAGACAGCAGGACAGTAGACAGCAGGAGAGTAGACAGCAGGACAGTAGACAGTAGACAGCAGGACAGTAGACAGTAGACAGCAGGACAGTAGACAGTAGACAGCAGGACAGTAGACAGCAGGACAGTAGACAGCAGGAGAGTAGACAGCAGGACAGTAGACAGTAGACAGCAGGACAGTAGACAGTAGACAGCAGGACAGTAGACAGTAGACAGCAGGACAGTAGACAGCAGGACAGTAGACAGTAGACAGCAGGACAGTAGACAGCAGGACAGTAGACAGCAGGACAGTATACAGCAGGACAGTAGACAGTAGACAGCAGGACAGTAGACAGCAGGACAGTAGACAGCAGGACAGTAGACAGTAGACAGCAGGACAGTAGACAGCAGGACAGTAGACAGCAGGACAGTAGACAGCAGGACAGTAGACAGCAGGACAGTAGACAGTAGACAGCAGGACAGTAGACAGCAGGACAGTAGACAGCAGGACAGTAGACAGTAGACAGCAGGACAGTAGACAGCAGGACAGTAGACAGCAGGACAGTAGACAGTAGACAGCAGGACAGTAGACAGCAGGACAGTAGACAGCAGGACAATAGACAGCAGGACAGTAGACAGTAGACAGCAGGACAGTAGACAGCAGGACAGTAGACAGCAGGACAGTAGACAGTAGACAGCAGGACAGTAGACAGTAGACAGCAGACAGTAGACAGCAGGACAGTAGACAGCAGGACAGTAGACAGCAGGACAGTAGACAGCAGGACAGTAGGACAGTAGACAGCAGGACAGTAGACAGCAGGACAGTAGACAGCAGGACAGTAGACAGCAGGACAGTAGACAGTAGACAGCAGGACAGTAGACAGCAGGACAGTAGACAGCAGGACAGTAGACAGTAGACAGCAGGACAGTAGACAGCAGGACAGTAGACAGCAGGACAGTAGACAGCAGGAGAGTAGACAGCAGGACAGTAGACAGTAGACAGCAGGACAGTAGACAGTAGACAGCAGGACAGTAGACAGTAGACAGCAGGACAGTAGACAGCAGGACAGTAGACAGCAGGACAGTAGACAGTAGACAGCAGGACAGTAGACAGTAGACAGTAGACAGTAGGACAGTAGACAGCAGGACAGTAGACAGTAGACAGCAGGACAGTAGACAGCAGGACAGTAGACAGCAGGACAGTATACAGCAGGACAGTAGACAGTAGACAGCAGGACAGTAGACAGCAGGACAGTAGACAGCAGGACAGTAGACAGCAGGACAGTAGACAGCAGGACAGTAGACAGCAGGACAGTAGACAGCAGGACAGTAGACAGCAGGACAGTAGACAGCAGGACAGTAGACAGCAGGACAGTAGACAGTAGACAGCAGGACAGTAGACAGCAGGACAGTAGACAGCAGGACAGTAGACAGTAGACAGCAGGACAGTAGACAGCAGGACAGTAGACAGCAGGACAATAGACAGCAGGACAGTAGACAGTAGACAGCAGGACAGTAGACAGCAGGACAGTAGACAGCAGGACAGTAGACAGTAGACAGCAGGACAGTAGACAGTAGACAGCAGACAGTAGACAGCAGGACAGTAGACAGCAGGACAGTAGACAGCAGGACAGTAGACAGCAGGACAGTAGACAGCAGGACAGTAGGACAGTAGACAGCAGGACAGTAGACAGCAGGACAGTAGACAGCAGGACAGTAGACAGTAGACAGCAGGACAGTAGACAGCAGGACAGTAGACAGCAGGACAGTAGACAGCAGGACAGTATTTATTATGGAAAATATATTTCACAGCGGTTTAGATGGTACAATGATTAGATGGTACAATGATTTAGATGGTACAATGATTCTCTACACTAGACTTGCCCGTTTTATTAGAATTAGAACAGGAAATTGCTGAGAATGTTACATCTAGCTGTTTTTAAATTCCCTGCTCGCTCTCCGTTCCATAAACTATGAGCATGACTGAAGGCTCTCCGTGGTTTTATTCAGGTTCTGTCATGAATCGTCAAGTTGAATTTTGTGCTATTCGAGGGACTAAAGCACTCTATGTCAAAATGTTTTATGGGTACATATTACGATAGGAGAAAGATTGACATCGACTAACCCAAGTGTGTGTGTGTGGTGTGGTGTGGTGTGGTGTGTGTGTGTGTGTGTGTGTGTCAATCACTCAGCTAGACCTGCAGTTCAAACATCGATTGGCCCAGCTATTATCACTACTGGCTTATCAGAGTGGAGTGAGTGAGTCTGCTCTGTTGCAGTCAATCAGTCAGCTGAAAAGGACAAGTCATTTCTGACAGAAATGATTTCAGAAGTGTTCTCTTCCTCTGCTGAGGTACAAACAGGAAACAGTCTTTATAGTCTCCTTAAAGGAGAAATAAATAGCAGAGAACAGGAAAGAGAGGAGAGAGAATAAGAAAGAAAGGATAGAGAGGAGGAGAGATAGAGGATGGTAAGAGAGGAGGGAGAGAGGAGGAAAGATGGAGAGAGAGGAGGAAAGATGGAGAGAGAGGAGGAAAGAGAGGAGGGAGAGAGGAGGAAAGATGGAGAGAGAGGAGGAAAGAGAGGAGGGAGAGAGGAGGAAAGATGGAGAGAGAGGAGGAAAGAGAGGAAGGAGAGAGGAGGAAAGATGGAAAGAGAGGAGAGAGGAGGAGAGAGAAAGAAAGAGGATGGAAAGAGAGAGGAGGAGAGATGGAAAGAGGAGAGAGGAGAGAGAGAGAAAGAGAGGATGGAAAGAGAGGGGAGGAGAGAGGATGGAAAGAGAGAGGAGGAGAGAGGAGGAAAGATGGAAAGAGAGGAGAGAGGAGGAGAGAGAAAGAAAGAGGATGGAAAGAAAGAGGAGGAGAGATGGAAAGAGGAGAGAGGAGAGAGAGAGAAAGAGAGGATGGAAAGAGAGGGGAGGAGAGAGGATGGAAAGAGAGAGGAGGAGAGAGAGGGGGGAGAGGGAGAGGGAGAGAAAGAGAGAGAAATAGAGGAGGAGAGGGAAAGACTCAGCTGTATCATCTATAAGCCAGCATAGGTGATAACAGTCAGAGATGGTGAGAACGACCAGAGAGAATAGTCAGAGATGGTGAGAACAGTCAGAGATGGTGAGAACGACCAGAGAGAACAGTCAGAGATGGTGAGAACGACCTGAGAGAACAGTCAGAGATGGTGAGAACGACCAGAGAGAACAGTCAGAGATGGTGAGAACAGTCAGAGATGGTGAGAGTGACCAGAGAGAACAGTCAGAGATGGTGAGAACGACCAGAGAGAACAGTCAGCGATGGTGAGAACGACCAGAGAGAACAGTCAGAGATGGTGAGAACGACGAAAGAGAACAGTCATAGATGGTGAGAACAGTCAGAGATGGTGAGAACGACCAGAGAGAACAGTCAGAGATGGTGAGAACGACCAGAGAGAACAGTCAGAGATGGTGAGTGACCAGAGAGAACAGTCAGAGATGGTGAGAACGACCAGAGAGAACAGTCAGAGACGGTGAGAACAGTCAGATGGTGAGAGTGACAAGAGAGAACAGTCAGAGATGGTGAGAACGACCAGAGAGAACAGTCAGAGATGGTGAGAACAGTCAGAGATGGAGAG
The DNA here is from genome assembly GCF_057628025.1 of Oncorhynchus mykiss. Lineage (NCBI taxonomy): Eukaryota > Metazoa > Chordata > Actinopteri > Salmoniformes > Salmonidae > Oncorhynchus > Oncorhynchus mykiss. Next base: position 75,850,440 of record NC_143038.1, on the reverse strand, counting down.
AACGACCAGAGATGGTGAGAACAGTCAGAGATGGTGAGAACGACCAGAGAGAACAGTCAGAGATGGTGAGAACAGTCAGAGATGGTGAGAACGACCAGAGAGAACAGTCAGAGATGGTGAGAACGACCAGAGAGAACAGTCAGAGATGGTGAGAACGACCAGAGAGAACAGTCAGAGATGGTGAGAGCGACCAGAGAGAACAGTCAGAGATGGTGAGAACGACCAGAGATGGTGAGAACGACCAGAGAGAACAGTCAGAGATGGTGAGAACGACCAGAGAGAACAGTCAGAGATGGTGAGAACGACCAGAGAGAACAGTCAGAGATGGTGAGAACAGTCAGAGATAGTGAGAACGACCAGAGAGAACAGTCAGAGATGGTGAGAACAGTCAGAGATTGTGAGAACGACCAGAGAGAACAGTCAGAGATGGTGAGAACGACCAGAGATGGTGAGAACGACCAGAGAGAACAGTCAGAGATGGTGAGAACGACCAGAGAGAACAGTCAGAGATGGTGAGAACGACCAGAGAGAACAGTCAGAGATGGTGAGAACGACCAGAGAGAACAGTCAGAGATGGTGAGAACAGTCAGAGATAGTGAGAACGACCAGAGAGAACAGTCAGAGATGGTGAGAACAGTCAGAGATGGTGAGAGTGACCAGAGAGAACAGTCAGCGATGGTGAGAACGACCAGAGAGAACAGTCAGAGATGGTGAGAATGACTAGAGAGAACAGTCAGAGATGGTGAGAACGACCAGAGAGAACAGTCAGAGATGGTGAGAATGACCAGAGAGAACAGTCAGAGATGGTGTGAACAGTCAGAGATGGTGAGAACGACCAGAGAGAACACTCAGAGATGGTGAGAACGACCAGACAGAACAGTCAGAGATGGTGAGAACAGTCAGAGATGGTGAGAACGACCAGAGAGAACAGTCAGAGATGGTGAGAACAGTCAGAGATGGTGAGAACAGTCAGAGAGAACAGTCAGAGATGGTGAGAACAGTCAGAGATGGTGAGAATGACCAGAGAGAACAGTCAGAGATGGTGAGAATGACCAGAGTGAAAAAAATGCATCTAGTCACTTGATTGTCTGCAATAAGAGGAAATCACAGCCTCCATCTCTTAAGGCACCATATTCCCTACATAGTGCACTACTGTTAACCAGGGGCCCCCACGGGAGAAAAGGGTGCCATTTGGGATTGGAACATTCAGCCTCAATTATCTCAGCCACTCCTTCAGAAGTGTGTAGTGTTAGTAGTGTAGTTAACCCTGTCCCCCCCCCCCCCTCTTCCTGTCTGTTCAATACACATTTAGAAATAAACACAAACCTTTTTCTATCATCACAACAGGAGTCCAAGAATTTCACCTCTATGGCCTATTTATTGCCTTTACCTCTGTAATCTTCTACATTTGTACACACTGTATATAGATTTATCTATTGTGTTATTGACTGTACGTTTGTTTATGTGTAACTCTGTTGTTTGTGTCGCACTGCTTTGCTTTATCTTGTCCAGGTCGCAGTTATAAATGAGAACTTGTTCTCTGCTGGCCTCCCTGGTTAAATAAAAGGTGAAATAAACGTGTTAGTTATTTTTTTAGAGAAGAACAACAACATTACATTCTCTGAAGCCAAACGTGAACAAAACATTTAAAGTACCATTATGTCACCATTTTAAGAATAAACTACAGGGCAAAAACAACATCCTATAAAAGTGAAAACGACAAGAATAAACTGCCATCCAACGCAGTCCAGCATGTTTGTGCCAACAGATATACTGGTGAGGAGCCGAGCAGAGCTACTAGGAGATTTATAGAGATGTTGTCCAGTAGCTCACGGGGTTTTTAACAACCTACATGACAGAAACATCCTAGAGAAGCTATAAAGGCACTGAAATAACAGACCAGACTGGCAGAGTTAACCCTCCTAACAGTACAGACTGGCAGAGTTAACCCTCCTAACAGAACAGAGTTAACCCTCCTAACAGACCAGAGTGGCAGAGTTAACCCTCCTAACAGATCAGACTGGCAGAGTTAACCCTCCTAACACTACAGACTGGCAGAGTTAACCCTCCTAACAGAACAGAGTGGCAGAGTTAACCCTCCAAACAGAACAGAGTGGCAGAGTTAACCCTCCTAACAGACCAGACTGGCAGAGTTAACCCTCCTAACAGAACAGAGTTAACCCTCCTAACAGACCAGACTGGCAGAGTTAACCCTCCTAACAGAACAGAGTTAACCCTCCTAACAGACCAGACTGGCAGAGTTAACCCTCCTAACAGACCAGAGTTAACCCTCCTAACAGACCAGACTGGCAGAGTTAACCCTCCTAACAGACCAGACTGGTAGAGTTAACCCTCCTAACAGACCAGACTGGCAGAGTTAACCCTCCTAACAGACCAGACTGGCAGAGTTAACCCTCCTAACAGACCAGACTGGCAGAGTTAACCCTCCTAACAGACCAAACTGGCAGAGTTAACCCTCCTAACAGTACAGACTGGCAGAGTTAACCCTCCTAACAGACCAGACTGGCAGAGTTAACCCTCCTAACAGAACAGAGTTAACCCTCCTAACAGACCAGACTGGCAGAGTTAACCCTCCTAACAGAACAGACTGGCAGAGTTAACCCTCCTAACAGAACAGAGTTAACCCTCCTAACAGAACAGACTGGCAGAGTTAAACCTCCTGGCAGAGTTAACCCTCCTAACAGACCAGAGTTAACCCTCCTAACAGACCAGACTGGCAGAGTTAACCCTCCTAACAGATCAGACTGGCAGAGTTAACCCTCCTAACAGACCAGACTGGCAGAGTTAACCCTCCTAACAGACCAGACTGGCAGAGTTGACCCTCCTAACAGACCAGACTGCCAGAGTTAACCCTCCTAACAGAGCAGACTGGCAGAGTTAACCCTCCTAACAGAACAGACTGGCAGAGTTAACCCTCCTAACAGTAAGGAGCAGAACTACTATTATAAACTGTGTATATCGATGAATTCCCAGTAGCTCACAGGGCTTTACATAGCAAGAGTCCCAAATGACACCCTATCCCCAATGGGCCATGGACAAAAGTAGTGCACAATATAGGGAATAGGGTGCCATTTGGGATTGAAATGGCCCTGACCTAAATGCTGCTGTTGTTACACACCGACTGTCTGGACTCAATTGACTCTGCTGAGGTTGCTGGACTATGGGGGATCTGATGGGACCTTAACAACAACCCCTCCCCACACACACACACACACACACACACCAACCAAAGTCCCATCCAGCATGCTGCTTACTAAGGAGATTTCCAACAGTGGAAGGATCAGCTGAGTATCCACATTCAACCAACCAGGACCTTTCACACAACCCAGGAAGTGGACATGCTGCAGGATTTAAAGTGTGTTGGTTGTCTGATGATTTATTTTAGACCAGAGCTATTTTATTTACATTCTCCTGTCCCGGGCAGCCAGCCCAGTCAGCACGCTGTTCACAGACAAACTAGACGACAGGATCTGAGAGGGTGGATTCACAGGAACTAGACGACAGGATCTGAGAGGGTGGATTCACAGACAAACTAGACGACAGGATCTGAGAGGGTGGATTCACAGGAACTAGACGACAGGATCTGAGAGGGTGGATACACAGACAAACTAGACGACAGGATCTGAGAGGATAGATTCACAGAAACTAGACTACAGGATGGATTCACAGAAACTAGACTACAGGATCTGAGAGGATGGATTTGTTCCACAGAGAGAGAGAGACCAGAGAGAGAGAGAGAGAGAGAGGGAGAAGAGACCAGAGAGAGAGAGAGGGAAAAGAGACCAGAGAGAGAAAGAGGGAGAAGAGACCAGAGAGAGAAAGAGGGAGAAGAGACCAGAGAGAGAAAGAGGGAGAAGAGACCAGAGAGAGAAAGAGGGAGAAAAGACCAGAGAGAGAGAAGAGACCAGAGAAAGAGAAGAGACCAGAGAGAGAGAGAGAGGGAGAAGACACCAGAGAGAGAGAGAGGGAGAAGACACCAGAGAGAGAGAGAGAGGGAGAAGACACCAGAGAGAGGGAGAAGAGACCAGAGAGAGAGAGAGGGAGAAGACACCAGAGAGAGAGAGGGAGAAGACACCAGAGAGAGAGAGGGAGAAGAGACCAGAGAGAGAAAGAGGGAGAAGAGACCAGAGGGAGAGAGAGAGAAGAGACCATAGAGAGAGGGAGAAGGGACCAGAGAGAGGGAGAAGAGACCAGAGAGGGAGAAGAGACCCGAGAGAGAGGGAGGGAGAAGAGACCAGAGAGAGAGAGAGGGAGAAGACACCAGAGAGAGAGAGAGGGAGAAGACACCAGAGAGAGAGAGAGGGAGAAGACACCAGAGAGAGGGAGAGGGAGAAGAGACCAGAGAGAGAGAGAGGGAGAAGAGACCAGAGGGAGAGAGAGAGAAGAGACCATAGAGAGAGGGAGAAGGGACCAGAGAGAGAGAGGGAGAAGAGACCAGAGAGGGAGAAGAGACCCGAGAGAGAGGGAGGGAGAAGAGACCAGAGAGAGAGAGAGGGAGAAGAGACCAGAGAGAGGGAGAAGAGACCAGAGAGAGAGAGGGAGAAGAGACCAGAGAGAGGGAGAAGAGACCAGAGAGAGAGAGAAGAGACCAGAGAGAGAGAGAGAGAGAGAAGAGACCAGAGAGAGAGAGAGGGAGAAGAGACCAGAGAGAGAAAGAGGGAGAAGAGACCAGAGAGAGAAAGAGGGAGAAGAGACCAGAGAGGGAGAAGAGACCCGAGAGAGAGGGAGAAGGGACCAGAGAGAGAGGGAGAAGGGACCAGAGAGAGAGGGAGAAGAGACCAGAGAGAGAGGGAGAAGAGACCAGAGAGGGAGAAGAGACCCGAGAGAGAGGGAGGGAGAAGAGACCAGAGAGAGAGAGAGGGAGAAGAGACCAGAGAGAGAGAGGGAGAAGAGACCAGAGAGAGAGAGAGGGAGAAGAGACCAGAGAGAGAGAGAGGGAGAAGAGACCAGAGAGAGAGAGAGGGGGAGAAGAGACCAGAGAGAGAGAGGGAGAAGAGACCAGAGAGAGAAAGAGGGAGAAGAGACCAGAGAGAGAGGGAAAAGAGACCAGAGAGGGAGAAGAGACCCGAGAGAGAGGGAGAAGGGACCAGAGAGAGAGGGAGAAGGGACCAGAGAGAGAGAGGAGGCCAGAGAGAAAGAGAGAAGAGACCAGAGAGAGAGAGAAGAGACCAGAGAGAGAGAGAGGAGGCCAGAGAGAGAGAGAGAGAGGAGGCCAGAGAGAGAGAGAGGAGGCCAGAGAGAGAGAGAGGAGGCCAGAGAGAGAGAGGAGGCCAGAGAGAGAGAGGGAGAAGAGACCAGAGAGAGAAAGAGGGAGAAGAGGCCAGAGAGAGAGAGAGAAAAGACCAGAGAGGGAGAGAGAGAGAAAAGACCAGAGAGGGAGAGAGGGAGAAGAGAACAGAGAGAGAGAGGGGGAGAAGAGACCAGAGAGAGAGAGGGGGAGAAGAGACCAGAGAGAGAGGGAGAAGAGACCAGAGAGAGAGGGAGAAGAGACCAGAGAGAGAAAGAGGGAGAAGAGACCAGAGGGAGAGAGAGAGAAGAGACCATAGAGAGAGGGAGAAGGGACCAGAGAGAGAGGGAGAAGAGACCAGAGAGGGAGAAGAGACCCGAGAGAGAGGGAGGGAGAAGAGACCAGAGAGAGAGAGAGGGAGAAGAGACCAGAGAGAGAGAGAGGGAGAAGAGACCAGAGAGAGAGAGAGGGAGAAGAGACCAGAGAGAGAGAGAGGGAGAAGATACCAGAGAGAGAGAGAGGGAGAAGAGACCAGAGAGAGAGAGAGGGAGAAGAGACCAGAGAGAGAGAGGGAGAAGAGACCAGAGAGAGAGGGAGAAGAGACCAGAGAGAGAGGGAAAAGAGACCAGAGAGGGAGAAGAGACCCGAGAGAGAGGGAGAAGGGACCAGAGAGAGAGAGAGGAGGCCAGAGAGAAAGAGAGAAGAGACCAGAGAGAGAGAAGAGACCAGAGAGAGAGAGAGAGGAGGCCAGAGAGAGAGAGAGAGATGAGGCCAGAGAGAGAGAGAGAGAGGAGGCCAGAGAGAGAGAGAGGAGGCCAGAGAGAGAGAGAGGAGGCCAGAGAGAGAGAGGAGGCCAGAGAGAGAGAGGGAGAAGAGACCAGAGAGAGAAAGAGGGAGAAGAGACCAGAGAGAGAGAGAGAAAAGACCAGAGAGGGAGAGAGAGAGAAAAGACCAGAGAGGGAGAGAGGGAGAAGAGAACAGAGAGAGAGAGAGAGGGAGAAGAGACCAGAGAGAGAGAGAGAGAAGAGACCAGAGAGAGAGAGAGAGAATAGACCAGAGAGAGAGAGGGAGAAGAGACCAGAGAGAGAGAGAGGGAGAAGAGACCAGAGAGAGAGAGAGGGAGAAGAGACCAGAGAGAGAGAGGGAGAAGAGACCAGAGATAGAGGGAGAAGAGACCAGAGAGAGAGAGGGAGAAGAGACCAGAGAGAGAGAGGGAGAAGAGACCAGAGAGAGAGAGGGGGAGAAGAGACCAGAGAGAGAGAGGGGGAGAAGAGACCAGAGAGAGAGAGAGGGAGAAGAGACCAGAGAGAGAGAGAGGGAGAAGACACCAGAGAGAGAGAGAGGGAGAAGACACCAGAGAGAGGGAGAGGGAGAAGAGACCAGAGAGAGAGAGAGAGGGAGAAGAGACCAGAGAGAGAGGGAGAAGAGACCAGAAAGGGAGAAGAGACCCGAGAGAGAGGGAGGGAGAAGAGACCAGAGAGAGAGAGAGGGAGAAGAGACCAGAGAGAGAGAGGGAGAAGAGACCAGAGAGAGAGAGAGAGAAGAGACCAGAGAGAGAGAGATGGAGAAGAGACCAGAGAGAGAGAGAGGGAGAAGAGACCAGAGAGAGAGAGAGGGAGAAGAGACCAGAGAGAGAGGGAAAAGAGACCAGAGAGGGAGAAGAGACCCGAGAGAGAGGGAGAAGGGACCAGAGAGAGAGGGAGAAGGGACCAGAGAGAGAGGGAGAAGAGACCAGAGAGGGAGAAGAGACCCGAGAGAGAGGGAGGGAGAAGAGACCAGAGAGAGAGAGAGGGAGAAGAGACCAGAGAGAGAGAGGGAGAAGAGACCAGAGAGAGAGAGAGGGAGAAGAGACCAGAGAGAGAGAGAGGGAGAAGATACCAGAGAGAGAGAGGGGGAGAAGAGACCAGAGAGAGAGAGGGAGAAGAGACCAGAGAGAGAAAGAGGGAGAAGAGACCAGAGAGAGAGGGAAAAGAGACCAGAGAGGGAGAAGAGACCCGAGAGAGAGGGAGAAGGGACCAGAGAGAGAGGGAGAAGGGACCAGAGAGAGAGAGAGAGGAGGCCAGAGAGAAAGAGAGAAGAGACCAGAGAGAGAGAGAAGAGACCAGAGAGAGAGAGAGGAGGCAAGAGAGAGAGAGAGAGAGGAGGCCAGAGAGAGAGAGAGGAGGCCAGAGAGAGAGAGAGGAGGCCAGAGAGAGAGAGAGGAGGCCAGAGAGAGAGAGGGAGAAGAGACCAGAGAGAGAAAGAGGGAGAAGAGGCCAGAGAGAGAGAGAGAAAAGACCAGAGAGGGAGAGAGAGAGAAAAGACCAGAGAGGGAGAGAGGGAGAAGAGAACAGAGAGAGAGAGAGAGGGAGAAGAGACCAGAGAGAGAGAGAGAGAGAAGAGACCAGAGAGAGAGAGGGAGAAGAGACCAGAGAGAGAGAGGGAGAAGAGACCAGAGAGAGAGAGGGGGAGAAGAGACCAGAGAGAGAGAGGGGGAGAAGAGACCAGAGAGAGAGAGGGGGAGAAGAGACCAGAGAGAGAGAGGGGGAGAAGAGACCAGAGAGAGAGGGAGTAGAGACCAGAGAGAGAGGGAGAAGAGACCAGAGAGAGAGGGAGAAGAGACCAGAGAGAGAGGGAGAAGAGACCAGAGAGAGAGGGAGAAGAGACCAGAGAGGGAGAAGAGACCCGAGAGAGAGGGAGAAGAGACCCAAGAGAGAGGGAGAAGAGACCAGAGAGAGAGGAGAAGAGACCAGAGAGGGAGAAGAGACCCGAGAGGGAGAAGAGACCCGAGAGAGAGGGAGAAGAGACCCGAGAGAGAGGGAGAAGGGACCAGAGAGAGAGAGAGAGAGAGAAAAGACCAGAGAGGGAGAGAGAGAGAAAAGACGAGAGAGGGAGAGAGGGAGAAGATACCAGAGAGAGAGAGAGGGAGAAGAGACCAGAGAGAGAGAGAGAGGGAGAAGACACCAGAGAGAGAGAGAGGGAGAAGACACCAGAGAGAGAGAGAGGGAGAAGACACCAGAGAGAGGGGGAGGGAGAAGAGACCAGAGAGAGAGAGAGGGAGAAGAGACCAGAGAGAGAGAAGGAGAAGAGACCAGAGAGAGAGAAGGAGAAGAGACCAGAGAGAGAAAGAGGGAGAAGAGACCAGAGGGAGAGAGAGAGAAGAGACCATAGAGAGAGGGAGAAGGGACCAGAGAGAGAGGGAGAAGAGACCAGAGAGGGAGAAGAGACCCGAGAGAGAGGGAGGGAGAAGAGACCAGAGAGAGAGAGAGGGAGAAGAGACCAGAGAGAGAGAGAGGGAGAAGAGACCAGAGAGAGAGAGAGGGAGAAGAGACCAGAGAGAGAGAGAGGGAGAAGATACCAGAGAGAGAGAGAGGGAGAAGAGACCAGAGAGAGAGAGAGGGAGAAGAGACCAGAGGGAGAGAGGGAGAAGAGACTAGAGAGAGAAAGAGGGAGAAGAGACCAGAGAGAGAGGGAAAAGAGACCAGAGAGGGAGAAGAGACCCGAGAGAGAGGGAGAAGGGACCAGAGAGAGAGGGAGAAGGGACCAGAGAGAGAGAGAGGAGGCCAGAGAGAAAGAGAGAAGAGACCAGAGAGAGAGAGAAGAGACCAGAGAGAGAGAGAGGAGGCCAGAGAGAGAGAGAGAGAGAGAGAGGAGGCCAGAGAGAGAGAGAGGAGGCCAGAGAGAGAGAGAGGAGGCTAGAGAGAGAGAGAGGAGGCCAGAGAGAGAGAGAGGAGGCCAGAGAGAGAGAGGGAGAAGAGACCAGAGAGAGAAAGAGGGAGAAGAGACCAGAGAGATAGAGAGAAAAGACCAGAGAGAGAGAGGGAGAAGAGACCAGAGAGAGAGAGAGAGAGAGAAAAGACCAGAGAGGGAGAGAGGGAGAAGAGAACAGAGAGAGAGAGAGAGAGAGAGAGAGAGAAGAGACCAGAGAGAGAGAGAGAAGAGACCAGAGAGAGAGAGGGAGAAGAGACCAGAGAGAGAGAGGGAGAAGAGACCAGAGAGAGAGAGGGAGAAGAGACCAGAGAGAGAGAGGGAGAAGAGACCAGAGAGAGAGAGGGAGAAGAGACCAGAGAGAGAGAGGGAGAAGAGACCAGAGAGAGAGAGGGGGAGAAGAGACCAGAGAGAGAGAGAGGGGGAGAAGAGACCAGAGAGAGAGAGAGGGAGAAGAGACCAGAGAGAGAGAGAGGGAGAAGAGACCAGAGAGAGAGAGAGGGAGAATATACCAGAGAGAGAGAGAGGGAGAAGAGACCAGAGAGAGAAAGAGGGAGAAGAGACCAGAGAGAGAGGGAAAAGAGACCAGAGAGAGAGGGAAAAGAGACCAGAGAGGGAGAAGAGACCCGAGAGAGAGGGAGAAGGGACCAGAGAGAGAGGGAGAAGGGACCAGAGAGAGAGAGAGGAGGCCAGAGAGAAAGAGAGAAGAGACCAGAGAGAGAGAAGAGACCAGAGAGAGAGAAGAGACCAGAGAGAGAGAGAGGAGGCCAGAGAGAGAGAGAGAGAGGAGGCCAGAGAAAGAGAGAGGAGGCCAGAGAGAGAGAGAGGGAGAAGAGACCAGAGAGAGAGAGAGAGGGAGAAGAGACCAGAGAGAGAGAGGGAGAAGAGACCAGAGAGAGAGAGGGGGAGAAGAGACCAGAGAGAGAGAGGGGGAGAAGAGACCAGAGAGAGAGAGGGGGAGAAGAGACCAGAGAGAGAGGGAGTAGAGACCAGAGAGAGAGGGAGAAGAGACCAGAGAGAGAGGGAGAAGAGACCAGAGAGAGAGGGAGAAGAGACCAGAGAGAGAGGGAGAAGAGACCAGAGAGGGAGAAGAGACCCGAGAGAGAGGGAGAAGAGACCCAAGAGAGAGGGAGAAGAGACCAGAGAGAGAGGAGAAGAGACTAGAGAGGGAGAAGAGACCCGAGAGGGAGAAGAGACCCGAGAGAGAGGGAGAAGAGACCCGAGAGAGAGGGAGAAGGGACCAGAGAGAGAGAGAGAGAGAGAAAAGACCAGAGAGGGAGAGAGAGAGAAAAGACGAGAGAGGGAGAGAGGGAGAAGATACCAGAGAGAGAGAGAGGGAGAAGAGACCAGAGAGAGAGAGAGAGGGAGAAGACACCAGAGAGAGAGAGAGGGAGAAGACACCAGAGAGAGAGAGAGGGAGAAGACACCAGAGAGAGGGGGAGGGAGAAGAGACCAGAGAGAGAGAGAGGGAGAAGAGACCAGAGAGAGAGAAGGAGAAGAGACCAGAGAGAGAGAAGGAGAAGAGACCAGAGAGAGAAAGAGGGAGAAGAGACCAGAGGGAGAGAGAGAGAAGAGACCATAGAGAGAGGGAGAAGGGACCAGAGAGAGAGGGAGAAGAGACCAGAGAGGGAGAAGAGACCCGAGAGAGAGGGAGGGAGAAGAGACCAGAGAGAGAGAGAGGGAGAAGAGACCAGAGAGAGAGAGAGGGAGAAGAGACCAGAGGGAGAGAGGGAGAAGAGACTAGAGAGAGAAAGAGGGAGAAGAGACCAGAGAGAGAGGGAAAAGAGACCAGAGAGGGAGAAGAGACCCGAGAGAGAGGGAGAAGGGACCAGAGAGAGAGGGAGAAGGGACCAGAGAGAGAGAGAGGAGGCCAGAGAGAAAGAGAGAAGAGACCAGAGAGAGAGAGAAGAGACCAGAGAGAGAGAGAGGAGGCCAGAGAGAGAGAGAGAGAGAGAGAGGAGGCCAGAGAGAGAGAGAGGAGGCCAGAGAGAGAGAGAGGAGGCTAGAGAGAGAGAGAGGAGGCCAGAGAGAGAGAGAGGAGGCCAGAGAGAGAGAGGGAGAAGAGACCAGAGAGAGAAAGAGGGAGAAGAGACCAGAGAGATAGAGAGAAAAGACCAGAGAGAGAGAGGGAGAAGAGACCAGAGAGAGAGAGAGAGAGAGAAAAGACCAGAGAGGGAGAGAGGGAGAAGAGAACAGAGAGAGAGAGAGAGAGAGAGAGAGAAGAGACCAGAGAGAGAGAGAGAAGAGACCAGAGAGAGAGAGGGAGAAGAGACCAGAGAGAGAGAGGGAGAAGAGACCAGAGAGAGAGAGGGAGAAGAGACCAGAGAGAGAGAGGGAGAAGAGACCAGAGAGAGAGAGGGAGAAGAGACCAGAGAGAGAGAGGGAGAAGAGACCAGAGAGAGAGAGGGAGAAGAGACCAGAGAGAGAGAGGGGGAGAAGAGACCAGAGAGAGAGAGAGGGGGAGAAGAGACCAGAGAGAGAGAGAGGGAGAAGAGACCAGAGAGAGAGAGAGGGAGAAGAGACCAGAGAGAGAGAGAGGGAGAATATACCAGAGAGAGAGAGAGGGAGAAGAGACCAGAGAGAGAAAGAGGGAGAAGAGACCAGAGAGAGAGGGAAAAGAGACCAGAGAGAGAGGGAAAAGAGACCAGAGAGGGAGAAGAGACCCGAGAGAGAGGGAGAAGGGACCAGAGAGAGAGGGAGAAGGGACCAGAGAGAGAGAGAGGAGGCCAGAGAGAGAGAGAGAGAGGAGGCCAGAGAAAGAGAGAGGAGGCCAGAGAGAGAGAGTAGGCCAGAGAGAGAGAGAGGAGGCCAGAGAGAGAGAGGGAGAAGAGACCCGAGAGAGAAAGAGGGAGAAGAGACCAGAGAGAGAGAGAGAAAAGACCAGAGAGGGAGAGAGAGAGAAAAGACCAGAGAGGGAGAGAGGGAGAAGAGAACAGAGAGAGAGCGAGAAGAGACCAGAGAGAGAGAGGGAGAAGAGACCAGAGAGAGAGAGAGAAGAGACCAGAGAGAGAGAGGGAGAAGAGACCAGAGAGAGAGAGAGGGAGAAGAGACCAGAGAGAGAGAGAGGGAGAAGAGACCAGAGAGAGAGAGAGGGAGAAGAGACCAGGGAGAGAGAGGGAGAAGAGACCAGAGAGAGAGAGGGAGAAGAGACCAGAGAGAGAGAGGGAAAAGAGACCAGAGAGGGAGAGAGGAGGCCAGAGAGAGAGAGAGAGAGGAGGCCAGAGAGAGAGAGGAGGCCATAGAGAGAGAGAGGAGGCCAGAGAGAGAGAGAGAGGAGGCCAGAGAGAGAGAGGGAGAAGAGACCAGAGAGAGAAAGAGGGAGAAGAGACCAGAGAGAGAGAGAGAAAAGACCAGAGAGGGAGAGAGAGAGAAAAGACCAGAGAGGGAGAGAGGGAGAAGAGACCAGAGAGAGAAAGAGGGAGAAGAGACCAGAGAGAGAGAGAGAAAAAACCAGAGAGGGAGAGAGAGAGAAAAGACCAGAGAGGGAGAGAGGGAGAAGAGAACAGAGAGAGAGCGAGAGGGAGAAGAGACCAGAGAGAGAGAGAGAGAAGAGACCAGAGAGAGAGAGAGAAAAGACCAGAGAGGGAGAGAGAGAAGAGACCAGAGAGAGAGAGGGAGAAGAGACCAGAGAGAGAGAGGGAGAAGAGACCAGAGAGAGAGAGAGGGAGAAGAGACCAGAGAGAGAGAGAGGGAGAAGAGACCAGAGAGAGAGAGGGAGAAGAGACCAGGGAGAGAGAGGGAGAAGAGACCAGAGAGAGAGAGGGAAAAGAGACCAGAGAGAGAGGGAAAAGAGACCAGAGAGGGAGAAGGGACCAGAGAGAGAGGGAGAAGGGACCAGAGAGAGAGAGGAGGCCAGAGAGAAAGAGAGAAGAGACCAGAGAGAGAGAGAGAGGAGACCAGAGAGAGAGAGAGGAAGCCAGAGAGAGAGAGAGGAGGCCAGAGAGAGAGAGAGGAGGCCAGAGAGAGAGAGGAGGCCAGAGAGAGAGAGAGGAGGCCAGAAAGAGAGAGAGAGGAGGCCAGAGAGAGAGAGAAGAGAACAGAGGGAGAGAGCGAAGACCAGAGAGAGAGGGAGAAGAGACCCGAGAGAGAGGGAGAAGGGACCAGAGAGAGAGGGAGAAGAGACCAGAGAGAGAGGGAGAAGAGACCAGAGAGAGAGGGAGAAGAGACCAGAGAGGGAGAAGAGACCTGAGAGAGAGGGAGAAGGGACCAGAGAGAGAGGGAGAAGGGACCAGAGAGAGAGAGATAGAGAAAAGACCAGAAAGGGAGAGAGGGAGAAGAGACCAGAGAGAGAGAGGGAGAAGAGACCAGAGAGAGAGAGAGGGAGAATAGACCAGAGAGAGAGGGAGAAGAGACCAGAGAGAGAGGGAGAAGAGACCCGAGAGAGAGGGAGAAGAGACCCGAGAGAGAGGGAGAAGAGACCCGAGAGAGAGGGAGAAGAGACCCGAGAGAGAGGGAGAAGAGACCCGAGAGAGAAGGAGAAGGGACCACAGAGGGAGAAGAGACCCGAGAGAGAGGGAGAAGAGACCCGAGAGAGAGGGAGAAGAGACCCGGGAGAGAGGGAGAAGAGACCCGAGAGAGAGGGAGAAGAGACCCGAGAGAGAGGGAGAAGAGACCCGAGAGAGAGGGAGAAGGGACCAGAGAGAGAGGGAGAAGGGACCAGAGAGAGAGGGAGAAGGGACCAGAGAGAGAGGGAGAAGAGACCAGAGAGAGAGTGAGAAGAGACCAGAGAGAGAAGGAGAAGAGACCAGAGAGAGAGGGAGAAGGGACCAGAGAGAGAGAGCGAGAGAAAAGACCAGAGAGGGAGAGAGGGAGAAGAGACCAGAAAGAGAGAGAGGGAGAAGACACCAGAGAGGGAGAGAGGGAGAAGAGACCAGAGAGAGAGAGAGAGGGAGAAGAGACCAGAGAGAGAGAGGGAGAAGAGACCAGAGAGAGAGAGAGGGAGAAGAGACCAGAGAGAGAGAGGGAGAAGAGACCAGAGAGAGAAAGAGGGAGAAGAGACCAGAGAGAGAGGGAGAAGAGACCAGAGAGAGAGGGAGAAGAGACCAGAGAGAGAGGGAGAAGAGACCAGAGAGAGAGGGAGAAGAGACGAGAGAGAGAGGGAAAAGAGACCAGAGAGAGAAAGAGGGAGAAGAGACCAGAGAGAGAAAGAGGGAGAAGAGACCAGAGAGAGAGGGAGAAGAGACCAGAGAGAGAGGGAGAATAGACCAGAGAGAGAGGGAGAAGAGACCAGAGAGAGAGGGAGAAGAGACGAGAGAGAGAGGGAAAAGAGACCAGAGAGAGAGGGAAAAGAGACCAGAGAGAGAGGGAAAAGAGACCAGAGAGGGAGAAGAGACCCGAGAGAGAGAGAGAGGGGCAGAAGCGAGAGAGGCAGAAGCGAGAGAGGCAGAAGAGAGAGAGGCAGAAGAGAGAGAGGCAGAAGAGAGAGAGGCAGAAGAGAGAGAGGCAGAAGAGAGAGAGGCAGAAGAGAGAGAGGCAGAAGAGAGAGGGAGAGGCAGAAGAGAGAGAGGCAGGAGAGAGAGGGAGAGGCAGAAGAGAGAGAGGCAGGAGAGAGAGGGAGAGGCAGAAGAGAGAGAGGGATGAGGATGAGAGTGAAGACCAGAGAGAGAGAAGAGACCAGAGAGAGAAGAGACCAGAGAGAGAGAGAGAAGAGAGACCAGAGAGAGAGAGGGGGAGAGAAGAGCCCAGAGAGAGGGAGAAGAGACCCGAGAGAGAGGGAGAAGAGACCCGAGAGAGAGGGAGAAGAGACCCGAGAGAGAAGGAGAAGGGACCACAGAGGGAGAAGAGACCCGAGAGAGAGAGAGAAAAGACCAGAGAGGGAGAGAGAGAGAAAAGACCAGAGAGGGAGAGAGGGAGAAGAGACCAGAGAGAGAGAGAGGGAGAAGAGACCAGGGAGAGAGAGGGAGAAGAGACCAGAGAGAGAGAGGGAGAAGAGACCAGAGAGAGAGAGGGAAAAGAGACCAGAGAGGGAGAGAGGAGGCCAGAGAGAGAGAGAGAGAGGAGGCCAGAGAGAGAGAGGAGGCCATAGAGAGAGAGAGGAGGCCAGAGAGAGAGAGAGAGGAGGCCAGAGAGAGAGAGGGAGAAGAGACCAGAGAGAGAAAGAGGGAGAAGAGACCAGAGAGAGAGAGAGAAAAGACCAGAGAGGGAGAGAGAGAGAAAAGACCAGAGAGGGAGAGAGGGAGAAGAGACCAGAGAGAGAAAGAGGGAGAAGAGACCAGAGAGAGAGAGAGAAAAGACCAGAGAGGGAGAGAGAGAGAAAAGACCAGAGAGGGAGAGAGGGAGAAGAGAACAGAGAGAGAGCGAGAGGGAGAAGAGACCAGAGAGAGAGAGAGAGAAGAGACCAGAGAGAGAGAGAGAAAAGACCAGAGAGGGAGAGAGAGAAGAGACCAGAGAGAGAGAGGGAGAAGAGACCAGAGAGAGAGAGAGGGAGAAGAGACCAGAGAGAGAGAGAGGGAGAAGAGACCAGAGAGAGAGAGAGGGAGAAGAGACCAGAGAGAGAGAGAGGGAGAAGAGACCAGAGAGAGAGAGGGAGAAGAGACCAGGGAGAGAGAGGGAGAAGAGACCAGGGAGAGAGAGGGAGAAGAGACCAGAGAGAGAGAGGGAAAAGAGACCAGAGAGAGAGGGAAAAGAGACCAGAGAGGGAGAAGGGACCAGAGAGAGAGGGAGAAGGGACCAGAGAGAGAGAGGAGGCCAGAGAGAAAGAGAGAAGAGACCAGAGAGAGAGAGAGAGGAGACCAGAGAGAGAGAGAGGAAGCCAGAGAGAGAGAGAGGAGGCCAGAGAGAGAGAGAGGAGGCCAGAGAGAGAGAGGAGGCCAGAGAGAGAGAGAGGAGGCCAGAAAGAGAGAGAGAGGAGGCCAGAGAGAGAGAGAAGAGAACAGAGGGAGAGAGCGAAGACCAGAGAGAGAGGGAGAAGAGACCCGAGAGAGAGGGAGAAGGGACCAGAGAGAGAGGGAGAAGAGACCAGAGAGAGAGGGAGAAGAGACCAGAGAGAGAGGGAGAAGAGACCAGAGAGGGAGAAGAGACCCGAGAGAGAGGGAGAAGGGACCAGAGAGAGAGGGAGAAGGGACCAGAGAGAGAGAGATAGAGAAAAGACCAGAAAGGGAGAGAGGGAGAAGAGACCAGAGAGAGAGAGGGAGAAGAGACCAGAGAGAGAGAGAGGGAGAATAGACCAGAGAGAGAGGGAGAAGAGACCAGAGAGAGAGGGAGAAGAGACCCGAGAGAGAGGGAGAAGAGACCCGAGAGAGAAGGAGAAGGGACCACAGAGGGAGAAGAGACCCGAGAGAGAGGGAGAAGAGACCCGAGAGAGAGGGAGAAGAGACCCGGGAGAGAGGGAGAAGAGACCCGAGAGAGAGGGAGAAGAGACCCGAGAGAGAGGGAGAAGAGACCCGAGAGAGAGGGAGAAGGGACCAGAGAGAGAGGGAGAAGGGACCAGAGAGAGAGGGAGAAGGGACCAGAGAGAGAGGGAGAAGAGACCAGAGAGAGAGTGAGAAGAGACCAGAGAGAGAAGGAGAAGAGACCAGAGAGAGAGGGAGAAGGGACCAGAGAGAGAGAGCGAGAGAAAAGACCAGAGAGGGAGAGAGGGAGAAGAGACCAGAAAGAGAGAGAGGGAGAAGACACCAGAGAGGGAGAGAGGGAGAAGAGACCAGAGAGAGAGAGAGAGGGAGAAGAGACCAGAGAGAGAGAGGGAGAAGAGACCAGAGAGAGAGAGAGGGAGAAGAGACCAGAGAGAGAGAGGGAGAAGAGACCAGAGAGAGAAAGAGGGAGAAGAGACCAGAGAGAGAGGGAGAAGAGACCAGAGAGAGAGGGAGAAGAGACCAGAGAGAGAGGGAGAAGAGACCAGAGAGAGAGGGAGAAGAGACGAGAGAGAGAGGGAAAAGAGACCAGAGAGAGAAAGAGGGAGAAGAGACCAGAGAGAGAAAGAGGGAGAAGAGACCAGAGAGAGAGGGAGAAGAGACCAGAGAGAGAGGGAGAATAGACCAGAGAGAGAGGGAGAAGAGACCAGAGAGAGAGGGAGAAGAGACGAGAGAGAGAGGGAAAAGAGACCAGAGAGAGAGGGAAAAGAGACCAGAGAGAGAGGGAAAAGAGACCAGAGAGGGAGAAGAGACCCGAGAGAGAGAGAGAGGGGCAGAAGCGAGAGAGGCAGAAGCGAGAGAGGCAGAAGAGAGAGAGGCAGAAGAGAGAGAGGCAGAAGAGAGAGAGGCAGAAGAGAGAGAGGCAGAAGAGAGAGAGGCAGAAGAGAGAGGGAGAGGCAGAAGAGAGAGAGGCAGGAGAGAGAGGGAGAGGCAGAAGAGAGAGAGGGATGAGGATGAGAGTGAAGACCAGAGAGAGAGAAGAGACCAGAGAGAGAAGAGACCAGAGAGAGAGAGAGAAGAGAGACCAGAGAGAGAGAGGGGGAGAGAAGAGCCCAGAGAGAGGGAGAAGAGACCCGAGAGAGAGGGAGAAGAGACCCGAGAGAGAGGGAGAAGAGACCCGAGAGAGAAGGAGAAGGGACCACAGAGGGAGAAGAGACCCGAGAGAGAGGGAGAAGAGACCCGAGAGAGAGGGAGAAGAGACCCGGGAGAGAGGGAGAAGAGACCCGAGAGAGAGGGAGAAGAGACCCGAGAGAGAGGGAGAAGAGACCCGAGAGAGAGGGTGAAGGGACCAGAGAGAGAGGGAGAAGGGACCAGAGAGAGAGGGAGAAGGGACCAGAGAGAGAGGGAGAAGAGACCAGAGAGAGAGTGAGAAGAGACCAGAGAGAGAAGGAGAAGAGACCAGAGAGAGAGGGAGAAGGGACCAGAGAGAGAGAGCGAGAGAAAAGACCAGAGAGGGAGAGAGGGAGAAGAGACCAGAAAGAGAGAGAGGGAGAAGACACCAGAGAGGGAGAGAGGGAGAAGAGACCAGAGAGAGAGAGAGAGGGAGAAGAGACCAGAGAGAGAGAGGGAGAAGAGACCAGAGAGAGAGAGAGGGAGAAGAGACCAGAGAGAGAGAGGGAGAAGAGACCAGAGAGAGAAAGAGGGAGAAGAGACCAGAGAGAGAGGGAGAAGAGACCAGAGAGAGAGGGAGAAGAGACCAGAGAGAGAGGGAGAAGAGACCAGAGAGAGAGGGAGAAGAGACGAGAGAGAGAGGGAAAAGAGACCAGAGAGAGAAAGAGGGAGAAGAGACCAGAGAGAGAAAGAGGGAGAAGAGACCAGAGAGAGAGGGAGAAGAGACCAGAGAGAGAGGGAGAAGAGACCAGAGAGAGAGGGAGAATAGACCAGAGAGAGAGGGAGAAGAGACCAGAGAGAGAGGGAGAAGAGACGAGAGAGAGAGGGAAAAGAGACCAGAGAGAGAGGGAAAAGAGACCAGAGAGAGAGGGAAAAGAGACCAGAGAGGGAGAAGAGACCCGAGAGAGAGAGAGAGGGGCAGAAGCGAGAGAGGCAGAAGCGAGAGAGGCAGAAGAGAGAGAGGCAGAAGAGAGAGAGGCAGAAGAGAGAGAGGCAGAAGAGAGAGAGGCAGAAGAGAGAGAGGCAGAAGAGAGAGGGAGAGGCAGAAGAGAGAGAGGCAGGAGAGAGAGGGAGAGGCAGAAGAGAGAGAGGGATGAGGATGAGAGTGAAGACCAGAGAGAGAGAAGAGACCAGAGAGAGAAGAGACCAGAGAGAGAGAGAGAAGAGAGACCAGAGAGAGAGAGGGGGAGAGAAGAGACCAGAGAGAGAGAGAAGAGACCAGAGAGAGAGAGACCAATTAGACCCAACCAAATAATGAGAAAACAAAAAGATAATTACTTGACACATTGGAAAGAATTAACAAAAAAACAGAGCAAACTAGAATGCTATTTGAAACAGAGAGTACACAGTGGCAGAATACCTGACCACTGTGACTGACCCAAACTTAAGGAAAGCTTTGACTATGTGTCAAAGTGAGCAGAGCCTTGCTATTGAGAAAGGCTGTAGTAGGCAGACATGGCTCTCAAGAGAAGACAGGCTATGTGCTCACTGCCCACAAAATTAGGTGGAAACTGAGCTGCACTTCCTAACCTCCTGCCCAATGTATGACCATATTAGAGAGACATATTTCCCTCAAATTACACAGATCCATAAAAAAATTTGAAAACAAATCCAATTTTGATAAACTCCCATATCTACTGGGTGACATTCCACAGTGTGCCGTCACAGCAGCAAGATTTGTGACCTGTTGCCACAAGAAAAGGGCAACCAGTAAAGAACAAACACCATTGTAAATACAACCCATATTTATGTTTATTTATTTTCCCTTTTGTACTTGAACTATTTGCACATCGTTACAACACTGTATATATATATATATATATATATATATATATATATATATATAAAATATGACATTTAAAATGTATATTCTTTTGGAACTTCTGTGAGTGTAATGTTTACTGTTCATTTATTTTATATGCACTTCACTTGCTTTGGCAATGTGAACACATGTTTCCCATGCCAATAAAGCCCCTTGAATTGAATTGAGAGACACCAGAGAGACCACACAGAGAGAGACCAGGGACAGACCAGAGAGAGAGACACCAGAGAGAGAGAGAGAGACCAGAGAGAGAAAGGGGCTGGTGCACTTCACAAAATAGATGGCATCATGAGGCAGGAAAATTATGTGAATATATTGAAGCAACATCTCAAGACATCAGTCAGGAAGTTTAAGCTTGGTCGCAAATGGGTCTTCCAAATGGACAATGACCCCAAGCATATTTCCAAAGTTGTAGCAAAATGGCTTAAGGACAACAAAGTCAAGGTATTGGAGTGGCCATCAGAAAGCCCTGACCTCAATCCTGACTCTCCACTATTATTCTGACATTTCACATTCTTAAAATAAAGTTGTGTTCCTAAATGAACTAAAACAGGGATTTTTTACTAGGATTAAATACCAGGAACTGTGAAAAACTGAGTTTAAATGTATTTGGCTAAGGTGTATGTAAACTTCCGAATTCAACTGTAGACCATCCCACCACAGGTAGACCATCCAACCACAGGTAGACCATCCAACCACAGGTAGACCATCCAACCACAGGTAGACCATCCCACCACAGGTAGACCATCCAACCACAGGTAGACCATCCAAACACAGGTAGACCATCCCACCACAGGTAGACCATTCCACCACAGGTAGACCATTCCACCACAGGTAGACCATCCCACCACAGGTAGACCATCCCACCACAGGTAGACCATCCCATCACAGGTAGACCAGCCCATCACAGGTAGACCAGCCCATCACAGGTAGACCATCCCACCACAGGTAGACCATCCCACCACAGGTAGACCATCCCACCACAGGTAGACCATCCCACCACAGGTAGACCATCTGTGAAAAAGGTAGACCCGCCACAGGTAGACCATCCCACCACAGGTAAACCATCCCACCACAGGTAAACCATCCCACCACAGGTAAACCATCCCACCATAGATAGACCATCCCACCACAGGTAGACCATCCCACCACAGGTAGACCATCCCACCACAGGTAAACCATCCCACCACAGGTAGACCATCTGTGAAAAAGGTAGACCCGCCACAGGTAGACCATCCCACCACAGGTAAACCATCCCACCACAGGTAAACCATCCCACCACAGGTAAACCATCCCACCATAGGTAGACCATCCCACCACAGGTAGACCATCCCACCACAGGTAGACCATCCCACCACAGGTAAACCATCCCACCACAGGTAGACCATCCCACCACAGGTAAACCATCCCACCACAGGTAAACCATCCCACCACAGGTTTTACTGGAATATACTTTTTCGTAGCAGGTGAGGAGAACTTAGGCAGCAAGACATTTAAACTTGAAAACAGATGCTACAATGTATAGGCCTGGGATGAGCAACCGGCTGCCCATGGGGAACTCAGTCAGGGTCTGAACTTACTTTTGAGAGTTAGAATAGTAGAGCACATGTTCATTTTGTGTAATTTTGACATTTGGTTGTGAGTCGTTACCATATTAAAAACTGCAAAACATCTCTCCTCCCCCATGAGACAAAATTAAATGAGTTGTAAAATTGCAATATCTTCTCTCCGCCACAATGGCAAAAATGTGTTGAATTGAAGCACACTTGCTTTAAAAACTACAACATTTTATTGATGCCCACATTGCTAAATTGTGTACAATTGCAGAAATGTACTCTAAAATGTACATTTCTCTCCACTGTAAAGGGGGAATGCTTAAATGTTTTTCTCAAGCTGGTGAGGGGGAGGCAACTAAATATCACTTAGGGCCCCCAAAAGGATAGGTCCGGCTCTGACTGCATGTGTGGGTATGGATGTGGGTATAGGTGTGGGTATAGGTGTGGGTATAGGTGTGGGTAGATGTGGGTATGGATGTGGGTACGGATGTGGGTACAGATGTGGGTATAGGTGTGTGTATAGGTGTGGGTGTAGATGTGTGTATAGATGTGGGTGTAGGTGTGTATAGGTGTGGGTGTAGATGTGTGTATAGGTGTGGGTGTAGATGTGTGTATAGGTGTGGGTGTAGATGTGTGTATAGGTGTGGGTGTAGATGTGTGTATAGGTGTGGGTGTAGATGTGTGTATAGATGTGGGTGTAGATGTGTGTATAGATGTGTGTATAGATGTGGGTATAGGTGTGGGTATAGATGTGTGTATAGGTGTGGGTGTAGATGTGTGTATAGATGTGGGTGTAGATGTGTGTATAGATGTGTGTATAGATGTGGGTATAGGTGTGGGTGTAGATGTGTGTATAGATGTGGGTGTAGATGTGTGTATAGGTGTGGGTGTAGATGTGTGTATAGGTGTGGGTGTAGATGTGTGTATAGGTGTGGGTGTAGATGTGTGTATAGATGTGGGTGTAGATGTGTGTATAGATGTGTGTATAGATGTGGGTATAGGTGTGGGTATAGGTGTGTGTATAGGTGTGGGTGTAGATGTGTGTATAGATGTGGGTGTAGATGTGTGTATAGATGTGTGTATAGATGTGGGTATAGGTGTGGGTATAGGTGTGGGTGTAGATGTAGATGTGGGTGTAGATGTGGGTATAGGTATAGATGTGTGTATAGATGTGTGTATAGATGTGGGTATAGATGTGGGTATAGATGTGTGTATAGATGTGGGTATAGGTGTGGGTGTAGGTGTGGGTGTAGATGTAGATGTAGATGTGGGTGTAGATGTGGGTATAGGTATAGATGTGGGTATAGATGTGGGTATAGATGTGTGTATAGGTGTGGGTGTAGATGTGTGTATAGGTGTGGGTGTAGATGTGTGTATAGGTGTGGGTGTAGATGTGTGTATGGATGTGTGTATAGATGTGGGTGTAGATGTGTGTATAGATGTGGGTATGGATGTGGGTATGGATGTGGGTATAGATGTGGTGAGGCAGACCTGTTTTTGTCCCCCCCCCCCCCCACCCCATCAAGAAGTATAAAATCCCTGTTATAGGTGACAAAGTAAGCAGCAACGTTACATAACTTGTCAATGGATCACGTAAACAAACATAGTTTACCTTCGTAGCAAATTATTCCGATGTTGTTGTTCATTTTGTCCAGGTACTGATAGCTCAACAGATCCATTTTCCTAACAAGCATTTAAAAGACCAGCTTTTTTGCTTCTAACCGAGTCGCAAAGAAAAAGGATTGCGACCAGAGCTCGACTTGACGTGGAGGAGTCGACCACACGGAGCTGCTAAACTGCTCAGACTTCAACTCAACTTTTCTACGCGCAAATAAACTCCTCCAATCAAAGAAAAACGTTGAAAAAAAATACTTCCCGATAAAAATCCTAGGGAGTTTTTAAATACTTGTAAAGATATAAAAAGTATTTGTTGGGACAAGAAAAGGGTGTAGCGCCAGTTGCTCCTAACCTTACAGCCAGCTGTAAAGTCGCACTGACACGCAGCAGGCTTGGCTCCGTCCGACTCCAATCTACACCCGTTTCCTCCGAGGAGACGACGAACACTGGGCATGCTCGGTAAATCCCGGGAGAGACTCAAATGTCAGGGATTTTTTTCACAGAAGATCAGCCTTCCAAATGCAGAGCCAGGCAGGGCCGGGGAGGGGAGAGTAGGAGAGAGGGGAGAGAGACTAAAAACAAGGAGGGGCTACTACATCATTTGGGAGACAGGAAATAGTGCCGTCTTGACGAAAATAACATACAACGAGAACTCTATTCAGAATACATTTAACCTAGTTCCTTCTTACAAACATACGGATATTAACTGTGACTTACAGAACTGTGGTTTTCATGAAGACAGTTTGGCTACTATAATTCTGTATGGTACAAGTGTCCTTCAAAATCCACTACTCAAATCTCCAAATACAACAGTATTTCTTGTTTTGATAGGAGAGAGAGAAAAACAAAACAATGCCCTGACATTACCCAAATATATCTTACTATGTACAGTGATGCTGTGCTGCCCTCTAGTGGAACAGAATCACTACTTCCTAGATTATGCACCAAATTGCACACAGGGACCAAATAGGCCTTGTCAAGAGGGGATGTTAATCATTTCATAATCATAATTCAGAGTATGCTTATTATTTCAATACAGATGCATAGATAATGTTATTTTTTGTTGTTGTGTGCAAACACTTTTTCATATCTATATTGTAAATACACTTGATTGTATAAGTTTTGTATATTTTGGTTTGGTCCGTCATGGGGTCTCTGTGTTACCGTACCCTCCTATTGTTCTCTCTTGCCTGACCTTCAGCTAGAGAGGTATGTTGTCCTTGGCTCTGCTTTTTTTTCATTGATCATCCTTGAGATGTTTCTACAACTTGATTGGAATCCACCTGTGGTAAATTCAATTGATTGGACATGATTTGGAAAGGCACACACCTGTCTATACAAGGTCCCAAAATAAGGTCGAAGGAATTGTCCGTAGAGCTCGGAGACAGGATTGTGTCGAGGCACAGATCTGGGGAAGGGTACCAAAAATGTCTGCAACATTGAATGTCCCCAAGAACACAATGGCCTCTGTTAGCAATTGATGTTATTCTTTAATAAACACAGACCCCAAAGCAAATCAGGTTTATTCAAAGAGGACAACTCATACAGAGAGGTAGATGGTCTCCCCTGTCCTCAGTGATTCTCTCCAGTGGTTCTCTCCCCAGAACAAAGGGACAGCGTGTCGTTTTATAACCCAGCCCTTAGCCTGTGGTTGACCAATTAGAATTCCTTGCAAAAAAAAAACAAGCCAATGGCCAATTAACAAGTATCCAATTTCAGAAGACATATTCCTCCCATGTCTCTGAACCACTGACCTTATTACAGAAAAAAACACTTTTGTTTTTACTTCATTGACTTCTGGTCCTTTTGACCTCTCGTCTCTGAGTTGTGTATTTATCTTCAACACATTCAACCTCCGTTGTTCTTTAATTTACGAACCACCGGACAAACTGAGCAATCAGGGGAGGATGGCCTTGGTCAGGGAGGTGACCAAGAACCCGATGGTCACTCTGACAGAGCTCCAGAGTTCCTCTGTGGAGATGGGAGAATCTTCCAGTAGGACAACCATCTCTGCAGCACTCCACCAATCAGGTCTTTATGGTAGAGTGGCCAGATGGAAGCCACTCCTCAGTAAAAGGCACATGACGGCCCGCTTGATATTTGCCAAAAGACACCTAAAGGACTCTCAGACCATGAGAAACAAGAGTCTCTGTTCTGATGAAACAAAGATTGAACTCTTTGGCCTGAATGCCAAGCGTCATGTCTGGAAGAAACCTGGCACCATCCCTACGGTGAAGCATGGTGGTGGCAGCATCATGGAATGTTTCTCAGTAGCAGGGACTGGGAAACTAGTCAGGACCGAGGGAAAGATGAACTGAGCAAAGTACAGAGAGATCCTTGATGAAAACCTGGTCCAGAGCGATCAGGACCTCAGATGATGAACCTTCGCCCCAGTCTAATAGGACAATGACCCTAAGCACACAGCCAAGACAGAGTAGGAGTGGCACCAGGACAACTCTCTGAATGTTTTTGAGTAGCCCAGCCAGAGAGACCAGACTTCAACCCGATCGAACATCTCTGGAGAGACCTGAAAATAGCTGTGGAGCGACACTCCCCATCCAACCTGACAGAGCTTGAGAGGATCTGCAGAGAAGAATGGGAGAAACTCTCCAAATACAGATGTGCCAAGCTTGTAGCGTCATACCTAAGAAGACTGGAGGTTGTAATCACTGTCAAAGGTGCTTCAACAAAGTACTGAGTAGAAGGGTCTGAATATTTATGTAAACGTCACATTTCAGTTTTTTAAATTTTAAATACACATGCAAAAATAAAGTTTTTACTTTGTCATTATGGGGTATTGTGTGTAGACTGATGGCGGGGGGAAAACAATGCAAGTTAGTACAGAATGCTCAGATCAACCTTTAAAGAGATGGGTGGGGCTATGGCTTAAGAGATGGGTGGGGCTATGGCTTAAGAGATGGGTGGGGCTAAGGCTTAAGAGATGGGTGGGGCTAAGGCTTAAGAGATGGGTGGGGCTAAAGTTTAAGAGGGTGTGAACGATGGTGAAGGGTGGAAACAAAGGGCTTTCCAGTAGTAGTACCAAAATATTCAAAGGCCATTTTATCAAAAGTGAGTTTACTAGTTTAATCAACTTTCAAAGCAGAATTACTTTCCTGTTGTTCCTCAACTCTAGTGTGTGATATACCAT
This sequence comes from Oncorhynchus mykiss, assembly GCF_057628025.1. NCBI lineage: Eukaryota > Metazoa > Chordata > Actinopteri > Salmoniformes > Salmonidae > Oncorhynchus > Oncorhynchus mykiss. Next base: position 75,824,903 of record NC_143038.1, on the reverse strand, counting down.
GTTGTATCTCTGAGTCTCTACTTTTATCCAATGTGAAAAACACCATTTCACATGTTGCTACATTAGACTGATTTGAGACAGGCACATCTGAACAATATATGATGGAAGGGAGTTGCAGGCAATAAGGGCTCTGTATAATACGAAACACTTTCTTTAATCTGTTCTGGATTCGGGGACTGTGGAAAGACCCCTGGTGAAATGTCTGGTGGGGTGTGTGTGTGTGTGTCAGAGCTGTGTGTAAGTTGACTATGCAAACTATTTGAAATGTTTAACACATTAATGTTTCTTATAAAAATAAAGAAGTGATGTAGTCAGTCTCTCCTCAAACTCTGAGCCAAGAGAGACTGGAATACATAGTATTTATATCAGCCCTCTGATGACAATGAAGAGCAAGACGTGGCGCTCTGTTCTGGGCTGTTCTGCAGCTTAGCGAGGTCTTTACCTGCAGCACTGGACCACATGACTGGACAATAATCAAGACAAGATAAAAACTAGAGCCTGCAGGACTTGCTTTGTGGAGTGTGGTGTCGAAAAAGCAGAACAGATCTCTTTATCGCGGACAGACCTCTCCCCATCTTTACAACCATTGAATCTACATTGAACAAAAATATAAAAAACGCAAGATGTAAAGTGTTGGTCCCATGTTAATTAATAAGGCTTATTTCTGCATATTGCACCTTTAAAAGACAGTCAGTTGGGGCCCCTTAGCAGCTGGGGCCCAATTCATTTAAACCTATAAAACATGGGCCAAGTATGCCGATGTTCACATACACACGTAAACTAACACACACACACGTATACTGACTCATTCCATCTGTTCAGACACACGTCTTCCCTGCAGATGTCCAGACCTGCTCTACATTACTACTAAACCTGTAGCTAACCCACAGCCCCCCCATCCTAACCTACAGCCCCCCCTCCTAACCCACAGCCCTCCCCCTCCTAACCCACACCCCCCCCCCTCCTAACCTACAACCCCCCTCCTAACCCACAGCCCCCCCCTCCTAACCCACAGCCCCCCCCTCCTAACCCAAAGCCCCCCCTCCTAACCCACAGCCCCCCCCCTCCTAACCCACAGCCCCCCCCCCTCCTAACCCACAGCCCCCCATCCTAACCCACAGCCCCCCCCCCTCCTCCTAACCCACAGCGCCCCCTCCTCCTAACCCACAGCGCCCCCATCTCCTAACCCACAGCCCCCCATCCTAACCCACAGCCCCCCATCCTAACCCACAGCGCCCCCTCCTCCTAACCCCCAGCCCCCCCCCCCTCCTCCTAACCCACAGCCCCCCCCCTCCTCCTAACCCACAGCACCCCCATCTCCTAACCCACAGCCCCCCATCCTAACCCACAGCCCCCCCCCTCCTCCTAACCCACAGCGCCCCCCCCCTCCTCCTAACCCACAGCCCCCCCCCTCCTCCTAACCCACAGCGCCCCCTCCTCCTAGCCCACAGCCCCCCCCCTCCTCCTAACCCACAGCCCCCCCTCCTCCTAACCCACAGCCCCCCCCCCCCTCCTCCTAACCCACAGCGCCCCCATCTCCTAACCCACAGCCCCCCATCCTAACCCACAGCCCCCCCCCCCCGCTCCTCCTAACCCACAGCGCCCCCTCCTCCTAACCCACAGCGCCCCCTCCTCCTAACCCACAGCGCCCCCATCTCCTAACCCACAGCCCCCCCCTCCTCCTAACCCACAGCGCCCCCTCCTCCTAACCCACAGCGCCCCCTCCTCCTAACCCACAGCGCCCCCTCCTCCTAACCCACAGCGCCCCCTCCTCCTAACCCACAGCGCCCCCTCCTCCTAACCCACAGCGCCCCCATCTCCTAACCCACAGCCCCCCCCCCCTCCTCCTAACCCACAGCGCCCCCTCCTCCTAACCCACAGCCCCCCCTCCTAACCCACAGCCCCCCCTCCTAACCCACAGCCCCAAGAACACAGTGTGTGTGTGTGTGTGTGTGTGTGGCCATGCTTTTATTTGTAAAAACAAACCTACTAGTTGGTATTTACAGGCTGAGTGTTGCATAACTGTTAATCACCTTAGGGTAGTTACTCAACTCAGAACAAAAGGGACCATTTAACAAAACTCATTGTAGTGACTATTAGTGCTGCCTGCCACTACAGGTCCATTGTGATTGTATCAGTACAGACAGTACAGTCCACCCTGTTTACACTACGACAGACAGTACAGTCCACCCTGTTTCCACTACGACAGACAGTACAGTCCTGTCCACCCTGTTTCCACTACGACAGACAGTACAGTCCTGTCCACCCCGTTTCCACTACGACAGACAGTACAGTCCTGTCCACCCCGTTTCCACTACGACAGACAGTACAGTCCTGTCCACCCTGTTTCCATTACGACAGACAGTACAGTCCTGTCCACCCTGTTTCCACTACGACAGACAGTACAGTCCTGTCCACCCTGTTTCCACTACGACAGACAGTACAGTCCTGTCCACCCTGTTTCCACTACGACAGACAGTACAGTCCTGTCCACCCTGTTTCCACTACGACAGACAGTAAAGTCCTGTCCACCCTGTTTCCACTACGACAGACAGTACAGTCCTGTCCACCCTGTTTACACTACGACAGACAGTACAGTCCTGTCCACCCTGTTTACACTACGACAGACAGTACAGTCCTGTCCACCCTGTTTCCACTACGACAGACAGTACAGTCCTGTCCACCCTGTTTACACTACGACAGACAGTCCTGTCCACCCTGTTTACACTACGACAGACAGTACAGTCCTGTCCACCCTGTTTACACTACGACAGACAGTACAGTCCTGTCCACCCCATTTACACTACGACAGACAGGGGGACACCTGGTCACACTGGTCAGTATAACAACAATGCATTTAACTGAAAAGTGTGTACAGTAAAATAATCACACTACCGTATAGTACGGTCACAATCACTGGGTTGTTTTAAATAACTATCAACAATCCAGTCTTCCTATCTGCATAATAAGTGTTGATGTTGAAGTAGGCTACTAACCTTGTTTCTCTGTCTCTCTGCCCTTAAATACATGTGTTTTATTGAACTAGGCCTGTCAGTTAAGAACAAATGATGTTTTACAATGACTACCTACCTGGAAACAGTGGGTTAACTGCCTTGTTCAGGGGGCAGAATGACACATTTTTTTTACCTTGTCAGCTCTGGGATTCGATCTAGCAACTTTTTTGGTGACGGCCTCAACGCTCAAACCACTCTAACCACATACAGCTGAAGTTGGAAGTTTACATACACTTATGTTTTAGTCATTAAAACACGTTTTTCAACCACTCCACAAATGTCTTGTTAACAAACTATAGTTTTGGCAAGTCGGTTAGGACATCTACGTTGTGCATGACACAAGTCATTTTTCCAACAATTGTTCACAGACAGATTATTTCACTTATAATTCACTGTATCACAATTCCAGTGGGTCAGAAGTTTACATACACTAAGTTGACTGTGCCTTTAAACAGCTTGGAAAATTCCAGAAAATTATGTAATGACTTTAGAAGCTTCTGATAGGCTAATTGACATCATTTGTCAATTGGAGGTGTACCTGTGGATGTACTTCGAGGCCTACCTTCAAACTCAGTGCCTCTTTGCTTGACATCATTGGAAAATCAAAAGAAATCAGCCAAGACCTTGGGAGCAATTTCCAAACACCTGAAGGTACCACGTTCATCTGTACAAACAATAATAAGCAAGTATAAACACCATGGAACCACGCAGCCGTCATACCGCTCAGGAAGGAGACTGGGTATTCCAAATGGACAATGACCCCAAGAATACTTCCAAAGTTGTGGCAAAATGGCTTAAGGACAACCATGTCAAGGTATTAGAACTGAAAAAGTGTGTGTGAGCAAGGATGTCTACAAACCTGACTCAGTTACACCAGCTCTGTCAGGAGGAATGGGCCAAAATTCACCCAACTTATTGTGGGAAGCTTGTGGAAGGCTACCCAAAACATTTGACCCAAGTTAACCAATTTAAAGGCAATGCTACCAAATACTAATTGAGGGTATGTAAACTTCTGACGCACTGGGAATGTGATGAAAGAAATAAAAGCTGAAATAAAATCACTCTACTATTATTCTAACATTTCACATTCTTAAAATAAAAAGAGGTGATCCTAACTGACCTAACACAGGGAATTCTTACGAGGATTAAATACCAGGAATTGTGGAAAAACGGAGTTTACATGTATTTGTCTAAAGTGTTGTTCAACTGTGTTGTTGTTGTCTGTTCACACTGCTATGCTTTATCTTGGCCAGGTCGCAGTTGTAAATGAGAACTTGTTCTCCAATAGCCTACCTGGTTAAATAAAGGTAAAATAATAAATAGACAGAAATACTTGATATTTATTTTTAACTAACTCACTGAGACTGGTCCAGTTCTATTATGATGGGCAGTGCCAGTCCAATTACAGGCCTACAGACAGCGTGTTGTCGTCTCCTACCCACCAGAGAAGACAATAGTCCAAGCAGCCAACAGTCTGAATGGGATCAGTGTTCTACAGCTGTCCTGATGGAGAGTTCTACATTCTGAATGGGATCAGTGTTCTACAGCTGTCCTGATGGAGAGTTCTACATTCTGAATGGGATCAGTGTTCTACAGCTGTCCTGATGGAGAGTTCTACATTCTGAATGGGATCAGTGTTCTACAGCTGTCCCGATGGAGAGTTCTACATTCTGAATGGGATCAGTGTTCTACAGCTGTCCCGATGGAGAGTTCTACATTCTGAATGGGATCAGTGTTCTACAGCTGTCCCGATGGAGAGTTCTACATTCTGAATGGGATCAGTGTTCTACAGCTGTCCTGATGGAGAGTTCTACATTCTTCACAGTGTGTGAAACATGAGACAATGGACTCCTCAGATAACCAATGAGAACACTTTTCTTTAGTTTGGATTAAGGGAGGTGGGAGGGGGGAGAGGAAGGGGTGCGAGAGGAAGGGGGAGAGCAGTGTGGGGGGGGGGGGGGGGCTTCAGTGTTAGTTTGGTTTAAGGGAGGTGGGAGATGGGGGGGGTGAGGCCTTCAGTGTTAGTTTGGTTTAAGGGTGGTGGGAGATGAGGGGGGGAGTGAGGCCTTCAGTGTTAGTTTGGTTTAAGGGAGGTGGGAGATGGGGGGGGGGGTGAGGCCTTCAGTGTTAGTTTGGTTTAAGGGTGGTGGGAGATGAGGGGGGCCTTCCGTGTTAGTTTGGACTAGGCATGTTGTATAGAGGTAACCTGATGTTTCCTACTGTTGGGTGGCGATGTATCTATCCCTGTCTCTCACAAAAACCAGGTGGAGGGTGGAGCAAAGAACCTGGGTGCCAGTTACATCTCTGAGAAACAACCGGGGAGCAGAAACAAAGAGTAACAATACACAGCAACTCATGCAAAGGACAGCACTTTGTTTAGAACAAAAATACAATACATAGTTTTTTTTAAAGCACTGGCATTTAGGGTCAGAGCGCAATTTAAAACAGCATCGTTTGGATTGTGTGGGAGACTCAAGTATGGTTAAACAAAATACAAGTGGTGTTTTGTAACTCAGTCAGACATAGCCCCCGACCAGACAGACACACGACAACACATGCACACACAAATCCAAACACATTTGATTTGTCACATGCGCCGTAAACAACAGGTGTGGACAAACAGTGAAATGATTACTTAAGGGTCCTTTCCCAACAATGCAGAGTTGAGATAAAACATTTCATTTAAAAAATGAAATAGTGACAAGGAATAAATACAAAATGAATAATGAGTAAAAGAAACATGGTTATATACAGGGAGTACCAGGTAATAACATGGTTATATACAGGGAGTACCAGGTAATAACATGGTTATATACAGGGAGTACCAGGTAATACCATGACTATATACAGGGAGTACCAGGTAATAACATGGTTATATACAGGGAGTACCAGGTAATAACCTGACTATATACAGGGAGTACCAGGTAATAACATGGCTATATACAGGGAGTACCAGGTAATAACATGGTTATATACAGGGAGTACCAGGTAATAACATGGCTATATACAGGGAGTACCAGGTAATAACATGGTTATATACAGGGAGTACCAGGTAATAACCTGACTATATACAGGGAGTACCAGGTAATAACATGGCTATATACAGGGAGTACCAGGTAATAACATGGTTATATACAGGGAGTACCAGGTAATAACATGGTTATACACAGGAAGTACCAGGTAATAACATGACTATATACAGGGAGTACCAGGTAATAACATGGCTATATACAGGGAGTACCAGGTAATAACATGGCTATATACAGGAAGTACCAGGTAATAACATGGCTATATACAGGAAGTACCAGGTAATAACATGGCTATACACAGGAAGTACCACAGAAGTGGAACAGAAGTGTGATTGACTTGGAGTTACATTGTGCTGTTTAAGTGTTCACTTTATTTTTTGGTGAGCAGTGTATATATAAATACCTGGTTAAATAAAGGGTTATATATATATATAAATACCTGGTTAAATAAAGGGTTATCTATATAAATACCTGGTTAAATAAAGGGTTAGGGTTATGTATATAAATACCTGGTTAAATAAAGGGTTATATATATATAAATACCTGGTTAAATAAAGGGTTATATATATATAAATACCTGGTTAAATAAAGGGTTATATATATATATATATATATATATAAATACCTGGTTAAATAAAGGGTTAGGGTTATATATATATATATATATATATATATATATATATATATATATATATATATATATATATATATATATAAATAAATACCTGGTTAAATAAAGGGTTAGGGCTATATATATAAATACCTGGTTAAATAAAGGGCTATATATATATAAATACCTGGTTAAATAAAGGGTTATATATATATATATATATATATACCTGGTTAAATAAAGGGTTATATATATATAAATACCTGGTTAAATAAAGGGTTATATATATATATATATATATATATATATATATATATATATATATATATATATATATATATACCTGGTTAAATAAAGGGTTATATATATATATATATATAAATACCTGGTTAAATAAAGGGTTAGGGTTATATATATATATATATATATATATATATATATATAAATACCTGGTTAAATAAAGGGTTATATATATATATATAATTACTTGGTTAAATAAAGGGTTAGGGTTATGTATATAAATACCTGGTTAAATAAAGGGCTATATATATAAATACCTGGTTAAATAAAGGGTTATATATATATATATATACCTGGTTAAATAAAGGGTTATATATATAAATACCTGGTTAAATAAAGGGTTAGGGTTATATATATAAATACCTGGTTAAGTAAAGGGTTAGGGTTATATATATATATATATATATATATATATAAATACCTGGTTATATATATAAATACCTGGTTAAATAAAGGGTTAGGGTTATATATATATATATATATATATATAAATACCTGGTTAAGTAAAGGGTTAGGGTTATATATATAAATACCTGGTTAAATAAAGGGTTAGGGTTATATATATAAATACCTGGTTAAATAAAGGGTTAGGGTAATATATATAAATCCTGGTTAAATAAAGGGTTATGTATATATATAAATACCTGGTTAAGTAAAGGGTTAGGGTTATATATATAAATACCTGGTTAAGTAAAGGGTTAGGGTTATATATATAAACACCTGGTTAAATAAAGGGTTAGGGTTATATATATATATTTATATATTATATATATATATATATAATATATATATATATATATATATATATATATATATATATATATACACACACATACTGGTTAAATAAAGGTGAAATATTTTGTTTTATAATAATAGCAGGCATTTAGCTCGTCTGGTAGACATCACTGGGCAGCTCGCGGCTGGGTTTCCCTAGGTAATCCATGATAGTTGCCCCTCAGAGGTGCGTGCTTAGTCCCCTCCTGTACCCATGACTGCATGGCCATGCACGACTCCAACACCATCATTAAGTTAGCCGACGACACGACGGTGGTTGGTCTGGTTTTCAACCTTCCCAAGTTCTCTCGTGTCACCCTGTTCCACACTCCACTGGCTTCCAGTCGAAGCTTGCATCCACTACAAGACCACAGAACAGCAAGAGGAACTGTCCCTCCCTGCCCCTTCCGGCTCAAACCCTACACCCCAAACCGAGCACTCCCGTTCTGCCACCTTAGGTCTCTTGGCCCTCCCACCCCTACAGTGGGGCAGCTCCTGCTCAGCCCAGTCCAAGCTCTTTCTCTGTCCTGGCACCACAATGGTGGAACCAGCTTCCCCCTGAAGCTAGGACAGCAGAGTCCCTGCACTACTTCCAAAACATCTGAAAGCCTACCTCAATAAACTGTACCTTAAATAACCCCCTCACCTCGATCCACGGTGATATGTGGTTGTACCACCTAGCCATCTTAAGATGAATGCAGTAACTAAGTCGCTCTGTATAAGAGCATCTGCTAAATGACTAACATGTAAAAATGTAAATGTATAGGGAGTAGGTCAGAAACCTGGCAATGTGGTGGACCAAGGAGCTGATAGTGGACTACAGGAAATGGAGGACCGAGCAAGACCCCATTCACATCGACAAGGCTGTAGTGGAGCTGGTCGAGTGCTTCAAGTTCCTTAGTGGACACCATCATGGTCCAAACACATCAAGACAGTCGTGAAGAGGGCATGGCAACTGCTCAGCATGCGACCGCAAGGCTCTACAAAAGTTAGTGTGTACTGCCCAGTACATCACAGGGGTCAAGGTTCCTGCCATCCAGGACCTCTATACCAGGTGGTGTCAGAGGAAGGCTCTAAAAATGTTCAAAGACTCCAGCCACCGAAGTCATAGACTGTTCTCTCTGCTACCACATGAGAAAGAGGTACCGGAGCGCCAAGTCTGAACCGCTTCTACCCCCAAGCCATAAGACTGCTGAACAGTTGGCAATATCATTGACCCCATATATATGTCGTCTCTTTGGCTATGCTGGATTAAGTGATATGACATGCTATTCTATGAAATAATTTCTACGTAATTAATATCACCTGATTGAGCTAATCATGTAAATGTAATTAACTACAGAGTCGGGCACCACTAAATAATATTTATAGAGCTGCTATCTTCCGAATAAACTCTTAAAGACCTAGTAATATTTTACATCAATAGCAGTCAATATCAATCGTCACCTTAATTCAGTCTCATCTGAAAGTTGTAAATTCTTAGTTATCTGCAAGAACCCTGGCTAACAATTTGAATCAGCAATACAAAATTGGGTTTATTTATTTATTTATTAAATACCTAACTAATCACACAGAATTACACATACACATAATTAAATCATAACTTGATTACAAATTACGTCATAAAGGAAAACGTCCCTAGCAGGCGGAACAGATATGACAGCTGGTTACACAAAAGAAAAGGGTCTGGGTTGAGTGAAGGAGCAGGAAGACTGAGGAACACAGGGCGAAGCTGTGCTATCGTAAATACAGTATCTTATGCATTCTAAATTACCGCCCATTTTGAAAAGGAAAATGCAATAAATATTGACTCTGAGCTGCGCTTCGGTAGGTTGGTGGTAGATGGAAGGCCGTGTTGCCCAACCGAGTCCTTTGAAGAATGTCTCTGGTGGTCATTTAGATACGTTGTAGTAACGTCGTTGTGTGGTAGATGGGATACTCTGCCTGTTCCTTCCTAACCTGCGTTTGCAGCTGCGGTCGCTATCACTTCTGTAGTGAATAAGAGTTCAAAGTTCATACCATTCGCAACCAAAGCTCACGCTGATGTTGGCTTCGTTATATTATCTGAACCCTTCTGACATCAGACCGTCGTCCTACATCCTCGGAACAGATAGTTCTATTGTCGTCAAGGCTTTATATAGGAAGGGAGAAAAGGGGTGTGTTTCATAGTTTACAACTTCGGTCTCTTCACATGGGCGGCCACTGAGTGAGCAGCCCTAACTTATGAAAACCCACATCTCACATTTTAGAAGCTAAAATCACATTTCATCCCCTCACGAATAATTTCATATTCAAACATTTAAATTGAACAACAATTCCATGTGAATCCAATAACTCTGATGTGTAGACTTTCCACTGTAGAGTTTGTCATCTTATCATTGATGAGAATGTCTCAGATGACAACCGAACTGACATCATATTCATTAAGTACCACCGCATATGTTCAATTGGTCGGATTACCAGAATATAGTTCATTTCCCCCCACATTCTGATGTTCCCAGAATCTCTATGTTAACCAAGGGGTTTTGCAAATGTAACATCAGTAGGGTAGAGAGAGAGGAAAAGGGGGGGGAACAGGTATTTATGACTGTCATAAACCTATCCCCCAGGCCAACGTCATGACAAAAATATATATTTTACTGCCTCCCTTGCACAGGCGTCATGTACACTCACTGGTCTCTTTTAATGTTGAATACAAATGTGAAAGTGCATTTCAGATTATAGACCGACTCCAAATTCTAAAGCACACTACAAGGAGTATAATGACGCCAAGATGTCTGTATTTTTTTTTTTTTTTAAACTGCCTTAAATGATGCTTGCATCGTGATTTAAAAAAATACATAGTTTAATACAAATGTAAAGCATGTCAAACATCCTTCCCCCCAATGAAGTTTCTATGTGAGAATTGCCAGAACATTCAGAGATACCAAAAATATTTTTTGGGGGGGTCATGCTGCCGTTGAATCGCCCAAACTGAGCGGTAATCAGACAGACAGACATACAAGCAGACCTGGGTTCCAGTGCACATACTGGTACTTAAAGTTCACATGTATATAAATACAGGTCTGCAGGCAGACTGGCAGGTAGATGGTGGAACGTGCCATCACGTCAGAGTTGTGATATACTGCAATGGCAGAGGGATACCAAGCCAGAGCCAGAGCTCGGTCAATAGGTAAAAGTTGAGGTACAATATATTTTATATATTGAACAAAAATATAAAATGCAATCATCTCAAAGATTTTACTGAGCTACAATTCATAAAAGGAAATCAGTCAATTGAAATTAATTAATTTAGCACTAATCTATATATTTCACATGACTGGGCAGGGGTGCAGCCATGCGTGGGCCTGGCTCCGACTGGGAAGCCAGGCCAAGACAGAAACGCCAAAGGAGAAATGAAACATGGGACTATGTTGCATTTGTATTGTTGCGCAGTATAGCAATCCAATGAACAGAGCTGAAGTGATTCCTTATTCTACATACCAGAGAGGCATGTTTTGTCTTCATAATATATTTCTAACTGAAGGTTGACTGGTTAGGACACTTCCACACAGGAAAGAGGTTACACCAGGGAAACAATAAACAGAGAACCTCCCCTTAGTCTTAGACAGGAAGGAATAACATCGGACTTCCTTCGGAACAGATATGTTCTTTCACTGACAACACTACAGCCCTCCATCTTATACAGCCAGAACTGACAACACTGTTTAGGCTATAGTCACAGAGCAGCTGGAATAACTAGAGCAGTGTTGGGTGGGCCAAAACCACACACACACAAAAAGGATAAAAGCCTGGCAACAACACTGTCTGACTGCACTACAACACTGTCTGACAGCACTACAACACTGAAGGCCTGACTACAGCTGTCCTACTAAACACTGTCTGACAACACTGAAGGCCTGACTACAGCTGTCCTACTAAAACACTGTCTGACTGCACTACAACACTGAAGGCCTGACAAGAGCTGTCATACTACAACACTGTCTGACTGCACTACAACACTGTCTGACAACACTACAACACTGAAGGCCTGACAACAGCTGTACTACTACAACACTGTCTGACAGCAATGAAGGCCTGACAACAGCTGTCCTACTACAACACTGTCTGACAACACTACAACACTGAAGGCCTGACAACAGCTGTCCTACTACAACACTGTCTGACAACACTGAAGGCCTGACTACAGCTGTCCTACTACAACACTGTCTGACAACACTACAACACTGAAGGCCTGACTACAGCTGTCCTACTACAACACTGTCTGACAACACTACAACACTGAAGGCCTGACTACAGCTGTCCTACTAAACACTGTCTGACAACACTGAAGGCCTGACTACAGCTGTCCTACTAAAACACTGTCTGACTGCACTACAACACTGAAGGCCTGACAAGAGCTGTCATACTACAACACTGTCTGACTGCACTACAACACTGTCTGACAACACTACAACACTGAAGGCCTGACAACAGCTGTACTACTACAACACTGTCTGACAGCAATGAAGGCCTGACAACAGCTGTCCTACTACAACACTGTCTGACAACACTACAACACTGAAGGCCTGACAACAGCTGTCCTACTACAACACTGTCTGACAACACTGAAGGCCTGACTACAGCTGTCCTACTACAACACTGTCTGACAGCACTACAACACTGAAGGCCTGACAACAGCTGTCCTACTACAACACTGTCTGACAGCACTACAACACTGAAGGCCTGACTACAGCTGTCCTACTACAACACTGTCTGACAACACTACAACACTGAAGGCCTGACAACAGCTGTCCTACTACAACACTGTATGACAACACTACAACACTGAAGGCCTGACAACAGCTGTCCTACTACAACACTGTCTGACAACACTACAACACTGAAGGCCTGACAACAGCTGTCCTACTACAACACTGTCTGACAACACTACAACACTGAAGGCCTGACAACAGCTGTCCTACTACAACACTGTCTGACAACACTGAAGGCCTGACTACAGCTGTCCTACTACAACACTGTCTGACAGCACTACAACACTGAAGGCCTGACAACAGCTGTCCTACTACAACACTGTCTGACAGCACTACAACACTGAAGGCCTGACTACAGCTGTCCTACTACAACACTGTCTGACAACACTACAACACTGAAGGCCTGACAACAGCTGTCCTACTACAACACTGTATGACAACACTACAACACTGAAGGCCTGACAACAGCTGTCCTACTACAACACTGTCTGACAACACTACAACACTGAAGGCCTGACAACAGCTGTCCTACTACAACACTGTCTGACAACACTGAAGGCCTGACTACAGCTGTCCTACTACAACACTGTCTGACAACACTACAACACTGAAGGCCTGACTACAGCTGACCTACTACAACACTGTCTGACAACACTACAACACTGAAGGCCTGACAACAGCTGTCCTACTACAACACTGTCTGACAACACTACAACACTGTCTGACAACACTGAAGGCCTGACAACAGCTGTCCTACTACAACACTGTCTGACAACACTGAAGGCCTGACTACAGCTGTCCTACTACAACACTGTCTGACAGCACTACAACACTGAAGGCCTGACTACAGCTGTTCTACTACAACACTGTCTGACAACACTACAACACTGAAGGCCTGACACCAGCTGTCCTACTACAACACTGTCTGACAACACTACAACACTGAAGGCCTGACTACAGCTGTCCTACTACAACACTGTCTGACAGCACTACAACACTGAAGGCCTGACTACAGCTGTCCTACTACAACACTCTCTGACAACACTACAACAATGAAGGCCTGACTACAGCTGTCCTACTACAACACTGTCTGACAACACTACAACACTGAAGGACTGACAACAGCTGTCCTACTACAACACTGTCTGACAACACTACAACACTGAAGGCCTGACAACAGCTGTCCTACTACAACACTGTCTGACAACACTACAACACTGAAGGCCTGACAACAGCTGTCCTACTACAACACTGTCTGACAACACTGAAGGCCTGACTACAGCTGTCCTACTACAACACTGTCTGACAACACTACAACACTGTCTGACAACACTGAAGGCCTGACAACAGCTGTCCTACTACAACACTGTCTGACAACACTGAAGGCCTGACTACAGCTGTCCTACTACAACACTGTCTGACAACACTACAACACTGAAGGCCTGACAACAGCTGTCCTACTACAACACTGTCTGACAACACTACAACACTGTCTGACAACACTGAAGGCCTGACAACAGCTGTCCTACTACAACACTGTCTGACAACACTGAAGGCCTGACTACAGCTGTCCTACTACAACACTGTCTGACAACACTACAACACTGAAGGCCTGACTACAGCTGTCCTACTACAACACTCTCTGACAACACTACAACACTGAAGGCCTGACTACAGCTGTCCCACTACAACACTGTCTGACAACACTACAATACTGAAGGCCTGACTACAGCTGTCCTACTACAACACTGTCTGACAACACTGAAGGCATGACTACAGCTGTCCTACTACAACACTGTCTGACAACACTACAACACTGAAGGCCTGACAACAGCTGTCCTACTACAACACTGTCTGACAACACTACAACACTGTCTGACAACACTGAAGGCCTGACTACAGCTGTCCTACTACAACACTCTCTGACAACACTACAACACTGAAGGCCTGACTACAGCTGTCCTACTACAACACTGTCTGACAACACTACAATACTGAAGGCCTGACTACAGCTGTCCTACTACAACACTGTCTGACAACACTACAACACTGAAGGCCTGACTACAGCTGTCCTACTACAACACTGTCTGACAACACTGAAGGCCTGACTACAGCTGTCCTACTACAACACTGTCTGACAGCACTACAACACTGTTGGTCTGACAACAGCTGTCCTACTACAACACTGTCTGACAACACTACAACACTGTCTGACAACACTGAAGGCCTGACTACAGCTGTCCTACTACAACACTCTCTGACAACACTACAACACTGAAGGCCTGACTACAGCTGTCCTACTACAACACTGTCTGACAACACTACAATACTGAAGGCCTGACTACAGCTGTCCTACTACAACACTGTCTGACAACACTGAAGGCCTGACTACAGCTGTCCTACTACAACACTGTCTGACAACACTGAAGGCCTGACTACAGCTGTCCTACTACAACACTGTCTGACAACACTACAACACTGTTGGTCTGACAACAGCTGTCCTACTACAACACTGTCTGACAACACTACAACACTGTTGGTCTGACTACAGCTGTCCTACTACAACACTGTCTGACAACACTACAACACTGAAGGCCTGACTACAGCTGTCCTACTACAACACTGTCTGACAACACTACAACACTGAAGGCCTGACTACAGCTGTCCTACTACAACACTGTCTGACAACACTACAACACTGTTGGTCTGACAACAGCTGTCCTACTGTAGAGAGCAGGGGGACATGAGGGACGGACCCAGAGAGACACATGGTATTGTAGAGAGCAGGGGGACATGAGGGACCCAGAGAGACACATGGTATTGTAGAGGGCAGGGGGACATGAGGGACCCAGAGAGACACATGGTATTGTAGAGAGCAGGGGGACATGAGGGACCCAGAGAGACACATGGTATTGTAGAGGGCAGGGGGACATGAAGGACCCAGAGAGACACATGGTATTGTAGAGAGCAGGGGGACATGAGGGACCCAGAGAGACACATGGTATTGTAGAGGGCAGGGGGACATGAGGGGCGGACCCAGAGAGACACATGTTATTGTAGAGAGCAGGGGGACATGAGGGACCCAGAGAGACACATGGTATTGTAGAGGGCAGGGGGACATGAGGGACCCAGAGAGACACATGGTATTGTAGAGGGCAGGGGGACATGAGGGACGGACCCAGAGAGACACATGTTATTGTAGAGGGCAGGGGGACATGAGGGACGGACCCAGAGAGACACATGGTATTGTAGAGGGCAGGTGGACATGAGGGACCCAGAGAGACACATGGTATTGTAGAGGGCAGGGGGACATGAGGGACGGACCCAGAGAGACACGTTATTGTAGAGGGCAGGGGGACATGAGGGACGGACCCAGAGAGACACATGGTATTGTAGAGGGCAGGGGGACATGAGGGACCCAGAGAGACACATGGTATTGTAGAGGGCAGGGGGACATGAGGGACGGACACAGAGAGACACATGGTATTGTAGAGGGCAGGGGGACATGAGGGACGGACCCAGAGAGACACATGGTATTGTAGAGCGCAGGGGGACATGAGGGACCCAGAGAGACACATGGTATTGTAGAGGGCAGGGGGACATGAGGGACGGACACAGAGAGACACATGGTATTGTAGAGGGCAGGGGGACATGAGGGACCTAGAGAGACACATGGTATTGTAGAGGGCAGGGGGACATGAGGGACGGACCCAGAGAGACACATGTTATTGTAGAGCGCAGGGGGACATGAGGGACCCAGAGAGACACATGGTATTGTAGAGGGCAGGGGGACATGAGGGACCCAGAGAGACACATGGTATTGTAGAGGGCAGGCTCACCGATACACTACCATGCTCAGTTGACATGTCAGAGAGAATAGCATGGTATGGCAGACACTCAACACAGGATGGGAAACGAGCTACATGATGCCAGGCCTGATCTGACAGATTAAAACACTTACCACTGAAGACAAAGGTACCTATTCACAAAGAGTCTGGGTAGTAGTGCTGATCTAGGATCAGGTCCCACCCCGTCTAATTCATTATAATCTATAGCACCAGTAGCAGTAGTGCTGATCTAGGATCAGGTCCCACCCCGTCTAATTCATTATAATCTATAGCACCAGTAGCAGTAGTGCTGATCTAGGATCAGGTCCCACCCCGTCTAATTCATTATAATCTATAGCACCAGTAGCAGTAGTGCTGATCTAGGATCAGGTCCCACCCCGTCTAATTCATTATAATCTATAGCACCAGTAGCAGTAGTGCTGATCTAGGATCAGGTCCCACCCCGTCTAATCAGCACTCCAACTCCAATAGTCTTTGTGAATAGCCTTCCATAGACTCCAGTCTCTCCACACAGAACAACTAGCAAGTTGCAACTAGCAAGAGAACACTGCACACTGCCTACAAAATGAGGTGGAAACTGAGCGGTACTTCCTAATCTCCTGCCAAATGTATGGCTGTATTAGACAGACATATTTCCTTCAGATTACACAAGATATCTAAAATTGTGAATTCTTTGTGTAAGAATTATATTTTGATAAACTCCCATAGCTATTGGGTGAAATACCACAGTGTGACATCGCAGAAGCAAGATGTGTGACCTGTTGCCACAACAAAAAGCACAACCAGTGAAGAACAAACACAACCCGTATTTATGTATATTTATTTTCCCTTTTGAACTTTAACTATTTGCACATCGTTAAGATAATGTACATATACGACGTTTGAAATGTCTTTATTCTTTTGGAACTTTTGTGAGTGTAATGTTTACTGTTAAGACAATATTTACTGAATTATCTAGTTCACTTGCTTGGGCAATGTTAAAATATGTTTCCCCATGCCAGTAAAGCCCTTAAAATGTCAATGACAACACAGACCAACTCCCCTGCAGAGGTTAATCAAATTAAATCGACAAGAGACAACTCTTCTCTCAGCAGCTAAATTAGAACACTTTTCAAAAGAAAGAACAGCATATTTTCCGTACTGCCCGTCTCGACTCCTCACTCGGTCTAGCCCAGACCGCCCGTCTCGACTCCTCACTCGGTCTAGCCAGACCGCCCGTCTCGACTCCTCACTCGGTCTAGCCAGACCGCCCGTCTCGACTCCTCACTCGGTCTAGCCAGACCGCCCGTCTCGACTCCTCACTCGGTCTAGCCAGACCGCCCGTCTCGACTCCTCACTCGGTCTAGCCAGACCGCCCGTCTCGACTCCTCACTCGGTCTAGCCAGACCGCCCGTCTCGACTCCTCACTCGGTCTAGCCCAGACCGCCCGTCTCGACTCCTCACTCGGTCTAGCCAGACCGCCCGTCTCGACTCCTCACTCGGTCTAGCCAGACCGCCCGTCTCGACTCCTCACTCGGTCTAGCCAGACCGCCCGTCTCGACTCCTCACTCGGTCTAGCCAGACCGCCCGTCTCGACTCCTCACTCGGTCTAGCCAGACCGCCCGTCTCGACTCCTCACTCGGTCTAGCCAGACCGCCCGTCTCGACTCCTCACTCGGTCTAGCCAGACCGCCCGTCTCGACTCCTCACTCGGTCTAGCCAGACCGCCCGTCTCGACTCCTCACTCGGTCTAGCCAGACCGCCCGTCTCGACTCCTCACTCGGTCTAGCCAGACCGCCCGTCTCGACTCCTCACTCGGTCTAGCCAGACCGCCCGTCTCGACTCCTCACTCGGTCTAGCCAGACCGCCCGTCTCGACTCCTCACTCGGTCTAGCCAGACCGCCCGTCTCGACTCCTCACTCGGTCTAGCCAGACCGCCCGTCTCGACTCCTCACTCGGTCTAGCCAGACCGCCCGTCTCGACTCCTCACTCGGTCTAGCCAGACCGCCCGTCTCGACTCCTCACTCGGTCTAGCCAGACCGCCCGTCTCGACTCCTCACTCGGTCTAGCCAGACCGCCCGTCTCGACTCCTCACTCGGTCTAGCCAGACCGCCCGTCTCGACTCCTCACTCGGTCTAGCCAGACCGCCCGTCTCGACTCCTCACTCGGTCTAGCCAGACCGCCCGTCTCGACTCCTCACTCGGTCTAGCCAGACCGCCCGTCTCGACTCCTCACTCGGTCTAGCCAGACCGCCCGTCTCGACTCCTCACTCGGTCTAGCTCTGGCTCGACTCCTCACCCGGTCAGACCGCCCGTCTCGACTCCTCACTCGGTCTAGCCAGACCGCCCGTCTCGACTCAGTGTTGTAGCCAGACCGCACGTCTAGCCAGACCGCACGTCTAGCCAGACCGCACGTCTCTACTCTTGACTCGGTCTAGCCAGACCGCCCGTGTCTACTCTTAACTCAGTCTAGCCAGACTGCATGCCCGCTGAGAAGGATTTGCTGCTGCTTAATATAAGAAGGGATTTTCAACCAGACAGAATTAAAGCTTGATTATGTGTGGAGACAGCCATGAGGAGTGACTGTAGGCCCAAGGGATAGGGTTGAAGGGAAGGGATAAGGCCAGGGTATGGCAGGATAAGGGTAAAGCCAGGGTATGGATAAGGCCAGGGATGGGCAAGGGTAGGAGAAGTGTATGGCTAGGGTAGGGCCAAAGTAGGCTAGGGGTAACGGGTAGGGCCGGGACAATACCATAATTGCGGAATTCATTAGTATCGGGCAAGGAAATCAAAACATGAAGCGGATTTAACTTCTTTAGGAAAACAGCCCATATGTTGTCATCAAGAGAATCACATTTATGTATTTTCCAAGCTAGAGCCAGGGCGTCAGGGCCAGGGCGTCAGGGCAAGGGCAAGGGCGTCAGGGCGTCAGGGCCAGGGCGTCAGGGCAAGGGTGTCAGGGCAAGGGCGTCAGGGCAAGGGCGTCAGGGCCAGGGCGTCAGGGCCAGGGCGTCAGGGCCAGGGCGTCAGGGGCACGGCGTCAGCAGGGGCAGGGCATCAGGGCGTCAGGGTCAGGGCGTCAGGGCCAGGGAGTCAGGGCTAACTTACGTTTCTCATCATCCGCATACACTAACGATGCAGCTCTTGACAGAACATCCAAGGGCCTTTCCATTCTTCACAACAACCTGAAGAAGAAAGATCAGATTGATTTAGAATGCAACAATTTTCTATCTTTAAGGACCATAAAGAAATCTGACAGCATGCTTATTTAATTTTCGAGCTCTAGCCTTAGACTTGGCAGTGACGTAGTGTCCCCCCGTAAGTGACAGAACACTGAGCCAATCCCGGCACAACTTGAGAACATTACCAACCCCTAAAAGCTCTGTATTTTCTGCTGGCTGCCCCACCACCACAAAAAGCACTGAGCTCGGCTGAATCACTTGCATTTTGGAGATGCCTTACTCATGAAAGGAAAATAGACCATGTTTGCATGTGGCTTTATTATTAACGCAATTATTTTGTCTTTTTTTTTCACATTGTTTGCAAACTGATATGTAACACGTATTAATGCCAAAATAACATGCAAAACAGGCAACACAAAAAAAAAACGAAAAAGGTGAACAAAAGTGGGGCTCTACCTTCCCTGAATGAGGGGTCACTACTGAGTAGGACTAAAGGTAAGCGGTTTCAGAATTGACATTTTTTACTAGAATCGACTGATGGTGAGACAATGTTGTTGCTATCGAAACTGAACTCGGACCAGATCAGAGAACGGAGCTTCTCAACAACCCGGGAAGAAGACCACAGTAGGCGCTAAAGGAAGTTCAAGTCTATCATAGGAATGGAGTCATTTCCATGGAACTAATAATGAACACAGGACGGAAGATTTTAGATATTTGTGGCAATACTTTATAGGCTACATAAAGTGTAAGACTTATTTTAGCAGTTTCTTTAACTTCTATTTAGATATACAAACAAGTAATGTAATGGTACTGTGTATTCGCCCATATCAGGAAATCATTAGTCACAATTCATTTAACGTCGGAAAACGTTTGTTTTACAACTGAAAGTAGATCGGGGCAACGTAATCCAAATCCCAACAACTGCCACACAACACAAGAATGCATGCAATGTTGCTACAATGTTTCCCCGTCACAACGAGTAGGATCGTAGCCAGTCGCTACAGTGTACATACCACCTTCCTTACTGCGACACTTTGGAAATCTTCGCAATTATATTCGCGCCGATAACAATTCTGAAGAACAATCCTGGTGCAATTTCAACCCACAGAAACGACACCACTGAATTGTTTCGTGTCCGATGCCAGTGAGAAACAATGCCTTGGTAATGGTTGAACACACTTGGGAAGTTCGTTGTTAAACGGAGCGTGAAGAATGATAGAATTGTCTTCCTAGCAGGTGGTGAAAGTGGAGACTTCTCATTGGTCGTGCGCCACGAAATGATCTCAGCATAACTGATGAGCGCTACATTGCATCACATCCTCTGCAGGTAGAGTGAGGTCAGAGAAAAGTGGGACGTCATATACAGTTAAACCTGATGCGTTTGTTTATTACGCCGACAGGTGAACACTACTGGGAGTTTGAGCGGTAAGGATATTCAACTGAATGTAGACGAAAGTCGAGGAGGAGTGAAGTCAGAGATGAGGCAACAGCCGAAAGTCGAGGAGGAGTGAAGTCAGAGATGAGGCAACAGCCGAAAGTCGGACACTAATGTCGTTTTTCCGACATGAAAAGGCTCAGATCGGAATTATGGTTTCAAAAAACAAATAAAACAACACCTCGTGGCACAGCGCCTCTCCCCCATGTGACCTACTGGTTGTGTGAATGTACTGACACGTGTAACTGATAGATGCACACACATACACACACACATTACATGTTACTGTTTTTAAACGTATGTAAATTGTGAAGTATTTTTAATGCATTTTTTCATTATGTGTCAGACCCCCAGTAAGACAAGCTGTCTCCATTGTCGTCGGCTAACGGGGACCCTAATGAATCTAATCGACCGTTAACATGGTGGTGTTGCCATTGTTTATATAAAAAAAAATGTTACTTTATAACGTGGAAATAAACACATGTCCAATCCTCATATCACACTCACAAACTGAAAAATATGTTTGTGTTTACAATCAGTTAGTGAGAGAGAGCCTCAAATATCACATTCATTTCTGTACAGCCTGCTACACTGAACAAATGCATACATGCAACATTCAAGTTGAGGAGACTAAATGACGTGGTGTTACCTTAGATTGTAAACTGTCATGGTCAGAACATATATAGAAACAAATAGAAACGTAACATGCAACAATTTAATACATTTTACTGACTTACAGTTCATGTAAGGGAATCAGTCAATTAAAATCAATTCATTAGGCCCTAATTTAGGGTTTTCACATTACTGGGAATACAGCTGTGCATCTGTTGCTGGATACTGGCGGGAACTGGAATGCGCTGTCTGTCGTACACGTCGATCCAGAGCGTCCCAAACATGTTCAACGGGTGACATGTCTGGTGAGTATGGAGGAATTGGAACACGCTGTCCAACACGTCGATCCAGAGCATCCCAAACATGCTCAACGGGTGACATGTCTGGTGAGTAATGTAAGGCCATGGAAGAACTGGGACATTTTCAGCTTCCAGGAATTGTGTGCAGATCCTTGCGACATGGGGCCGTGTGTTATCATGCTGAAACATGAGGTGATGGTGGGTGGATGAATGGCACGACAATGGGCCTCAGGATCTCATCACGGTATCTCTGTACATTAAAATTGCCATCGATAAAACGCACATTGTGTTCGTTGTCCGTAACTTATGCCTGTCCATACCAATTGCACACTCCCTCAAAACTTGAGACATCTGTGGCATTGTGTTGTGTGACAAAACTGCACCTGTTAGAGTGACCTATTATCCCCAGCACAAGGTGCACCTGTGTAATGATCATGCTGTTTAATCAGCTTCTTGATATGCCACACATGTCAGGTGGATGGATTATCTTGGCAAAGGAGAAATGCTCACTAACAGAGATGTAAACAAATTTGTGCACAAAATGTAAGATAAATAATATTTTTTGTGCGTATGGAACATTTCTGGTGTCTTTTATTTCAGCTCATTAAACCAACACTTTACATGTTGCATTTATAATTTTTGTTCAGTGTAGATGTGAATCGCGGGTTAAAAGTTGTTTCCTGTTGCAGTCATGTCTTTGGTCACATTCACGTGAGTCAAACAAAAACACCTTAATGATTGGTTCCACAATTAGTGATGGGCATTCCCGGTCTTTTTGTTTGCGTCGGCTCATTACGCTCTGTTCACGCAAAGGCATATATATATTCTGTATGAGGAATTTCACCCTGGGCTTGTTTTCATCATGTCCGAGGCATTTCTAGGTCAGTGAGATGTGTTTCACACATAATTGCCCAGGAGGAAGTCAGGTCTGGGTGCCGCACGCTGAATGATGCACCCTATGACAGCTTCCGGTGTATTGATTTAGGGGGTGAGATCTGAAAATACATAATGTAGTCCTGCTTTGTGGCATTTCTTCAAGACTCTATATTGGGGCGGCAGCGTAGCCTAGTGGTTAGAGCGTTGGACTAGTAACCGGAAGGTTGCAAGTTCAAACCCCCGAGCTGACAAGGTACAAATCTGTCGTTCTGCCCCTGTTCCTAGGCCGTCATTGAAAATAAGAATTTGTTCTTAACTGACTTGCCTAGTTAAATAAAGGTAAAATAAAAACATTAAAATATTATACTGATCACACTATAAGGCTCTATGCTCTACTGATCACACTATAAGGCTCTATGCTCTACTGATCACACTATAAGGCTCTATGTTATACTGATCACACTATAGGGCTCTACTGATCACAATATAAGGTTCTATGTTCTACTGATCACACTATAAGGCTCTATGTTCTACTGATCACACTATAAGGCTCTATGTTTAGCTGATCACACTATAAGGCTCTACTGATCACAATATAAAGTTCTGATCACACTATAAGGCTCTACTGATCACACTATAAGGCTCTACTGATCACACTTTAAGGCTCTATGTTATACTGATCACACTATAAGGCTCTATGCTCTACTGATCACACTATAAGGCTCTATGCTCTACTGATCACACTATAAGGCTCTATGCTCTACTGATCACACTATAAGGCTCTATGCTCTACTGATCACACTATAAGGCTCTATGCTCTACTGATCACACTATAAGGCTCTATGCTCTACTGATCACACTATAAGGCTCTATGTTATACTGATCACACTATAAGGCTCTATGTTATACTGATCACACTATAAGGCTCTATGTTATACTGATCACACCATAAGGCTCTATGCTCTACTGATCACACTATAAGGCTCTATGTTATACTGATCACACTATAAGGCTCTACTGATCACACTATAAGGCTCTATGCTCTACTGATCACACTATAAGGCTCTATGCTCTACTGATCACACTATAAGGCTCTATGTTCAACTGATCACACTATAAGGCTCTATGCTCTACTGATCACACTATAAGGCTCTATGCTCTACTGATCACACTATAAGGCTCTACTGATCACAATATAAGGTTCTATGTTCTACTGATCACACTATAAGGCTCTATGCTCTACTGATCACACTATAAGGCTCTATGTTATACTGATCACACTATAAGGCTCTACTGATCACAATATATGGTTCTATGTTCTACTGATCACACTATAAGGCTCTATGCTCTACTGATCACACTATAAGGCTCTATGTTATACTGATCACACTATAAGGCTCTATGTGAGACTGATCACACTATAAGGCTCTATGTTTAGCTGATCACACTATAAGGCTCTACTGATCACAATATAAGGTTCTATGTTCTACTGATCACACTATAAGGCTCTATGTTCTACTGATCACACTATAAGGCTCTATGTTATACTGATCACACTATAAGGCTCTATGTTGTCTTCTTATGGCTGGGGGAAGTATTGAGTAGCTTGGATGAATAAGGTGCCCAGAGTAAACTGCCTGCTCCTCAGTCTCAGTTGCTAATATATGCATATTATTATTAGTATTGGATAGAAAACACTCTGACGTTTCTAAAACTGTTTGAATGATGTCTGTGAGTATAACAGAACTCATACGGTAGGCAAAAACCTGAGAAGAAATCCAAACAGGAAATGAGAAATCTGAGGTTGGTGGATTTTCAACCCATTCCCTATTGAATTCACAGTGAGATATGAATGAAGTTGCACTTCCTAGGGCTTCCACTAGATGTCAACCGCCTTTAGAAACTAGAATGAGGCTTCTACTGTGTTGTAGGCCCTAATGAGGAGCTGAATGAGTCAGGTTACTGGCAGAGAGCCATTTTCTGGTCACGCTCATTCCACATGATAGCGACCTGTGTTCCATTGCTCCTCTACAAAGTAATTCTCTGGTTGGACATTTATTGAAGATTTATGATAAAAACATCCTAATGATTGATTCTGTACTTAATTTGAAATGTTTCTTCGAACAGTAATATAACTTTTTGAAGTTTTTGTCCGAAGTAATGCTCGACCTGCACGAGCGTTTGGATATGTTTACCTAACGCGCTAACAAAAGTAGCTAATTGGACATAATGGACATTATCGAACAAACAAGTATTTATTGTGGAACTGCGATTCCTGGGAGTGCATTCTGATGAAGATCATCAAAGGTAAGGGAATATTTATAATGCTATTTCTGATTTCTTGTGACTCCAACATGGCGGGTATATTTATTCGTTTTCTGAGCGCCGTCTCAGATTATTGCATGGTTTACTTTTTCCGTAAATAAAAAAAAAAATCTGATACAGCGGTTGCATTAAGGAGAGGTATATTTATAATTCCATGTGTATAACTTGTATTATCATCTACATTTATGAGTATTTCGGTTGAAACGATGTGGTTGTGCAAAATCACTGGATGTTTTTGAAACTAGTGAACGTAACGAGCAAATGTACATTCAGATTGTTTGATATAAATATGAACTTTATCAAACAAAACATACATGTATTGTGTAACATGAAGTGCTATGAGTGTCATCTGATGAAGATCAAAGGTTAGTGATTCATTTTATCTCTTTCTGCTTTTTGTGACTCCTCTCTTTGGCTGCAAAAATGGCTGAGTTTTTCTTTGGCTTGGTGGTGACCAACCAATCGTTTGTGGTGATTTCGCTGTAAAGCCCACAAAAAAATAGAAGTGGTTTTACAAATCAGAGATCTTTTGTATCTTGATTGTTAAACCTTTTCTCTTTTCTAAACTGCAAGCTACAATGCTAGGTTTACCTGCAAACATTAGCACATGCCCGGAGTTGGCTAGCTAGTTAGCCTGGCACCTGCTAACTTGTCATACACCACACCTCGCATTTGTAACTTGTTAGCAAACGTAAACATCAGCAACTGTAAATTATTTTACTAGCTAGCTATGTAGGGTTGCCATTGGTTATGATTATGACCGTGGATGCATTTTAATCTCACAAAATTATTGGCATAACGCAAGATAGGATTCAAAATAGATGTAAATAACAACTATTCGCTATCTATGCTAGCTCACCAACTTTACTCGCTAACAGTGAGGAGAAACCATAATAGAACAGTTTACTGTTGTAAATCTGTCAAACTTATAAATTGGTTTTACTATTAAAAAAGTTGCCTAATAAGCAATGATCACACTATAAGGCCTGATAGACATGGCTGTAGTGAGATACTGTCTATCTACCTAAGTATATTTGTATGGTCTGTTCACTGTGCAAAGGTTGAAGGTTATGCCATATTTCTTTCGATTCAACAAGATATTGTTGTAAATGTAATCTCTGTCTCTGTCACAGGAGGTTGGTGGCACCTTAACTGGGGAGGACGGGCTCGTGGTAATGGCCGGAGCGGAATCAGTAGAATGACATCATTTACATCAAACACCTGGTTTTTCATGTGTCTGATGCCATTCCATTTTCTCCGTACTCGGGATGCAACCGGTCAGATGCAATCTGAACACATACAGGCTGTGGTGAAAAGATTTACACACAAAAAAAATGCAAGGCGACACAGTCGCGTTCTGTAGGTCGAACAAAGAAGAGAGACAAGCAGATTTTTCTAAGAGAAAGAAAGAGACACACAGAGAGAAGTAGCAAGGAGGACTTCAGAAGACCAGGGGAGTCTCTCAAATTGGATTTAATTTGATTTCATTTAATTAACCTTGAATATTTCAGCCTATTTGTTTAGGCAAAACCTGTGGAGATCAACAATAAATAGTGGCTACATTTTATCCTCAAGCAAACTACTTTGTTCCTAATTGTTAGGCTATTTGATATGTAGTTTTGATTTCTTTTTTAAGTTTAGAATTAGAAGCTAAATACTGTATATACTATAGAAAGTAGGCTACACTGCTCAATTAAACAATCCCTAGTAAAGCCAGTGTTTTGAGGGTGAACAGACTATTTTTGGGGCATTAATTGACTGGTTTTACACACAACAACTTTCTATCCCAGCTGACCACAACTACACAACTACTGACCACAACTACAGTCCACAGCCACACAACTACTGACCACAACCACACAACTACTGACCACAACCACACAACTACTGACCACAACCACACAACTACTGACCACAACCACACAACTACTGACCACAACCACACAACTACTGACCACAACCACACAACTACTGACCACAACTACAGCCCACAACGACTGACCACAAATACTCAACTACTGACCACAACCACGCAACTACTGACCACAACTACTGACCACAACTACACAACTACTGACCACAACTACACAACTACTGACTAGAGAATACATACAATTTCCAATACATTGTTTGAGTTTTGACAGATTCTGAATCCAGATGTTGTTTTTTTAAACATGATATTAGGATTTCTCTGAATATCACACACGGACATTTCCTATGGCCGGATATGGACTCATTCAATATCCTGAGATATATTACATCCTATATTCTCTCTTACTGTTGACAAATACTGTCTGTATACACCCCATATCTGTGTTTCAAGATAATAAGCTATATTGATTACAGATAATTAATTTGACAAATATTAGATCCATATTTTTATTTTATGCACAATTCATTTTTAGGATTCCCTCAGGACATCATACATGGTAAGGCCGGATATTGCCTCATTAGATATCCTGAGATAGGCCTATGTGTACATCTTATTTTCTCTATACGATGACAAATACTAACAGAGGGCCTACAGAGTATATTTTTCTCAGCACATACAATGCATAGTCTCTTGACTGAGGTCCATTTCAGGATCTTGATATGGTTTTTTGATATGCTAAATAAGGACAATTTTTAATGCTATTTGAGTGTTGAGGCCATGTCCAATATTTTTGACAGATATTAAATCCATATCAGTTTTGTAAGGTGCATAAACTATACAGAAAACAACTACCCACAAAACCCAAACGAAAAAGGACAACTTATCCAATCAGATCCCCAATCAGAGACAATGATAGACAGCTGCCTCTGATTGGGAACCACACCAACATAGAAATAAATAAACTAGAATGCCCACCCTAGTCACACCCTGGGTGGGCATCCCTTTACGGCGGCGGCTCTGGTGCGGGACGTAGACCCCCCCTCCGCTTTGATGGCGGCCCTAGAGCATGGACCTTCACTGGAGTAACCGGGCCGCAGATCATCGCCAGAGGACCGTCGCCGCAGGTCCCGGACTGGGGACCGTCGCCGCAGGCCCCGGACTGGGGACCGTCGCCGCAGGCCCCGGACTGGGGACGCCGCCACAAGCCCCGGACTGAGGACGCCGCCACAGGCCCCGGACTGAGGACGCCGCCACAGGCCCCGGACTGAGGACGCCGCCACAGGCCCCGGACTGGGGACGCCGCCACAGGCCCCGGACTGGGGACGCCGCCACAGGCCCCGGACTGGGGACGCCGCCACAGGCCCCGGACTGAGGACGCCGCCGCAGGCCCCGGACTGGGGACGCCGCCGCAGGCCCCGGACTGGGGACGCCGCCACAGGCCCCGGACTGAGGACGCCGCCACAGGCCCCGGACTGGGGACGCCGCCACAGGCCCCGGACTGGGGACTGTCGCCGCAGGCCCCGGACTGAGGACGGCGCCGCAGGCCCCGGACTGGGGACGCCGCCGCAGGCCCCGGACTGGGGACGACGCCGCAGGCCCCGGACTGGGGACGCCGCCACAGGCCCCGGACTGAGGACGCCGCCACAGGCCCCGGACTGGGGACGCCGCCACAGGCCCCGGACTGGGGACGCCGCCACAGGCCCCGGACTGGGGACCGGCTCAGGACTGGGGACCGGCTCAGGACATAATCAAATGCAAGATGGCAGATTGTTCCATCTTGTTATTCAAACAAGGGACCTTTCAGTTACGGGCACAACGTTCTGAACTGCTAGGCTACCCCCCCCCCTCGCCCCCACCACGTCACAGCCTCCCCCCCCCCCCCCTCACCACGTCACAGCATCTTCCCCTCCTCACCACTTCACAGCCTCTCTTCCCCTCCTCACCACGTCACAGCCTCCCCCCCACCACATCACAGCATCTTCCCCCCCCTCCTCACCACGTCACAGCCTCTTCCCCTCCTCACCACGTCACAGCCTCTTCCCCCCCTCACCACGTCACAGCCTCTTCCCCTCCTCACCACGTCACAGCCTCTTCCCCCCCTCACCACGTCACAGCCTCTTCCCCCCCTCACCACGTCACAGCCTCTCCCCCCCCTCCTCACCACGTCACATCACAGCATCTTCCCCCCCTCCTCACCACGTCACAGCCTCTTCCCCTCCTCACCACGTTACAGCCTCTTCCCCTCCTCACCACGTCACGACCTCTTCCCCCCCTCACCACGTCACAGCCTCTCCCCCTTCCTCAGAGCCTCCCCCCCCCTCCAAACCACGTCACAGCCCCCCCCCCCCACACAACATCACAGCATCTTACCCCCCTCCTCACCACGTCACAGCCTCTTCCCCTCCTCACCACGTCACAGCCTCTTCCCCTCCTCACCTCGTCACAGCCTCTTACCCCCCTCACCACATCACAGCCTCTTCCCCCCCTCACCATGTCACAGCCTCTCCCCCCCCTCACCACGTCACAGCCTCCCCCCCCTCACCACGTCACAGCCCCCCCCCCACCACATCACAGCATCTTCCCCCCCTCCTCACCACGTCACAGCCTCTCCCCCTCCTCACAAAGTCACAGCCTCTTCCTTACCTCACCACGTCACAAGCTCTTCCACTCCTCACCACGTCACAGCCTCTTACCCCCCTCACCACGTCACAGCCTCTCCCCCCCCTCCTCAACACGTCACAGCCTCTTCCCTTACCTCACCACTTGACAGCCTCTTACCCCCCTCACCATGTCACAGCCTCTTCCTCCCATCCCCTCACCACGTCACAGCCTCTCCCCCCCTCTCCTCACCACGTCACAGCCTCTCTTCCCCTCCTCACCACGTCACAGCCTCTCCCCCCCTCTCCTCACCACGTCACAGCCTCTCTTCCCCTCCTCACCACGTCACAGCCCCCCCCTCACCACGTCACAGCCTCCCTTCCCCTCCTCACCACGTCACAGCCCCCCCCCCCACCACATCACAGCATCTTCCCCCCCTCCTCACCACGTCACAGCCTCTTCCCCTACTCACCACATCACAGCCTCTTCCCCTCCTCACCACGTCACAGCCTCTTCCCCTCCTCACCACGTCACAGCCCCTTCCCCTCCTCACCACGTCACAGCCTCTTCCCCCCTCACCAAGTCACAGCCTCTTCCCCTCCTCACCACGTCACAGCCTCCTCCCCCCACCACATCACAGCATCTTTCCCCCCCTCCTCACCACGTCACAGCCTCTTCCCCCCCTCACCACATCACAGCCTCTTCCCCCCCACCACGTCACAGCCTCTTCCCCTCCTCACCACGTCACAGCCCCTTCCCCTCCTCACCACGTCACAGCCTCTTCCCCTCCTCACCACGTCACAGCCTCTTCCCCCCCTCACCACGTCACAGCCTCTTCCCCCCCTCACCACATCACAGCCTCTTCCCCCCCTCACCACGTCACAGCCTCTTCCCCTCCTCACCACGTCACAGCCCCTTCCCCTCCTCACCACGTCACAGCCTCTTCCTCCTTCACCACGTCACAGCCTCTTCCCCTCCTCACCACGTCACAGCCTCTTCCCCTCCTCACCACGTCACAGCCTCTTCCCCCCCTCACCACGTCACAGCCTCTTCCCCCCCTCACCACATCACAGCCTCTTCCCCCCCTCACCACGTCACAGCCCCTTCCCCTCCTCACCACGTCACAGCCCCTTCCCCTCCTCACCACGTCACAGCCTCTTCCTCCTTCACCACGTCACAGCCTCTTCCCCTCCTCACCACGTCACAGCCTCCTCCCCCCACCACATCACAGCATCTTCCCCCCCTCCTCACCACGTCACAGCCTCTTCCCCCCCTCACCACATCACAGCCTCTTCCCCCCCTCACCACATCACAGCATCTTCCCCCCCTCCTCACCACGTCACAGCCTCTCCCCCTCCTCACAACGTCACAGCCTCTTCCTTACCTCACCACGTCACAAGCTCTTCCACTCCTCACCACGTCACAGCCTCTTACCCCCCTCACCACGTCACAGCCTCTCCCCCCCTCCTCACCACGTCACAGCCTCTTCCCTTACCTCACCACTTGACAGCCTCTTACCCCCCTCACCACATCACAGCCTCTTCCCCCCCTCACCATGTCACAGCCTCTTCCTCCCCTCCCCTCACCACGTCACAGCCTCCCCCCCCTCTCCTCACCACGTCACAGCCTCTCTTCCCCTCCTCACCACGTCACAGCCCCCACCCTCACCACGTCACAGCCTCCCTTCCCCTCCTCACCACGTCACAGCCCCCCACCCCCCACCACATCACAGCATCTTCCCCCCCTCCTCACCACGTCACAGCCTCTTCCCCTACTCACCACGTCACAGCCTCTTCCCCTCCTCACCACGTCACAGCCTCCTCCCCCCGCCACATCACAGCATCTTCCCCCCCCTCCTCACCACGTCACAGCCTCTTCCCCCCCTCACCACATCACAGCCTCTTCCCCCCCTCACCACGTCACAGCCTCTTCCCCCCTCACCACGTCACAGCCTCTTCCCCTCCTCACATCGTCACAGCCTCTTCCCCACCTCACATCATCACAGCCTCTTCCCCTCCTCACCACGTCATAGTCTCTCCCCCC
Organism: Oncorhynchus mykiss; assembly: GCF_057628025.1. Lineage (NCBI taxonomy): Eukaryota > Metazoa > Chordata > Actinopteri > Salmoniformes > Salmonidae > Oncorhynchus > Oncorhynchus mykiss. The sequence continues at coordinate 75,793,354 of NC_143038.1, read as the reverse complement.
CCCACCACAACTATATAGACCGTAATGAGGAGACAACAGTCTATACAGGCCCTAATGAGGAGACAACAGTCTATACAGGCCCTAATGAGGAGACAACAGTCTATATAGGCCCTAATGAGGAGACAACAGTCTATATAGGCCATAATGAGGAGACAACAGTCTATACAGGCCCTAATGAGGAGACAACAGTCTATATAGACCCTAATGAGGAGACAACAGTCTATATAGACCCTAGTGAGGAGACAACAGTCTATATAGACCCTAATGAGGAGACAACAGTCTATATAGACCCTAATGAGGAGACAACAGTCTATATAGACCTTAATGAGGAGACAACAGTCTATATAGACCCTAATGAGGAGACAACAGTCTATATAGACCCTAGTGAGGAGACAACAGTCTATATAGACCCTAGTGAGGAGACAACAGTCTATATAGACCCTAATGAGGAGACAACAGTCTATATAGACCCTAGTGAGGAGACAACAGTCTATATAGACCCTAGTGAGGAGGCAACAGTCTATATAGACCCTAATGAGGAGACAACAGTCTATATAGACCCTAATGAGGAGACAACAGTCTATATAGGCCATAATGAGGAGACAACAGTCTATATAGACCCTAATGAGGAGACAACAGTCTATATAGACCCTAGTGAGGAGACAACAGTCTATATAGACCCTAATGAGGAGACAACAGTCTATATAGACCCTAATGAGGAGACAACAGTCTATATAGACCCTAGTGAGGAGGCAACAGTCTATATAGACCCTAATGAGGAGACAACAGTCTATATAGACCCTAATGAGGAGACAACAGTCTATATAGACCCTAATGAGGAAACAACAGTCTATATAGACCCTAATGAGGAGACAACAGTCTATATAGACCCTATATATAATATTTGTGTTTAATATGTATATTTTATGGCTCCTATTTGATTTGTTTTTCTTAACTTTTCTTGATAATTAATAGCCTTGAGGTGTCTGACAGAGAAATAGGCAGCTCTGTTGTCCCTGGGTGTGTCCCAATTGCTATTCTATTCCATAGATAGTGCACTGCTTTTGACCAGAGCCTTTGCCTTTAAAGTAGTGCACTATGTAGGGAATAGGGTTCCATTTGGGACAAACAGGGCTGACGGTAGAGCTGGTTACCGTCCCTGGCTAACAGAATTACTCATCATTTACTGTCATTTAGCTCACGTTGTTTTAGTGTGCAGCTTACTCATGACGTCAGAAAGCAGAAAAATAACCATTAGAAACTAGCAGAAGACTTTGACAAAGCTCTTTCAGTCTCTTGTTCTGGCACTTTAATGATAGGAATTCATTTGTGAGATACACCCACATTTCCTGCTTAATTATGTGACGTGAAATTGTATGTTTCGTTCATGGAATATATTAACCTGCTTCGCAGGTGATTTTAAAGAGCAAATGTTTGGTGGTTCTTTATACTTAGTGTTTGTTTGTGTGTGTCTGTTGTGCGTGCGTGGCACTTAGCTGACATGGTGAATAGACAATCTTGTTTCACCTGGAATTTCCAGTTGAACAAAAAGTAGAGCCGTCATAAATTGTCAATTCAAAAACACTCCGGTTTCAACAGGGAGACTGTTTTCTAATTGACTGGTTAGGGGGGTTGTTTACAAGGTTTCCACTGAATTTGTGACTTGATTTTATTAGAAACACGTGACTTTAAAACTAAAACAACACAGCAGCCTGAAACTCTCCTGATTGGTGTTTCATTCATCCATCAATTCATCAGATGTTTATGGTAAAAAACAACTGGATAGCCCACTCACTCATTAACACCTGACATTTCCATGGAGTCCTGGGGTCCATATACACTGTAATAAACCTCATTCACAATATACAGGTCAACAATGTGCTGTAAGATAAGTGAGTCATTAAAGGGTCATAGGAGAAGTTCAACAAACTTCTTCCATTGAACTGTGTCTCTTATCTAGAAGAGGTTTGGCTTCCATTGAACTGATTCTGTACATTAACACTACAATAACCAGGCATGTACACAGAGAGGGTTCTACAAGTCCACAGAGAGGGATCTACAAGTCCACAGAGAGGGATCTACAAGTCCACAGAGTGTGTTCTACAAGTCCACAGAGAGGATCTACAAGTCCACAGAGAGGATCTACCAGTCCACAGAAAGAATCTACAAGTCCACAGAGAGGATCTACAAGTCCACAGAGAGGATCTACAAGTCCACAGAGAGGATCTACAAGTCCACAGAAAGAATCTACAAGTCCACAGAGAGGATCTATAAGTCCACAGAGAGGCATCTACAAGTCCACAGATAGGATATACAAGTACACAGATAGGATCTACAAGTACACAGATAGGATCTACAAGTCCACAGATAGGATCTACAAGTACACAGATAGTAAATACAAGTCCACAGATAGGATCTACAAGTCCACAGAGAGGATCTACAAGTCCACAGAGAGGATCTACAAGTCCACAGATAGGATCTATAAGTCCACAGAGAGGGATCTACAAGTCCACAGATAGGATCTACAAGTACACAGATAGGATCTACAAGTACACAGATAGGATCTACAAGTACACAGATAGGATCTACAAGTACACAGATAGGATCTACAAGTACACAGATAGGATCTACAAGTCCACAGAAAGAATCTACAAGTCCACAGAGAGGATCTATAAGTCCACAGAGAGGGATCTACAAGTCCACAGATAGGATCTACAAGTCCACAGATAGGATCTACAAGTCCACAGATAGGATCTACAAGTCCAGAGATAGGATCTACAAGTACACAGATAGGATCTACAAGTACACAGATAGGATCTACAAGTCCACAGAGAGGATCTACAAGTCCACAGAGAGGATCTACAAGTCCACATGTAGGATCTACAAGTCCACATGCAGGATCTACAAGTCCACATGTAGGATCTACAAGTCTACAGATAGGATTCTACAAGTCCACAGAGAGGATCTACAAGTCCACAGAGAGGATCTACAAGTCCACAGATAGGATCTACAAGTCCACAGAGAGGATATACAAGTCCACAGAGAGGGTTCTACAAGTCCACAGAGAGGGTTCTACAAGTCCACAGAGAGGGTTCTACAAGTACCACAGAGTAGGTTCTACAAGTCCACAGAGAGGGTTCTACAAGTCCACAGAGAGGGTTCTACAAGTCCACAGATAGGATCTACAAGTCCACAGAAAGGGTTGTATAAGTGCTTCCCCCTCTCTAGTGGAAATTCCCCTTCACATATTGATCCGTCATAAACTGGACTTACACTGAGTGTACCAAACATTAGGAACACCATTTGTACACTCAGTCTATGTCAAGGAAAGAGCAGGTGTTCTTAATGTTTTGTACACTCAGTCTATGTCAAGGAAAGAGCAGGTGTTCTTAATGTTTTGTACACTCAGTCTATGTCAAGGAAAGTGCAGGTGTTCTTAATGTTTTGTACACTCAGTCTATGTCAAGGAAAGAGCATGTGTTCTTAATGTTTTGTACACTCAGTGTACGTGCCCTTTGTAGACATGAACACCTGCCCTGAAAATGTCAATACGCAACCCTGGCAATTCTCCTGAAGTGTCCTACTATGCTATAGAAGTGACCTAGAAGTGTTTAACTCGTTCCATGGAACTTTCCTGCCTCACCTGAGAGTAGAGGAGGTGAGAGACCGCCCTTTCTGGGAAAATAACACAATTTTGTCTCCTCCCTCAAAGCTTTAAATAGGAGCACACACACTCTTCTCTCTCAAACACAAAGTTTTGTCGTAGGATAGTTGGTCACTGGGCTGAAAATCTTCCAGAAACTGTAAGTAAAATATTCTCTCTCATTGATAATGATAAAAGTGAAAAGGTTTGTCTATATCTGATAACTATGGATGTTATAAATGTGTGTGATATTTTTCAAGATATTTTTTTCTTCATGTCTAATCAGAAAAACCTGACAACCTGTTGATTTAAGACACGGTATCACATTAGATATGTTTACATAGTGCCAGTGATGAAGTCACTGAGTCTAATTTAATTTAACATCTTAATGTCTTTTGCAGGTTCCTGACCTACGCTCCGAAGCACAGATCTAGGATCAGCTCATCCTCATCAAATCCAAACCAGGACCTTATTAAACCACAAGGGGAACACTGACCTCAGACCAGCGTTTAAACCCCACGTCTTCCTGCCAAGACACTGACACTCCGTCCAGAATTCCTCTGCGCTCCAGCTGTCCATACATCCATCCGTCCATCCATCCATCCATCCACACCCCAGCCAGCCAGCTATGGGTCTGATGAGCGAGGACATGGAGTGCTGTGTCTGCCTCCAGCCCTACTCTCGCAGGGAGAAGATCCCTCGGATGCTCCACTGTAAGCACACATTCTGTGGGCTGTGCTTGCAGGCGATGTCCAGGCTCCAAAGCGGCCTACTGACAGTCTGCTGCCCCCTGTGCCGTTGGATCACCTGCACCGAGCCCAGCCTCACCCTGCCGGGGTCGCTGTGGGTTAACACTGAGATCTGGGACCAGATACTAGACAGACAACAGGAAGAGGAGGAAGAGTGGAAGGGAGCTAACAGACAGACACGGACCACTACACAGTACACATGGTGAGTACCCCAGGCAAAGGTGGATGGATTGATAGACTGATTTAGAAACCTGGAGAAACCTTCCTCTGTTCTCTGATCTTCCTTACATTTTGTTCTGTATCTTTTGGTCTCTCTCTCTCTCTCTCTCTCTCTCTCTCTCTCTCTCTCTCTCTCTCTCTCTCTCTCTCTCTTCTGTTTTTTTCCCCTTCTCTCCTGTCCTCTAGTTCTCCATCAAGGCATTGTGGCCTGAGGCTCAAACTACAGAATTTCCTGAGGAGGATGACGCACAATGTACTGTAAACCGAGAAGACGAAGAGCAGAGAAAAAGAAGACTGGATTTTCCCATTTCAGAGCAGGAGATACTCATTGAGTAATGAAGCTAAATCACAAAACAGGACCGACCGGTGACTTTACATAATGAAGCAAGATTGAACCAATTATTCATATGCTTTGTGTTTGATTGACTTTGGGTATGTGTAATGTTCTCAGTCAACTTACCTGTTAAAATATGGGTTACATTTTAATATTAATAATAAAGGATGGATAGGTGGAGGAAATAAAAAAATAAGATATTAAATGGATTGAGGAAGAAAGAAAGATAAAGGAAGTTATGAATAGATGGACAGACAGACAGACAGACAGATAAATAGATAGACAGACAGACAGACAAATAGATAGACAGACAGACAGATAAATAGATAGACAGACAGACAGATAAATAGACAGACAGACAGACAGACAGACAGACAGACAGACAGACAGACAGACAGACAGACAGACAGACAGACAGACAGACAGACAGACACATAGACAGATAGACAGATAGATAGATAGATAGATAGATAGATAGATAGACAGATAGATAGATAGATAGATAGATAGATAGACAGATAGATAGATAGATAGATAGATAGATAGATAGATAGATATTTATGCTTATTTATTTTCCCTTGCGTACTTTAACCATTTGTACATTGTTACAACATTGTACACTGTACACATATGTATAATATGACATTTGTAATGTCTTTATTGTTTTGAAACTTCTGTATGTGTAATAATTACTGTTAATTTTTATTGTTTATTTCACTTTTGTATATTATCTACCTCACTTGCTTTGGCAATGTTAACACATGTTTCCCATGCCAATAAAACCCCTTGAATTGAATTGAATAGATAGATAGATAGATAGATAGATAGATAGATAGATAGATAGATAGATAGATAGATAGATAGATAGAGGGGTGAAGGTTAGAGACTGTGTATTGTACAATGTGTTCTGTGTACAATACAATATACTGTGAACAATGTTTATAATAGATGTTTAATGATTTGATAAAAGGTGTATTACTGCGTGAAGGGAAGTGGAGGTTTAGTATTTATTATGACATCATTTTAGAACAGCTTTAATATTGCATATTGTTTCTTTTATCAATGTAATTGTCTGCATCATTTCCAGTCCCCCAAATCAGGGATGTTGGATTTGTTTATCCTCATTGGACATGTTTAATTCATCTGTTCTGTTTGAAGAGCAGGTTTTTATCCTGGAATTATATTTATTGGTTAATAAATACATCCACTTTAAAATAACCCTGTCTTAGAGTTGTGAAATAGCTTATTATTATCATTACATTAGGAAAGTAACTGTCTGATATCCAACTATTTATGGACCCCAGATAGAGTTGGGGGTGTTAATACACTACACATTCTACACTACTATTTCCTAAAACACAAAACAAACCCTAAACATTCCACTGTCCTTGGTTTTGATGTGTGCAGTACATGACTGAAATCACTCTCTGTCTAATCATGTCTCAGAGAACCCTGTATGCATTCTTGCATATGAGATTCCCTAAAAACACATCACTTTGATAAAGCAATAACCAGAATTGAATTCTTCGTTGCAGGTTAGGAGAATTTATGCAGCATGTTAGGGGAATTAACGTTGCAGGTTAGGAGAATTTATGCAGCATGTTAGGGGAATTAACGTTGCAGGTTAGGATAATTTATGCAGCATGTTAGGGGAATTAACGTAGCAGGTAAGGAGAATGAGGTTAAAGGTTAGGAAAAGGCTTAGGGTCACTTCTGGTCGTAGCTGTACCGAAGTGGTGTTTTTAGGAAGTCCTTCTCTGATTGGTGGAACTCATGTCTGTTTTGGTTGTGTACGTTTCATTTCCTGCTGTGAGTTATTGAATTGGTCACTAGCCTGTCTTGAAACCATGAAGAAGCTCTTCAAATAGACAGACAGATTGTGTCTGAAATGGCCCCTATTCCTTATATAGTATACTACTTTAGACCAGAGACCAGCTAGTGCAGTATGTAGTATATGTAATCAACCCTATGTGTAGCTGGTGTAGAGGAGTCAGGTGCAGGACATCAGATATGAGTAATAAACGTAATTGACTCAAAATAGACAAATACAACAGAATAATGCGACCCCACAATAACGGACCGTCTTACATACAAACAAACATGGGGGAACAGACAGTTAAACCTCTCTAGGCTAGGGGGCGGTATTTTCACGTCCGGATGAAATGCTTGCCCAAAGTTAACTACCTGCTACTCAGGCCCAGAGGCTAGGATATGCATATGATTTGTAGATTAGGATAGAAAACAGTCTGAAGTTTCTAAAACTGTTTGAATGATGTCTGTGAGTATAACAGAACTTATTTGGCAGAAGAAACCCCGAGGACAAACCATCCAGGAAAATCTTTTTTTGAGGTCACTCTCTATTCAATGGGTTTTCTATGTGGATCCAGTCTTTTGAAATTGGTTGATGTTTTTCCTTTGTGTAATGAAGAAGTAGGGCTGTTCAGAATGAGGGTTGAGTGTATAACCATGGAATTTATCGAACAAAAGGACTATTTGTGATGTTTATGGGACATATTGGAGTGCCAACAAAAGAAGATCTTCAAAGGTAAGGCATGAATTATATCTTTATTTCTGAGTTTTGTGTCACGCCTGGCGGGATGAAATATGATTGTCTGTGTTTGTTTGATGGGGTGCTATCCTCAGATAATAGTATGGTTTGCTTTCGCCGTAAAGCCTTTTTGAAATCGGACACAGTGGCTGGATTAACAAGAAGTTTATCTTTAATCGTATCGGATACGATCGGATACACTTGTATCTTTCATCAATGTTTATGATGTGTATTTCTGTAATTTGATTTGGCTCTCTGCAAATTCACTGGATGTTATTTGAGACAATGCATTACTGAACATAACGCTGTTACGCACGCCTCTATGAAGAGGGAACGCAACACCCTGCTACAACTAAGCTCCCCGGGAAGTGAAAAAGGTATGGACTGTAGGTGCGAGTAAGGATGACAACAGACAGAATGTGGTACCGTTTACAAGGACTTTATTCCTTTACACGGTAATATGGGGAAAAGGGGCTGGATGGAACCAAAGCAAAGAAAGTAAATCTCAAAGCCCCCCCCCTCTCCTTATCTTACCTGCCTACCCACTACTTACCTAATTTAGCACCACCTGGTGCCCTAACCAAAATACAGGGGGTGATCCGCCCAGGTCTTACCTAGTGTGCCTAGACAATGAATATACTACGGGTATATGTATGCCCGCGGGCCTCTTGCCTAAGCACTCCCAAGGTGCCTTCCCCTTTCCCCTTGGGAACAAATGAAACAGAATATTAAACAATTTTACAAACAAACTAAGAAACAAAGGACATCAACTAAGCTCTACCTGAGCAATAAACTCACAGAACATACCACTTCCCAGCAATGAACTCCCAGCAAATCCACCTCCAGCAAAAATCTCTCTATCACAATCAATCGCTCTGCAATGACCTCCCAGCAAATCTCTCTATCACAAACAATCGCTCTGCAATGACCTCCCAGCAAATCTCTCTCAGTAATCCCTACCTCCAAAAAATCTCTCTCTCCTGAACAGAACACTGGCTTTTATATAGCTTCGGAAGGAATGGGTAATTGGAGACAGCTGCGTCTTGACGAGGGGGCAGGGTCAGCTCTCCAATTAGCCCTGGAGTCGACCAATCAGCTGCTTGAGGGATTTCAGGAAGCCATTATATCCTTGTACAATCAGAGCCCACCGCATAAGGCGGCGGTTCTGGTTGTACATTTGCTTCAAGAACACCAATGGATTATGGTCCGTGAAGACCATAACAGGCAAGGCACTGGAGCCCACATATACCTCAAAGAACTGTAAGGCAAGCAATAAAGCCAGCGTCTCTTGCTCAATTGTAGAGTACCTTGACTGACACGAGTTGAACTTACGGGAGAAGAAACTGACGGGCCGATCCACTCCGTCTTCATCTTCCTGTAAGAGAACCGCTCCCACCCCCACTATACTAGCATCTACCTCCAACTTAAAAGGTTTGTCAAAGTTGGGGGCGGCAAGCACTGGGGCACTACAAAGTAACACTTTAGCGGACTCAAAAGCGTAGTTACAGTCCTTGGACCACTTGAATGGTACCTTGGGACTAAGCAGAGATGAAAGGGGAGCTACTACCGTCGAGAAATTCTTACAGAAGGTACGATAGTACCCTACCATCCCCAGGAATCTGCGTAACTGGCGGCGAGTCGTGGGAGCAGGAAAAGCAACAATTGCTTCCACTTTGCCAGTTACTGGGCGCACTTGACCTCGTCCCACTTGTTTACCTAAGTAAGTCACAGTTACCTTCCCAAACTCACACTTGGCCAAATTGAGGGTTAAAGAAGCATTCTCCAACCGCTGAAACACACTTTTCAAAGTGGAGAGATGATCAGACCAAGTAGACGAATGAATCACCACATTGTCAAGGTAAGCAGTACAATTTGGCAGATCTGCAAACACAATGTTAACTAGCCGCTGAAAAGTAGCAGGTGCATTACACATGCCAAAGGGCATCACAGTGTATTGTACAAAGTTATCTGGTGTAACAAAAGCCGATATGTCAGAAGCTCGAGAGGTCAGAGGCACCTGCCAATAACCTTTTAGCAAATCTAACTTACTCACGTAAGCAGCAGAGCCAATTCTATCAATAGAGTCATCTAAGCGAGGTAGAGGAAAAGAATCCGACTTTGTAACTGCATTTACGCGACGATAGTCCGTACATAAGCGGGATGTACCGTCAGGCTTAGGAACAAGAATACATGGGGAACTCCAGGAGCTGTTACTGAGTTTTGCCATGTCATTCTGTAATAAATAAGCTACCTCACTTTTCATTACCTCCCTTTTCTTAGCACTAACCCGGTACGGATGCTGACGTATAGGAACAGCGTTCCCCACATCCACGTCATGTTCCAAGATGGATGTGCGACTTGGAATGTCCTGAAACACACTGAGAAAACTGTTTATCAATAGGATAAGATCCTTAGTTTGATCATTATCCAAATGTTCCATTTGAGAGGGTAACTTCTTCAGCATCTCTGAATTACATAGGCGTTCACCTTGCTGTAACGTATGGCGTAACTCCAACCCGTCCTCCTTATCCTCATCTAGGTCCCAGCCAGGCTTCAGCACCACCGCAGCCACACTGGAGACGGCGGTCTGGACCGGCTTACTTGAGGAGCTGTCTGGAGAATCACGCACATAATATGTTTTCAGCATGTTAACATGACACACATGGGAAGAACGCCTTCTATCTGGTGTCTTTATCACATAATTGGTGTCATTGATTTTCTTTTCCACCAGATATGGTCCAGAAAAACGTGCTGACAGAGATGAGCCAGGGATTGGCAACAAAACTAAACCTTGATCCCCTGGTGCAAATGAACGGCCAACAGCCTTTTTGTCATAATGCAACTTCATGCGTTTTTGAGACGAGGAGAGAGACTTTTGGGCTAACGCACATGCGGCGTGCAGTCTCTCCCGCTTCTTACTGTCATATTCCAACACATTTTTAGGGGCGCTACTGGGTGTAGGAGTTAAGATATGCTCCTTCAAAACTTTAAGCGGACCCTGTGGCGTGTGTCCAAATACAAGGTCAGCAGGGCTGAACCCTAAGGACTCTTGTATCGTTTCCCTTATAGCAAATAAGACAAAGGGCACCCCCTCATCCCAATCAGTACTGGTATCCATACAATACTTGCGTAGCATTGCCTTCAGCGTCTGATGCCAGCGTTCTAGAGCCCCTTGACTCTCTGGATGATACTGACTAGAGACCTGATGGGAAATACACAATGTCTTTAACACATTTGAAAACAGTTTAGACATGAAGTTGGATCCCTGATCAGTTTGGATTACTTTAGGGAGTCCAAACGTAGAGAAGAACTTCACTAGTGCCTTCACCACAGTCTTAGCCGTTATAGTACGGAGAGGAATAGCCTCTGGGTATCGAGTAGCACTGCACATTATTGTTAGTAGGAACTGGTTACCTGACCTGGTTTTCGGCAATGGATCTACACAATCAATTATCACTCTTTCAAACGGTTCCCCCACCACAGGAATCGGGCAGAGTGGCGCTCGTGGAACTGTTTGATTCACTTTCCCAGTGAGTTGGCATATGTGACATGTTTTACAAAATTGGACCACGTCAGACTTCAAACCTGGCCAGAAGAAATGACGAAGGACCCGGTTATAAGTCTTTGTGATCACCAAGTGTCCAGACCACGCCTGGTCATGGGCGAGTGACAGCACCTGCTGTCGGAACGGTGTAGGAACAACCACTTGACACACTTCACTCCAGTCGTTAATGGTGTCATGAGATGCCCATTTACGCATCAAAACTCCTGCTTCCATGAAGTAGGCGGCCTCTCTAGTTTTAGCTTCCTCAATGGAAATTACCAAAGCAAAACACTTGCGAAGACTGGTGTCTTCTTTTTGACATTCAATCACCTTCTCAGGGGTGACAGACAAAAGAATGTAATGTAATTGGGGCACAATTTCGTTTTCCCCTGCCTTAGTTTTTACAGGGGTAAAAACTGTCTGCATTGCAGAAGGCATACTTGGTGCATTGTCTTCTACCTTAACATTCTCAAAAATGGAACTAGCCAAATCCACCACATCTCCTAGCTTGCGAGATTGTGCCCTCGTTAACACACAAGCAGGAAAAACATGTGGAAATGCTTGAACCAATTTCTCATCTGTAGTTCTCATCTGTAGCCAATTTAAACTGAGTTTTTTGGACATAAAGAGGGATCGTTTCTCTAAGTCCTGTCGTCTCCTCCCTCTGCCCGGTCTCCCTACGGCCCTACAAACTGCGGAGGCTCTGTTTACGTCTTCCAGCACTACGAGGTTCCTGAGGATATAGTGTCTGAACGAGGTCTGCAGTTCACTTCGAGAGTCTGGAGGGTGTTCATGGAACGTTTGAGGGTCTCGATCAGCCTCACCTCAGGTTTTCTCCCCGTCAGTAATGGGCAGAGAGTGAGTGAACCAGGATGTGGGCAGTTTTCTGTGTTCCTATTGCCAGGACCGGCCGGGGGAGTGGGCAGTGTTCTTGCCCCGGGCAGAGATGGCGCAGGACTTGCTCCGCCACTCCTCCACTAACCTCTCCCCCTTTCAGTGTGTATCGGGGTACATGCCGGTTCTGGCACCGTGGTATCAGAATCAGACCGAGGCTCCTGCGGTGGACGATTGGTTCAGATGAGGAGACAACAGTCAGTATAGGCCCTAATGAGGAGACATCAGTCTATAGAGGCCCTAGTGAGGAGACAACAGTCTATAGAGGCCCTAGTGAGGAGACAACAGTCTATAGAGGCCCTAATGAGGAGACAACAGTCTATAGAGCCCCTAATGAGGAGACATCAGTCTATAGAGGCCCTAATGAGGAGACATCAGTCTATAGAGGCCCTAATGAGGAGATATCAGTCTATAGAGCCCCTAATGAGGAGACATCAGTCTATAGAGGCCCTAAGTTGGTGGTTGAAGATATCCCTCTAGTGGTGTGGGGGCTGTGCTTTGGCAAAGTGTGTGGGGTTATATCCTTCCAGTTTGGCCCTGTCCGGGGGTGTCCTCGGATGGGGCCACAGTGTCTCCTGACCCCTCCTGTCTCAGCCTCCAGTATTTATGCTGCAGTAGTTTATGTGTCGGGGGCTAGGGTCAGTTTGTTATATCTGGAGTACTTCTTCTGTCCTATTCGGTGTCCTGTGTGAATTTAAGTGTGTTCTCGCTAAGTCTTTCTTTCTTTCTCTCTCTCGGAGGACCTGAGCCCTAGGACCATGCCTCAGGACTACCTGACATGATGACTCCTTGCTGTCCCCAGTCCACCTGGCCGTGCTGCTGCTCCAGTTTCAACTGTTCTGCCTTATTATTATTGGACCATGCTGGTCATTTATGAACATTTGAACATCTTGGCCATGTTCTGTTATAATCTCCACCCGGCACAGCCAGAAGAGGACTGGCCACCCCACATAGCCTGGTTCCTCTCTAGGTTTCTTCCTAGGTTTTGGCCTTTCTAGGGAGTTTTTCCTAGCCACCGTGCTTCTACACCTGCATTGCTTGCTGCTTGTGGTTTTAGGCTGGGTTTCTGTACAGCACTTTGAGATATCAGATGATGTACAAAGGGCTATATAAATAAATTTGATTTGATTTGATTTTGATTTAATGAGGAGACAACAGTCTATAGAGGCCCTAATGAGGAGACAACAGTCTATAGAGGCCCTAATGAGAAGACAACAGTCTATAGAGGCCCTAATGATTAGACATCACAGTGCATTCAGAAAGTTTTCAGACCCACTGACTTTTTCCACATTTTGTTACATTACAGCCTTGTTCTAAAATTGAATAAATATAATATGCTCAGCCATCAAGGTTGGCATACCTATGTTTGGGGAGTTTCTCCCATTCTTCTCTGCAGATCCTCTCAAGTTCTGTCAGGTTGATAAGGAATGTTGCTGCACAGCTTTTTTCTCTCCAGAGATGTTCGATCGTGTTCATTCCAGGCTCTGGTTGGGCCACTTAAGGACATTCAGAGACTTGTCCCAAAGTCACTCCTGTGTTGTCTTGGCTGTGTGCTTAGGGTCCTTGTCCTGTTAGAAGGTGAACATTTACCCCAGTCTGAGGTCCTGATCGCTCTGGACCAGGTTTTCATCAACGATCTCTCTGTACTTTGCTCTGTTCATCTTTCCCTTGATCCTGACTTGTCTCCCAGTCCCTGCTGCTGAAAAACATCCCAACAGCATGATGCTGCCACCACCATTTCTCACCGTTGGGATGGTGCCAGGTTTCCTCCAGACGTGACGCTTGGTATTCAAGCCAAAGTGTTCTATCTTGGTTTCATCAGACCAGATCATCTTGTTTCTCATGGTCTGAGAGTCCGTTAGATGCCTTTTGGCAAACTCCAAGAGGGCTGTCATGTGTTTTTTTACTGAGGAGTGGCTTCCGTCTGGCCACTCTACCATAAAGTCCTGATTTGGTGGATTGCTGCAGCAGATTGTCCTTCAGGAAGGTTCTCCCATATCCACAGAGGAACTCTGGAGCTCTGTCAGAGTGACCATTGTGTTCTTGGTCACCTCCTTGACCAAGGTGCTTCCCCCCCTACTGCTCAGTTTGGCCTGGCGGCCAGCTCTATGAAGAGTCTTGGTGGTTCCAGACTTCTTCCATTTAAGAATGATGGAGTTCACTGTGTTTTTGGGGACCTTTATAAGGCAGATATGTCTTGGTAACCTTACCCAGATCTGTGCCTCGACACAATCCTGTCTCAGAGCTCTACAGACAATTCCTTCCACTTCATGGCTTGGTTTTTGCTCTGACATGCACTGTCAACTGTGGGACCTTTATCTCAAGGATGATCCATATATAGGGTTCCATTTGGGACAAACAGGGCTGACGGTAGAGCTGGTTACTGTCCCTGGCTAACAGAATTACTCATCATTTACTCTCATTTAGCTCACGTTGTTTTAGTGTGCAGCTTACTCATGACTTCAGAAAGCAGAAAAATAACCATTAGAAACTAGCAGAAGACTTTGACAAAGCTCTTTCAGTCTCTTGTTCTGGCCCTTTAATGATAGGAATTCATTTGTGAAATACACCCAGATTTCCTGCTTAATTATGTGACGTGAAATTGTATGTTTAGTTCATGGAATATATTAACCTGCTTCGCAGGCAATTTTAAAGAACAAATGTTTGATGGTTCTTTATACTTAGTGTTTGTTTGTGTTTGTCTGTTGTGCGTGCGTGGCACTTAGCTGACATGGTGAATAGACAAGTGTGTTTCACCTGGAATTTCCAGTTTTCCAGTCCAGTTTTCCAGTCCATGTCACAGCCTCTTCCTCCCCTCCCCTCACCACGTCACAGCCTCTCCCCCCCTCTCCTCACCACGTCACAGCCTCTCTTCCCCTCCTCACCACGTCACAGCCTCTCCCCCCCTCTCCTCACCACGTCACAGCCTCTCTTCCCCTCCTCACCACGTCACAGCCCCCCCTCACCACGTCACAGCCTCCCTTCCCCTCCTCACCACGTCACAGCCCCCCCCCACCACATCACAGCATCTTCCCCCCCTCCTCACCACGTCACAGCCTCTTCCCCTACTCACCACATCACAGCCTCTTCCCCTCCTCACCACGTCACAGCCTCTTCCCCTCCTCACCACGTCACAGCCCCTTCCCCTCCTCACCACGTCACAGCCTCTTCCCCCCTCACCAAGTCACAGCCTCTTCCCCTCCTCACCACGTCACAGCCTCCTCCCCCCACCACATCACAGCATCTTCCCCCCCCCTCCTCACCACGTCACAGCCTCTTCCCCCCCTCACCACATCACAGCCTCTTCCCCCCCTCACCACGTCACAGCCTCTTCCCCTCCTCACCACGTCACAGCCCCTTCCCCTCCTCACCACGTCACAGCCTCTTCCCCTCCTCACCACGTCACAGCCTCTTCCCCCCCTCACCACGTCACAGCCTCTTCCCCCCCTCACCACATCACAGCCTCTTCCCCCCCTCACCACGTCACAGCCTCTTCCCCTCCTCACCACGTCACAGCCCCTTCCCCTCCTCACCACGTCACAGCCTCTTCCTCCTTCACCACGTCACAGCCTCTTCCCCTCCTCACCACGTCACAGCCTCCTCCCCCCACCACATCACAGCATCTTCCCCCCCTCCTCACCACGTCACAGCCTCTTCCCCCCCTCACCACATCACAGCCTCTTCCCCCCCTCACCACATCACAGCATCTTCCCCCCCTCCTCACCACGTCACAGCCTCTCCCCCTCCTCACAACGTCACAGCCTCTTCCTTACCTCACCACGTCACAAGCTCTTCCACTCCTCACCACGTCACAGCCTCTTACCCCCCTCACCACGTCACAGCCTCTCCCCCCCTCCTCACCACGTCACAGCCTCTTCCCTTACCTCACCACTTGACAGCCTCTTACCCCCCTCACCACATCACAGCCTCTTCCCCCCCTCACCATGTCACAGCCTCTTCCTCCCCTCCCCTCACCACGTCACAGCCTCCCCCCCCTCTCCTCACCACGTCACAGCCTCTCTTCCCCTCCTCACCACGTCACAGCCCCCACCCTAACCACGTCACAGCCTCCCTTCCCCTCCTCACCACGTCACAGCCCCCCCCCCACCACATCACAGCATCTTCCCCCCCTCCTCACCACGTCACAGCCTCTTCCCCTACTCACCACGTCACAGCCTCTTCCCCTCCTCACCACGTCACAGCCTCTTCCCCTCCTCACCACGTCACAGCCTCTTCCCCTACTCACCACGTCACAGCCTCTTCCCCTCCTCACCACGTCACAGCCCCTTTCCCTCCTCACCACGTCACAGCCTCTTCCCCCCTCACCACGTCACAGCCTCTTCCCCTCCTCACCACGTCACAGCCTCCTCCCCCCACCACATCACAGCATCTTCCCCCCCCCCTCCTCACCACGTCACAGCCTCTTCCCCCCCTCACCACATCACAGCCTCTTCCCCCCCTCACCACGTCACAGCCTCTTCCCCCCTCACCACGTCACAGCCTCTTCCCCTCCTCACATCGTCACAGCCTCTTCCCCACCTCACATCATCACAGCCTCTTCCCCTCCTCACCACGTCATAGTCTCTCCCCCCCCCATCACAACTATATAGACCGTAATGAGGAGACAACAGTCTATACAGGCCCTAATGAGGAGACAACAGTCTATACAGGCCCTAATGAGGAGACAACAGTCTATATAGGCCATAATGAGGAAACAACAGTCTATACAGGCCCTAATGAGGAGACAACAGTCTATATAGACCCTAATGAGGAGACAACAGTCTATATAGACCCTAGTGAGGAGACAACAGTCTATATAGACCCTAATGAGGAGACAACAGTCTATATAGACCCTAATGAGGAGACAACAGTCTATATAGACCTTAATGAGGAGACAACAGTCTATATAGACCCTAATGAGGAGACAACAGTCTATATAGACCCTAGTGAGGAGACAACAGCCTATATAGACCCTAATGAGGAGACAACAGTCTATATAGACCCTAATGAGGAGACAACAGTCTATATAGACCCTAGTGAGGAGACAACAGTCTATATAGACCCTAATGAGGAGACAACAGTCTATATAGACCCTAATGAGGAGACAACAGTCTATATAGACCTTAATGAGGAGACAACAGTCTATATAGACCCTAATGAGGAGACAACAGTCTATATAGACCCTAGTGAGGAGACAACAGTCTATATAGACCCTAGTGAGGAGACAACAGTCTATATAGACCCTAATGAGGAGACAACAGTCTATATAGACCCTAGTGAGGAGACAACAGTCTATATAGACCCTAGTGAGGAGGCAACAGTCTATATAGACCCTAATGAGGAGACAACAGTCTATATAGACCCTAATGAGGAGACAACAGTCTATATAGGCCATAATGAGGAGACAACAGTCTATATAGACCCTAATGAGGAGACAACAGTCTATATAGACCCTAGTGAGGAGACAACAGTCTATATAGACCCTAATGAGGAGACAACAGTCTATATAGACCCTAGTGAGGAGACAACAGTCTATATAGACCCTAGTGAGGAGGCAACAGTCTATATAGACCCTAATGAGGAGACAACAGTCTATATAGACCCTAATGAGGAGACAACAGTCTATATAGGCCATAATGAGGAGACAACAGTCTATATAGACCCTAATGAGGAGACAACAGTCTATATAGACCCTAGTGAGGAGACAACAGTCTATATAGACCCTAATGAGGAGACAACAGTCTATATAGACCCTAGTGAGGAGACAACAGTCTATATAGACCCTAATGAGGAGACAACAGTCTATATAGACCCTAATGAGGAGACAACAGTCTATATAGACCCTATATATAATATTTGTGTTTAATATGTATATTTTATGGCTCCTATTTGGTTTGTTTTTCTTAACTTTTCTTGATAATTAATAGCCTTGAGGTGTCTGACAGAGAAATAGGCAGCTCTGTTGTCCCTGGGTGTGTCCCAATTGCTATCCTATTCCATAGATAGTGCACTGCTTTTGACCAGAGCCTTTGCCTTTAAAGTAGTGCACTATGTAGGGAATAGTGTTCCATTTGGGACAAACAGGGCTGACGGTAGAGCTGGTTACCGTCCCTGGCTAACAGAATTACTCATCATTTACTGTCATTTAGCTCACGTTGTTTTAGTGTGCAGCTTACTCATGACGTCAGAAAGCAGAAAAATAACCATTAGAAACTAGCAGAAGACTTTGACAAAGCTCTTTCAGTGTCTTGTTCTGTGCCTTTAATGATAGGAATTCATTTGTGAGATACACCCACATTTCCTGCTTAATTATGTGACGTGAAATTGTATGTTTCGTTCATGGAATATATTAACCTGCTTCGCAGGTGATTTTAAAGAGCAAATGTTTGGTGGTTCTTTATACTTAGTGTTTGTTTGTGTGTGTCTGTTGTGCGTTCGTGGCACTTAGCTGACATGGTGAATAGACAATCTTGTTTCACCTGGAATTTCCAGTTGAACAAAAAGTAGAGCCGTCATAAATTGTCAATTCAAAAACACTCCGGTTTCAACAGGGAGACTGTTTTCTAATTGACTGGTTAGGGGGGTTGTTTACAAGGTTTCCACTGAATTTGTGACTTGATTTTATTAGAAACACGTGACTTTAAAACTAAAACAACACAGCAGCCTGAAACTCTTGGTGTTTCATTCATCCATCAATTCATCAGATGTTTATGGTAAAAACAACTGGATAGCCCACTCACTCATTAACACCTGACATTTCCATGGAGTCCTGTGATCCATATACACTATAATAAACCTCATTCACAATATACAGGTAAACAATGTGCTGTAAGATAAGTGAGTCATTAAAGGGTCATAGGAGAAGTTCAACAAACTTCTTCCATTGAACTGTGTCTCTTATCTAGAAGAGGTTTGGCTTCCATTGAACTGATTCTGTACATTAACACTACAATAACCAGGCATGTACACAGAGAGGGGTTTACAAGTACACAGAGAGGGTTCTACAAGTACACAGAGAGGGTTCTACAAGTCCACAGAGAGGGTTCTACAAGTACACAGAGAGGGGTTTACAAGTACACAGAGAGGGTTCTACAAGTCCACAGAGAGGGTTCTACAAGTCCACAGAGAGGGATCTACAAGTCCACAGAGTGGGTTCTACAAGTACACAGAGAGGGTTCTACAAGTACACAGAGAGGGTTCTACAAGTCCACAGAGAGGGTTCTGCAAGTCCACAGAGAGGGTTCTACAAGTACACAGAGATGGATCCACAAGTCCACAGAGAGGGATCCACAAGTCCACAGAGAGGGTTCTACAAGTCCACAGAGAGGGATCCACAAGTCCACAGAGTGTGTTCTACAAGTCCACAGAGAGGATCTACAAGTCCACAGAGAGAGGTCTACAAGTCTACAGAGAGGGATCTACAAGTCCACAGAGAAAGGTCTACAAGTCTACAGAGAGGGGTTTACAAGTCCACAGAGAGGATCTACAAGTCCACAGAGAGAGGTCTACAAGTCCACAGAAAGGATCTACAAGTCCACAGAGAGAGGTCTACAAGTCCACAGAGAGGGATCTACAAGTCCACAGAGAGAGGTCTACAAGTCCACAGAGAGGATCTACAAGTCCACAGAGAGAGGTCTACAAGTCTACAGAGAGGGGTCTACAAGTCCACAGAGAGGGGTCTACAAGTCCACAGAGAGGGGTCTACAAGTTCAGAGAGAGGGGTCTACAAGTCCACAGAGAGGATCTACAAGTCCACAGAGAGGATCTACAAGTCCACAGATAGGATCTACAAGTCCACAGATAGGATCTACACATCCACAGAGAGGGATCTACAAGTCCAAAGAGAGGATCTACAAGTCCACATAGAGGGTTCTACAAGTCCACATAGAGGGTTCTACAAGTCCACAGAGAGGATCTACAAGTCCACAGAAAGGGTTGTATAAGTGCTTCCCCCTCTCTAGTGGAAATTCCCCTTCAAATATTGATCCGTCATAATCTGGACTTACACTGAGTGTACCAAACATTAGGAACACCATTTGTACACTCATTCTATGTCAAGGAAAGAGCAGGTGTTCTTAATGTTTTGTACACTCAGTGTACGTGCCCTTTGTAGACATAAACACCTGCCCTGAAAATGTCAATACGCAACCCTGGCAATTCTCCTGAAGTGTCCTACTATGCTATAGAAGTGACCTAGAAGTGTTTAACTCGTTCCATGGAACTTTCCTGCCTCACCTGAGAGTAGAGGAGGTGAGAGACCGCCCTTTCTGGGGAAAAAACACAATTTTGTCTCCTCCCCCAAAGCTTTAAATAGGAGCACACACACTCTTCTCTCTCACACACAAAGTTTTGTCGTAGGATAGTTGGTCGCTGGGCTGAAAATCTTCCGGAAACTGTAAGTAAAATATTGTCTCTCATTGATAATGATAAAAGTGAAAAGGTTTGTCTATATCTGATAACTTTGGAAGTTATAAATGTGTGTGATATTTTTCAAGATATTTTTTTCTTCATGTCTAATCAGAAAAACCTGACAGCCTGTTGATTTAAGATACGGTATCACATTAGATATGTTTACATAGTGCCAGTGATGAAGTCACTGAGTCTAATTTAATTTAACATCTTAATGTCTTTTGCAGGTTCCTGACCTATGCCCATAAGCACAGATCAAGGATCAGCTCATCCTCATCAAGCCCAAACCAGGACATTAACAAACCACAAGGGGAAACCTGACCTCAGACCAGCGTTTAAACCCCACGTCTTCCTGCCAAGACACTGACACTCCGTCCAGAATTCCAGCTGTCCATCCATCCATCCATCCATCCACACCCCAGCCAGCCAGCTATGGGTCTGATGAGCGAGGACATGGAGTGCTGTATCTGCCTCCAGCCCTACTCTCGCAGGGAGAAGATCCCTCGGATGCTCCACTGTAAGCACACATTCTGTGGGCTGTGCTTGCAGGCGATGTCCAGGCTCCAAAGCGGCCTACTGACAGTCTGCTGCCCCCTGTGCCGTTGGATCACCTGCACCGAGCCCAGCCTCACCCTGCCGGGGTCGCTGTGGGTTAACACTGAGATCTGGGACCAGATACTAGACAGACAACAGGAAGAGGAGGAAGAGTAGAAGGGAGCTAACAGACAGGCACGGACCACTACACAGTACACATGGTGAGTACCCCAGGCAAAGGTGGATGGATTGATAGACTGATTTAGAAACCTGGAGAAACCTTGCTCTGTTCTCTGATCTTCCTAACATTTTGTTCTGTATCTTTTGGTCTCTCTCTCTCTCTCTCTCTCTCTCTCTCTCTCTCTCCTCTGTTTTTTTCCCCTTCTCTCCTGTCCTCTAGTTCTCCATCAAGGCATTGTGGCCTGAGGCTCAAACTACAGAATTTCCTGAGGAGGATGAAGCACAATGTGCTGTAAACCGAGAAGACGAAGAGCAGAGAAAGAAGCCTGCATTTTCCCATTTCAGAGCAGGAGATACTCATTGAGTAATGAAGCTAATTCATAAAACAGGACCGACCGGTGACTTTACATAATGAAGCAAGATTGAACCAATTATTCATATGCTTTGTGTTTGATTGACTTTGGGTATGTGTAATGTTCTCAGTCAACTTACCTGGTAAAATAAGGGTTAAATTATAATATTAATAATAAAGGATGGATAGGTGGAGGAAATAAAAAATAAGATATTAAATGGATTGAGGAAGAAAGAAAGATAAAGGAAGTTATGAATAGATGGACAGACATAGATAGATAGATAGATAGATAGATAGATAGATAGATAGATAGATAGATAGATAGATAGATAGACAGATAGATAGATAGACTGATAGACAGATAGACAGATAGATAGATAGATAGATAGATAGATAGATAGATAGATAGATAGATAGATAGATAGATAGATAGATAGATAGATAGACAGATAGACAGATAGATAGATAGATTGATAGACAGATAGATAGATAGATAGATAGATAGATAGACAGATAGATAGATAGATATTTACATATTTATGCTTATTTATTTTCCCTTGTGTACTTTAACCATTTGTACATTGTTACAACACTGTACACTGTACACATATGTATAATATGACATTTGTAATGTCTTTATTGTTTTGAAACTTCTGTATGTGTAATGTTTACTGTTAATTTTTATTGTTTATTTCACTTTTGTATATTATCTACCTCACTTGCTTTGGCAATGTTAACACATGTTTCCCATGCCAATAAAGCCCCTTGAATTGAATTGAATAGACAGACAGATAATAGATAATAGATGTTTAATGATTTGATAAAAGGTGTATTACTGCGTGAAGGGAAGTGGAGGTTTAGTATTTATTATGACATCATTTTAGAACAGCTTTAATATTGCAGATTGTTTCTTGTATCAATGTAATTGTCTGCATCATTTTCAGTCCCCCAAATCAGGGATGTTGGATTTGTTTATCCTCATTGGACATGTTTAATTCATCTGTTCTGTTTGAAGAGCAGGTTTTTGTATCCTGGAATTATATTTATTGGTTAATAAATACATCCACTTTAAAATAACCCTGTCTTAGAGTTGTGAAATAGCTTATTATTATCATTACATTAGGAAAGTAACTGTCTGATATCCAACTATTTATGGACCCCAGATAGAGTAGGGGGTGTTAATACACTACACATTCTACACTACTATTTCCTAAAACACAAAACAAACCCTAAACATTCCACTGTCCTTGGTTTTGATGTGTGCAGTACATGACTGAAATCACTCTCTGTCTAATCATGTCTCAGAGAACCCTGTATGCATTCTTGCATATGAGATTCCCTAAAAACACATCACTTTGATAAAGCAATAACCAGAATTGAATTCTTCGTTGCAGGTTAGGAGAATTTATGCAGCATGTTAGGGGAATTAACGTTGCAGGTTAGGAGAATTTATGCAGCATGTTAGGGGAATTAACGTTGCAGGTTAGGATAATTTATGCAGCATGTTAGGGGAATTAACGTAGCAGGTAAGGAGAATGAGGTTAAAGGTTAGGAAAAGGCTTAGGGTCACTTCTGGTCGTAGCTGTACCGAAGTGGTGTTTTTAGGAAGTCCTTCTCTGATTGGTGGAACTCATGTCTGTTTTGGTTGTGTACGTTTCATTTCCTGCTGTGAGTTATTGAATTGGTCACTAGCCTGTCTTGAAACCATGAAGAAGCTCTTCAAATAGACAGACAGATGGTGTCTGAAATGGCCCCTATTCCTTATATAGTATACTACTTTAGACCAGAGACCAGCTAGTGCGGTATGTAGTATATGTAATCAACCCTATGTGTAGCTGGTGTAGAGGAGTCAGGTGCAGGACATCAGATATGAGTAATAAACGTAATTGACTCAAAATAGACAAATACAACAGAATAATGCGACCCCACAATAACGGACCGTCTTACATACAAACAAACATGGGGGAACAGACAGTTAAACCTCTCTAGGCTAGGGGGCGGTATTTTCACGTCCGGATGAAATGCTTGCCCAAAGTTAACTACCTGCTACTCAGGCCCAGAGGCTAGGATATGCATATGATTTGTAGATTAGGATAGAAAACAGTCTGAAGTTTCTAAAACTGTTTGAATGATGTCTGTGAGTATAACAGAACTTATTTGGCAGAAGAAACCCCGAGGACAAACCATCCAGGAAAATCTTTTTTTGAGGTCACTCTCTATTCAATGGGTTTTCTATGTGGATCCAGTCTTTTGAAATTGGTTGATGTTTTTCCTTTGTGTAATGAAGAAGTAGGGCTGTTCAGAATGAGGGTTGAGTGTATAACCATGGAATTTATCGAACAAAAGGACTATTTGTGATGTTTATGGGACATATTGGAGTGCCAACAAAAGAAGATCTTCAAAGGTAAGGCATGAATTATATCTTTATTTCTGAGTTTTGTGTCACGCCTGGCGGGATGAAATATGATTGTCTGTGTTTGTTTGATGGGGTGCTATCCTCAGATAATAGTATGGTTTGCTTTCGCCGTAAAGCCTTTTTGAAATCGGACACAGTGGCTGGATTAACAAGAAGTTTATCTTTAATCGTATCGGATACGATCGGATACACTTGTATCTTTCATCAATGTTTATGATGAGTATTTCTGTAATTTGATTTGGCTCTCTGCAAATTCACTGGATGTTATTTGAGACAATGCATTACTGAACATAACGCTGTTACGCACGCCTCTATGAAGAGGGAACGCAACACCCTGCTACAACTAAGCTCCCCGGGAAGTGAAAAAGGTATGGACTGTAGGTGCGAGTAAGGATGACAACAGACAGAATGTGGTACCGTTTACAAGGACTTTATTCCTTTACACGGTAATATGGGGAAAAGGGGCTGGATGGAACCAAAGCAAAGAAAGTAAATCTCAAAGCCCCCCCCCTCTCCTTATCTTACCTGCCTACCCACTACTTACCTAATTTAGCACCACCTGGTGCCCTAACCAAAATACAGGGGGTGATCCGCCCAGGTCTTACCTAGTGTGCCTAGACAATGAATATACTACGGGTATATGTATGCCCGCGGGCCTCTTGCCTAAGCACTCCCAAGGTGCCTTCCCCTTTCCCCTTGGGAACAAATGAAACAGAATATTAAACAATTTTACAAACAAACTAAGAAACAAAGGACATCAACTAAGCTCTACCTGAGCAATAAACTCACAGAACATACCACTTCCCAGCAATGAACTCCCAGCAAATCCACCTCCAGCAAAAATCTCTCTATCACAATCAATCGCTCTGCAATGACCTCCCAGCAAATCTCTCTATCACAAACAATCGCTCTGCAATGACCTCCCAGCAAATCTCTCTCAGTAATCCCTACCTCCAAAAAATCTCTCTCTCCTGAACAGAACACTGGCTTTTATATAGCTTCGGAAGGAATGGGTAATTGGAGACAGCTGCGTCTTGACGAGGGGGCAGGGTCAGCTCTCCAATTAGCCCTGGAGTCGACCAATCAGCTGCTTGAGGGATTTCAGGAAGCCATTATATCCTTGTACAATCAGAGCCCACCGCATAAGGCGGCGGTTCTGGTTGTACATTTGCTTCAAGAACACCAATGGATTATGGTCCGTGAAGACCATAACAGGCAAGGCACTGGAGCCCACATATACCTCAAAGAACTGTAAGGCAAGCAATAAAGCCAGCGTCTCTTGCTCAATTGTAGAGTACCTTGACTGACACGAGTTGAACTTACGGGAGAAGAAACTGACGGGCCGATCCACTCCGTCTTCATCTTCCTGTAAGAGAACCGCTCCCACCCCCACTATACTAGCATCTACCTCCAACTTAAAAGGTTTGTCAAAGTTGGGGGCGGCAAGCACTGGGGCACTACAAAGTAACACTTTAGCGGACTCAAAAGCGTAGTTACAGTCCTTGGACCACTTGAATGGTACCTTGGGACTAAGCAGAGATGAAAGGGGAGCTACTACCGTCAAGAAATTCTTACAGAAGGTACGATAGTACCCTACCATCCCCAGGAATCTGCGTAACTGGCGGCGAGTCGTGGGAGCAGGAAAAGCAACAATTGCTTCCACTTTGCCAGTTACTGGGCGCACTTGACCTCGTCCCACTTGTTTACCTAAGTAAGTCACAGTTACCTTCCCAAACTCACACTTGGCCAAATTGAGGGTTAAAGAAGCATTCTCCAACCGCTGAAACACACTTTTCAAAGTGGAGAGATGATCAGACCAAGTAGACGAATGAATCACCACATTGTCAAGGTAAGCAGTACAATTTGGCAGATCTGCAAACACAATGTTAACTAGCCGCTGAAAAGTAGCAGGTGCATTACACATGCCAAAGGGCATCACAGTGTATTGTACAAAGTTATCTGGTGTAACAAAAGCCGATATGTCAGAAGCTCGAGAGGTCAGAGGCACCTGCCAATAACCTTTTAGCAAATCTAACGTACTCACGTAAGCAGCAGAGCCAATTCTATCAATAGAGTCATCTAAGCGAGGTAGAGGAAAAGAATCCGACTTTGTAACTGCATTTACGCGACGATAGTCCGTACATAAGCGGGATGTACCGTCAGGCTTAGGAACAAGAATACATGGGGAACTCCAGGAGCTGTTACTGAGTTTTGCCATGTCATTCTGTAATAAATAAGCTACCTCACTTTTCATTACCTCCCTTTTCTTAGCACTAACCCGGTACGGATGCTGACGTATAGGAACAGCGTTCCCCACATCCACGTCATGTTCCAAGATGGATGTGCGACTTGGAATGTCCTGAAACACACTGAGAAAACTGTTTATCAATAGGATAAGATCCTTAGTTTGATCATTATCCAAATGTTCCATTTGAGAGGGTAACTTCTTCAGCATCTCTGAATTACATAGGCGTTCACCTTGCTGTAACGTATGGCGTAACTCCAACCCGTCCTCCTTATCCTCATCTAGGTCCCAGCCAGGCTTCAGCACCACCGCAGCCACACTGGAGACGGCGGTCTGGACCGGCTTACTTGAGGAGCTGTCTGGAGAATCACGCACATAATATGTTTTCAGCATGTTAACATGACACACACGGGAAGAACGCCTTCTATCTGGTGTCTTTATCACATAATTGGTGTCATTGATTTTCTTTTCCACCAGATATGGTCCAGAACAACGTGCTGACAGAGATGAGCCAGGGATTGGCAACAAAACTAAACCTTGATCCCCTGGTGCAAATGAACGGCCAACAGCCTTTTTGTCATAATGCAACTTCATGCGTTTTTGAGACGAGGAGAGAGACTTTTGGGCTAACGCACATGCGGCGTGCAGTCTCTCCCGCTTCTTACTGTCATATTCCAACACATTTTTAGGGGCGCTACTGGGTGTAGGAGTTAAGATATGCTCCTTCAAAACTTTAAGCGGACCCTGTGGCGTGTGTCCAAATACAAGGTCAGCAGGGCTGAACCCTAAGGACTCTTGTATCGTTTCCCTTATAGCAAATAAGACAAAGGGCACCCCCTCATCCCAATCAGTACTGGTATCCATACAATACTTGCGTAGCATTGCCTTCAGCGTCTGATGCCAGCGTTCTAGAGCCCCTTGACTCTCTGGATGATACTGACTAGAGACCTGATGGGAAATACACAATGTCTTTAACACATTTGAAAACAGTTTAGACATGAAGTTGGATCCCTGATCAGTTTGGATTACTTTAGGGAGTCCAAACGTAGAGAAGAACTTCACTAGTGCCTTCACCACAGTCTTAGCCGTTATAGTACGGAGAGGAATAGCCTCTGGGTATCGAGTAGCACTGCACATTATTGTTAGTAGGAACTGGTTACCTGACCTGGTTTTCGGCAATGGATCTACACAATCAATTATCACTCTTTCAAACGGTTCCCCCACCACAGGAATCGGGCAGAGTGGCGCTCGTGGAACTGTTTGATTCACTTTCCCAGTGAGTTGGCATATGTGACATGTTTTACAAAATTGGACCACGTCAGACTTCAAACCTGGCCAGAAGAAATGACGAAGGACCCGGTTATAAGTCTTTGTGATCACCAAGTGTCCAGACCACGCCTGGTCATGGGCGAGTGACAGCACCTGCTGTCGGAACGGTGTAGGAACAACCACTTGACACACTTCACTCCAGTCGTTAATGGTGTCATGAGATGCCCATTTACGCATCAAAACTCCTGCTTCCATGAAGTAGGCGGCCTCTCTAGTTTTAGCTTCCTCAATGGAAATTACCAAAGCAAAACACTTGCGAAGACTGGTGTCTTCTTTTTGACATTCAATCACCTTCTCAGGGGTGACAGACAAAAGAATGTAATGTAATTGGGGCACAATTTCGTTTTCCCCTGCCTTAGTTTTTACAGGGGTAAAAACTGTCTGCATTGCAGAAGGCATACTTGGTGCATTGTCTTCTACCTTAACATTCTCAAAAATGGAACTAGCCAAATCCACCACATCTCCTAGCTTGCGAGATTGTGCCCTCGTTAACACACAAGCAGGAAAAACATGTGGAAATGCTTGAACCAATTTCTCATCTGTAGTTCTCATCTGTAGCCAATTTAAACTGAGTTTTTTGGACATAAAGAGGGATCGTTTCTCTAAGTCCTGTCGTCTCCTCCCTCTGCCCGGTCTCCCTACGGCCCTACAAACTGCGGAGGCTCTGTTTACGTCTTCCAGCACTACGAGGTTCCTGAGGATATAGTGTCTGAACGAGGTCTGCAGTTCACTTCGAGAGTCTGGAGGGTGTTCATGGAACGTTTGAGGGTCTCGATCAGCCTCACCTCAGGTTTTCTCCCCGTCAGTAATGGGCAGAGAGTGAGTGAACCAGGATGTGGGCAGTTTTCTGTGTTCCTATTGCCAGGACCGGCCGGGGGAGTGGGCAGTGTTCTTGCCCCGGGCAGAGATGGCGCAGGACTTGCTCCGCCACTCCTCCACTAACCTCTCCCCCTTTCAGTGTGTATCGGGGTACATGCCGGTTCTGGCACCGTGGTATCAGAATCAGACCGAGGCTCCTGCGGTGGACGATTGGTTCAGATGAGGAGACAACAGTCAGTATAGGCCCTAATGAGGAGACATCAGTCTATAGAGGCCCTAGTGAGGAGACAACAGTCTATAGAGGCCCTAGTGAGGAGACAACAGTCTATAGAGGCCCTAATGAGGAGACAACAGTCTATAGAGCCCCTAATGAGGAGACATCAGTCTATAGAGGCCCTAATGAGGAGACATCAGTCTATAGAGGCCCTAATGAGGAGATATCAGTCTATAGAGCCCCTAATGAGGAGACATCAGTCTATAGAGGCCCTAAGTTGGTGGTTGAAGATATCCCTCTAGTGGTGTGGGGGCTGTGCTTTGGCAAAGTGTGTGGGGTTATATCCTTCCAGTTTGGCCCTGTCCGGGGGTGTCCTCGGATGGGGCCACAGTGTCTCCTGACCCCTCCTGTCTCAGCCTCCAGTATTTATGCTGCAGTAGTTTATGTGTCGGGGGCTAGGGTCAGTTTGTTATATCTGGAGTACTTCTTCTGTCCTATTCGGTGTCCTGTGTGAATTTAAGTGTGTTCTCTCTAAGTCTTTCTTTCTTTCTCTCTCTCGGAGGACCTGAGCCCTAGGACCATGCCTCAGGACTACCTGACATGATGACTCCTTGCTGTCCCCAGTCCACCTGGCCGTGCTGCTGCTCCAGTTTCAACTGTTCTGCCTTATTATTATTGGACCATGCTGG
Organism: Oncorhynchus mykiss; assembly: GCF_057628025.1. Classification (NCBI taxonomy): domain Eukaryota; kingdom Metazoa; phylum Chordata; class Actinopteri; order Salmoniformes; family Salmonidae; genus Oncorhynchus; species Oncorhynchus mykiss. The sequence goes on along the minus strand of NC_143038.1, from coordinate 75,764,236 downwards.
TCATTTATGAACATTTGAACATCTTGGCCATGTTCTGTTATAATCTCCACCCGGCACAGCCAGAAGAGGACTGGCCACCCCACATAGCCTGGTTCCTCTCTAGGTTTCTTCCTAGGTTTTGGCCTTTCTAGGGAGTTTTTCCTAGCCACCGTGCTTCTACACCTGCATTGCTTGCTGTTTGTGGTTTTAGGCTGGGTTTCTGTACAGCACTTTGAGATATCAGATGATGTACAAAGGGCTATATAAATAAATTTGATTTGATTTGATTTTGATTTAATGAGGAGACAACAGTCTATAGAGGCCCTAATGAGGAGACAACAGTCTATAGAGGCCCTAATGAGAAGACAACAGTCTATAGAGGCCCTAATGATTAGACATCACAGTGCATTCAGAAAGTTTTCAGACCCACTGACTTTTTCCACATTTTGTTACATTACAGCCTTGTTCTAAAATTGAATAAATATAATATGCTCAGCCATCAAGGTTGGCATACCTATGTTTGGGGAGTTTCTCCCATTCTTCTCTGCAGATCCTCTCAAGTTCTGTCAGGTTGATAAGGAATGTTGCTGCACAGCTTTTTTCTCTCCAGAGATGTTCGATCGTGTTCATTCCAGGCTCTGGTTGGGCCACTTAAGGACATTCAGAGACTTGTCCCAAAGTCACTCCTGTGTTGTCTTGGCTGTGTGCTTAGGGTCCTTGTCCTGTTAGAAGGTGAACATTTACCCCAGTCTGAGGTCCTGATCGCTCTGGACCAGGTTTTCATCAACGATCTCTCTGTACTTTGCTCTGTTCATCTTTCCCTTGATCCTGACTTGTCTCCCAGTCCCTGCTGCTGAAAAACATCCCAACAACATGATGCTGCCACCACCATTTCTCACCGTTGGGATGGTGCCAGGTTTCCTCCAGACGTGACGCTTGGTATTCAAGCCAAAGTGTTCTATCTTGGTTTCATCAGACCAGATCATCTTGTTTCTCATGGTCTGAGAGTCCGTTAGATGCCTTTTGGCAAACTCCAAGAGGGCTGTCATGTGTTTTTTTACTGAGGAGTGGCTTCCGTCTGGCCACTCTACCATAAAGTCCTGATTTGGTGGATTGCTGCAGCAGATTGTCCTTCAGGAAGGTTCTCCCATATCCACAGAGGAACTCTGGAGCTCTGTCAGAGTGACCATTGTGTTCTTGGTCACCTCCTTGACCAAGGTGCTTCCCCCCCTACTGCTCAGTTTGGCCTGGCGGCCAGCTCTATGAAGAGTCTTGGTGGTTCCAGACTTCTTCCATTTAAGAATGATGGAGTTCACTGTGTTTTTGGGGACCTTTATAAGGCAGATATGTCTTGGTAACCTTACCCAGATCTGTGCCTCGACACAATCCTGTCTCAGAGCTCTACAGACAATTCCTTCCACTTCATGGCTTGGTTTTTGCTCTGACATGCACTGTCAACTGTGGGACCTTTATCTCAAGGATGATCCATATATAGGGTTCCATTTGGGACAAACAGGGCTGACGGTAGAGCTGGTTACTGTCCCTGGCTAACAGAATTACTCATCATTTACTCTCATTTAGCTCACGTTGTTTTAGTGTGCAGCTTACTCATGACTTCAGAAAGCAGAAAAATAACCATTAGAAACTAGCAGAAGACTTTGACAAAGCTCTTTCAGTCTCTTGTTCTGGCCCTTTAATGATAGGAATTCATTTGTGAAATACACCCAGATTTCCTGCTTAATTATGTGATGTGAAATTGTATGTTTAGTTCATGGAATATATTAACCTGCTTCGCAGGCAATTTTAAAGAACAAATGTTTGATGGTTCTTTATACTTAGTGTTTGTTTGTGTTTGTCTGTTGTGCGTGCGTGGCACTTAGCTGACATGGTGAATAGACAAGTGTGTTTCACCTGGAATTTCCAGTTTTCCAGTCCAGTTTTCCAGTCCATGTCACAGCCTCTTCCTCCCCTCCCCTCACCACGTCACAGCCTCTCCCCCCCTCTCCTCACCACGTCACAGCCTCTCTTCCCCTCCTCACCACGTCACAGCCTCTCCCCCCCTCTCCTCACCACGTCACAGCCTCTCTTCCCCTCCTCACCACGTCACAGCCCCCCCTCACCACGTCACAGCCTCCCTTCCCCTCCTCACCACGTCACAGCCCCCCCCCACCACATCACAGCATCTTCCCCCCCTCCTCACCACGTCACAGCCTCTTACCCTACTCACCACATCACAGCCTCTTCCCCTCCTCACCACGTCACAGCCTCTTCCCCTCCTCACCACGTCACAGCCCCTTCCCCTCCTCACCACGTCACAGCCTCTTCCCCCCTCACCAAGTCACAGCCTCTTCCCCTCCTCACCACGTCACAGCCTCCTCCCCCCACCACATCACAGCATCTTCCCCCCCCCTCCTCACCACGTCACAGCCTCTTCCCCCCCTCACCACATCACAGCCTCTTCCCCCCCTCACCACGTCACAGCCTCTTCCCCTCCTCACCACGTCACAGCCCCTTCCCCTCCTCACCACGTCACAGCCTCTTCCCCTCCTCACCACGTCACAGCCTCTTCCCCCCCTCACCACGTCACAGCCTCTTCCCCCCCTCACCACATCACAGCCTCTTCCCCCCCTCACCACGTCACAGCCTCTTCCCCTCCTCACCACGTCACAGCCCCTTCCCCTCCTCACCACGTCACAGCCTCTTCCTCCTTCACCACGTCACAGCCTCTTCCCCTCCTCACCACGTCACAGCCTCCTCCCCCCACCACATCACAGCATCTTCCCCCCCTCCTCACCACGTCACAGCCTCTTCCCCCCCTCACCACATCACAGCCTCTTCCCCCCCTCACCACATCACAGCATCTTCCCCCCCTCCTCACCACGTCACAGCCTCTCCCCCTCCTCACAACGTCACAGCCTCTTCCTTACCTCACCACGTCACAAGCTCTTCCACTCCTCACCACGTCACAGCCTCTTACCCCCCTCACCACGTCACAGCCTCTCCCCCCCTCCTCACCACGTCACAGCCTCTTCCCTTACCTCACCACTTGACAGCCTCTTACCCCCCACACCACATCACAGCCTCTTCCCCCCCTCACCATGTCACAGCCTCTTCCTCCCCTCCCCTCACCACGTCACAGCCTCCCCCCCCTCTCCTCACCACGTCACAGCCTCTCTTCCCCTCCTCACCACGTCACAGCCCCCACCCTAACCACGTCACAGCCTCCCTTCCCCTCCTCACCACGTCACAGCCCCCCCCCCACCACATCACAGCATCTTCCCCCCCTCCTCACCACGTCACAGCCTCTTCCCCTACTCACCACGTCACAGCCTCTTCCCCTCCTCACCACGTCACAGCCTCTTCCCCTCCTCACCACGTCACAGCCTCTTCCCCTACTCACCACGTCACAGCCTCTTCCCCTCCTCACCACGTCACAGCCCCTTTCCCTCCTCACCACGTCACAGCCTCTTCCCCCCTCACCACGTCACAGCCTCTTCCCCTCCTCACCACGTCACAGCCTCCTCCCCCCACCACATCACAGCATCTTCCCCCCCCCCTCCTCACCACGTCACAGCCTCTTCCCCCCCTCACCACATCACAGCCTCTTCCCCCCCTCACCACGTCACAGCCTCTTCCCCCCTCACCACGTCACAGCCTCTTCCCCTCCTCACATCGTCACAGCCTCTTCCCCACCTCACATCATCACAGCCTCTTCCCCTCCTCACCACGTCATAGTCTCTCCCCCCCCCATCACAACTATATAGACCGTAATGAGGAGACAACAGTCTATACAGGCCCTAATGAGGAGACAACAGTCTATACAGGCCCTAATGAGGAGACAACAGTCTATATAGGCCATAATGAGGAGACAACAGTCTATACAGGCCCTAATGAGGAGACAACAGTCTATATAGACCCTAATGAGGAGACAACAGTCTATATAGACCCTAGTGAGGAGACAACAGTCTATATAGACCCTAATGAGGAGACAACAGTCTATATAGACCCTAATGAGGAGACAACAGTCTATATAGACCTTAATGAGGAGACAACAGTCTATATAGACCCTAATGAGGAGACAACAGTCTATATAGACCCTAGTGAGGAGACAACAGCCTATATAGACCCTAATGAGGAGACAACAGTCTATATAGACCCTAATGAGGAGACAACAGTCTATATAGACCCTAGTGAGGAGACAACAGTCTATATAGACCCTAATGAGGAGACAACAGTCTATATAGACCCTAATGAGGAGACAACAGTCTATATAGACCTTAATGAGGAGACAACAGTCTATATAGACCCTAATGAGGAGACAACAGTCTATATAGACCCTAGTGAGGAGACAACAGTCTATATAGACCCTAGTGAGGAGACAACAGTCTATATAGACCCTAATGAGGAGACAACAGTCTATATAGACCCTAGTGAGGAGACAACAGTCTATATAGACCCTAGTGAGGAGGCAACAGTCTATATAGACCCTAATGAGGAGACAACAGTCTATATAGACCCTAATGAGGAGACAACAGTCTATATAGGCCATAATGAGGAGACAACAGTCTATATAGACCCTAATGAGGAGACAACAGTCTATATAGACCCTAGTGAGGAGACAACAGTCTATATAGACCCTAATGAGGAGACAACAGTCTATATAGACCCTAATGAGGAGACAACAGTCTATATAGACCCTAATGAGGAGACAACAGTCTATATAGACCCTATATATAATATTTGTGTTTAATATGTATATTTTATGGCTCCTATTTGGTTTGTTTTTCTTAACTTTTCTTGATAATTAATAGCCTTGAGGTGTCTGACAGAGAAATAGGCAGCTCTGTTGTCCCTGGGTGTGTCCCAATTGCTATCCTATTCCATAGATAGTGCACTGCTTTTGACCAGAGCCTTTGCCTTTAAAGTAGTGCACTATGTAGGGAATAGTGTTCCATTTGGGACAAACAGGGCTGACGGTAGAGCTGGTTACCGTCCCTGGCTAACAGAATTACTCATCATTTACTGTCATTTAGCTCACGTTGTTTTAGTGTGCAGCTTACTCATGACGTCAGAAAGCAGAAAAATAACCATTAGAAACTAGCAGAAGACTTTGACAAAGCTCTTTCAGTGTCTTGTTCTGTGCCTTTAATGATAGGAATTCATTTGTGAGATACACCCACATTTCCTGCTTAATTATGTGACGTGAAATTGTATGTTTCGTTCATGGAATATATTAACCTGCTTCGCAGGTGATTTTAAAGAGCAAATGTTTGGTGGTTCTTTATACTTAGTGTTTGTTTGTGTGTGTCTGTTGTGCGTTCGTGGCACTTAGCTGACATGGTGAATAGACAATCTTGTTTCACCTGGAATTTCCAGTTGAACAAAAAGTAGAGCCGTCATAAATTGTCAATTCAAAAACACTCCGGTTTCAACAGGGAGACTGTTTTCTAATTGACTGGTTAGGGGGGTTGTTTACAAGGTTTCCACTGAATTTGTGACTTGATTTTATTAGAAACACGTGACTTTAAAACTAAAACAACACAGCAGCCTGAAACTCTTGGTGTTTCATTCATCCATCAATTCATCAGATGTTTATGGTAAAAACAACTGGATAGCCCACTCACTCATTAACACCTGACATTTCCATGGAGTCCTGTGATCTATATACACTATAATAAACCTCATTCACAATATACAGGTAAACAATGTGCTGTAAGATAAGTGAGTCATTAAAGGGTCATAGGAGAAGTTCAACAAACTTCTTCCATTGAACTGTGTCTCTTATCTAGAAGAGGTTTGGCTTCCATTGAACTGATTCTGTACATTAACACTACAATAACCAGGCATGTACACAGAGAGGGGTTTACAAGTACACAGAGAGGGTTCTACAAGTACACAGAGAGGGTTCTACAAGTCCACAGAGAGGGTTCTACAAGTACACAGAGAGGGGTTTACAAGTACACAGAGAGGGTTCTACAAGTCCACAGAGAGGGTTCTACAAGTCCACAGAGAGGGATCTACAAGTCCACAGAGTGGGTTCTACAAGTACACAGAGAGGGTTCTACAAGTACACAGAGAGGGTTCTACAAGTCCACAGAGAGGGTTCTGCAAGTCCACAGAGAGGGTTCTACAAGTACACAGAGATGGATCCACAAGTCCACAGAGAGGGATCCACAAGTCCACAGAGAGGGTTCTACAAGTCCACAGAGAGGGATCCACAAGTCCACAGAGTGTGTTCTACAAGTCCACAGAGAGGATCTACAAGTCCACAGAGAGAGGTCTACAAGTCTACAGAGAGGGATCTACAAGTCCACAGAGAAAGGTCTACAAGTCTACAGAGAGGGGTTTACAAGTCCACAGAGAGGATCTACAAGTCCACAGAGAGAGGTCTACAAGTCCACAGAAAGGATCTACAAGTCCACAGAGAGAGGTCTACAAGTCCACAGAGAGGGATCTACAAGTCCACAGAGAGAGGTCTACAAGTCCACAGAGAGGATCTACAAGTCCACAGAGAGAGGTCTACAAGTCTACAGAGAGGGGTCTACAAGTCCACAGAGAGGGGTCTACAAGTCCACAGAGAGGGGTCTACAAGTTCAGAGAGAGGGGTCTACAAGTCCACAGAGAGGATCTACAAGTCCACAGAGAGGATCTACAAGTCCACAGATAGGATCTACAAGTCCACAGATAGGATCTACACATCCACAGAGAGGGATCTACAAGTCCAAAGAGAGGATCTACAAGTCCACATAGAGGGTTCTACAAGTCCACATAGAGGGTTCTACAAGTCCACAGAGAGGATCTACAAGTCCACAGAAAGGGTTGTATAAGTGCTTCCCCCTCTCTAGTGGAAATTCCCCTTCAAATATTGATCCGTCATAATCTGGACTTACACTGAGTGTACCAAACATTAGGAACACCATTTGTACACTCATTCTATGTCAAGGAAAGAGCAGGTGTTCTTAATGTTTTGTACACTCAGTGTACGTGCCCTTTGTAGACATAAACACCTGCCCTGAAAATGTCAATACGCAACCCTGGCAATTCTCCTGAAGTGTCCTACTATGCTATAGAAGTGACCTAGAAGTGTTTAACTCGTTCCATGGAACTTTCCTGCCTCACCTGAGAGTAGAGGAGGTGAGAGACCGCCCTTTCTGGGGAAAAAACACAATTTTGTCTCCTCCCCCAAAGCTTTAAATAGGAGCACACACACTCTTCTCTCTCACACACAAAGTTTTGTCGTAGGATAGTTGGTCGCTGGGCTGAAAATCTTCCGGAAACTGTAAGTAAAATATTGTCTCTCATTGATAATGATAAAAGTGAAAAGGTTTGTCTATATCTGATAACTTTGGAAGTTATAAATGTGTGTGATATTTTTCAAGATATTTTTTTCTTCATGTCTAATCAGAAAAACCTGACAGCCTGTTGATTTAAGATACGGTATCACATTAGATATGTTTACATAGTGCCAGTGATGAAGTCACTGAGTCTAATTTAATTTAACATCTTAATGTCTTTTGCAGGTTCCTGACCTATGCCCATAAGCACAGATCAAGGATCAGCTCATCCTCATCAAGCCCAAACCAGGACATTAACAAACCACAAGGGGAAACCTGACCTCAGACCAGCGTTTAAACCCCACGTCTTCCTGCCAAGACACTGACACTCCGTCCAGAATTCCAGCTGTCCATCCATCCATCCATCCATCCACACCCCAGCCAGCCAGCTATGGGTCTGATGAGCGAGGACATGGAGTGCTGTATCTGCCTCCAGCCCTACTCTCGCAGGGAGAAGATCCCTCGGATGCTCCACTGTAAGCACACATTCTGTGGGCTGTGCTTGCAGGCGATGTCCAGGCTCCAAAGCGGCCTACTGACAGTCTGCTGCCCCCTGTGCCGTTGGATCACCTGCACCGAGCCCAGCCTCACCCTGCCGGGGTCGCTGTGGGTTAACACTGAGATCTGGGACCAGATACTAGACAGACAACAGGAAGAGGAGGAAGAGTAGAAGGGAGCTAACAGACAGACACGGACCACTACACAGTACACATGGTGAGTACCCCAGGCAAAGGTGGATGGATTGATAGACTGATTTAGAAACCTGGAGAAACCTTCCTCTGTTCTCTGATCTTCCTAACATTTTGTTCTGTATCTTTTGGTCTCTCTCTCTCTCTCTCTCTCTCTCTCTCTCTCTCTCTCTCTCTCCTCTGTTTTTTTCCCCTTCTCTCCTGTCCTCTAGTTCTCCATCAAGGCATTGTGGCCTGAGGCTCAAACTACAGAATTTCCTGAGGAGGATGAAGCACAATGTGCTGTAAACCGAGAAGACGAAGAGCAGAGAAAGAAGCCTGCATTTTCCCATTTCAGAGCAGGAGATACTCATTGAGTAATGAAGCTAATTCATAAAACAGGACCGACCGGTGACTTTACATAATGAAGCAAGATTGAACCAATTATTCATATGCTTTGTGTTTGATTGACTTTGGGTATGTGTAATGTTCTCAGTCAACTTACCTGGTAAAATAAGGGTTAAATTATAATATTAATAATAAAGGATGGATAGGTGGAGGAAATAAAAAATAAGATATTAAATGGATTGAGGAAGAAAGAAAGATAAAGGAAGTTATGAATAGATGGACAGACATAGATAGATAGATAGATAGATAGATAGATAGATAGATAGATAGATAGACAGATAGATAGATAGACTGATAGACAGATAGACAGATAGATAGATAGATAGATAGATAGATAGATAGATAGATAGATAGATAGATAGATAGATAGATAGATAGATAGATAGATAGACAGATAGACAGATAGATAGATAGATTGATAGACAGATAGATAGATAGATAGATAGATAGATAGACAGATAGATAGATAGATATTTACATATTTATGCTTATTTATTTTCCCTTGTGTACTTTAACCATTTGTACATTGTTACAACACTGTACACTGTACACATATGTATAATATGACATTTGTAATGTCTTTATTGTTTTGAAACTTCTGTATGTGTAATGTTTACTGTTAATTTTTATTGTTTATTTCACTTTTGTATATTATCTACCTCACTTGCTTTGGCAATGTTAACACATGTTTCCCATGCCAATAAAGCCCCTTGAATTGAATTGAATAGACAGACAGATAATAGATAATAGATGTTTAATGATTTGATAAAAGGTGTATTACTGCGTGAAGGGAAGTGGAGGTTTAGTATTTATTATGACATCATTTTAGAACAGCTTTAATATTGCAGATTGTTTCTTGTATCAATGTAATTGTCTGCATCATTTTCAGTCCCCCAAATCAGGGATGTTGGATTTGTTTATCCTCATTGGACATGTTTAATTCATCTGTTCTGTTTGAAGAGCAGGTTTTTGTATCCTGGAATTATATTTATTGGTTAATAAATACATCCACTTTAAAATAACCCTGTCTTAGAGTTGTGAAATAGCTTATTATTATCATTACATTAGGAAAGTAACTGTCTGATATCCAACTATTTATGGACCCCAGATAGAGTTGGGGGTGTTAATACACTACACATTCTACACTACTATTTCCTAAAACACAAAACAATTCCTAAACATTCCACTGTCCTTGGTTTTGATGTGTGCAGTACATGACTGAAATCACTCTCTGTCTAATCATGTCTCAGAGAACCCTGTATGCATTCTTGCATATGAGATTCCCTAAAAACACATCACTTTGATAAAGCAATAACCAGAATTGAATTCTTCGTTGCAGGTTAGGAGAATTTATGCAGCATGTTAGGGGAATTAACGTTGCAGGTAAGGAGAATGAGGTTAAAGGTTAGGAAAAGGCTTAGGGTCACTTCTGGTCATAGCTGTACCGAAGTGGTGTTTTTAGGAAGTCCTTCTGTGTTTGGTGGATCTCATATGTCTGTTTTGGTTGTGTACGTTTCATTACATGATGTGAGTTATTGAATTGGTCACTAGCCTGTCTTGAAACCATGAAGAAGCTCTTCAAATAGACAGACAGATTGTGTCTGAAATGGCCCCTATTCCTTATATAGTATACTACTTTAGACCAGAGACCAGCTAGTGCAGTATGTAGTATATGTAATCAATCCTATGTGTAGCTGGTGTAGAGGAGTCAGGTGCAGGACATCAGATATGAGTAATAAACGTAATTGACTCAAAATAGATAAATAAAACACAATAATGCGACCCCACAATAACGGACCGACTTACATACAAACAAACATGGGGGAACAGAGAGTTAAACCTCTCTAGGCTAGGGGGCGGTATTTTCACGTCCGGATGAAATGCTTGCCCAAAGTTAACTACCTGCTACTCAGGCCCAGAGGCTAGGATATGCATATGATTTGTAGATTAGGATAGAAAACAGTCTGAAGTTTCTAAAACTGTTTGAATGATGTCTGTGAGTATAACAGAACTTATTTGGCAGAAGAAACCCCGAGGACAAACCATCCAGGAAAATCTTTTTTTGAGGTCACTCTCTATTCAATGGGTTTTCTATGTGGATCTAGATTTCTAAGGCTCTTGCTTGCAGTTCCTATCGCTTCCACTGGATGTCAACAGTCTTTTGAAATTGGTTGATGTTTTTCCTTTGTGTAATGAAGAACTAGGGCTGTTCAGAATGAGGGTTGAGTGTATAACCATGGAATTTATCGAACAAAATGACTATTTGTGATGTTTATGGGACATATTGGAGTGCCAACAAAAGAAGATCTTCAAAGGTAAGGCATGAATTATATCTTTATTTCTGAGTTTTGTGTCACGCCTGGCGGGATGAAATATGATTGTCTGTGTTTGTTTGATGGGGTGCTATCCTCAGATAATAGTATGGTTTGCTTTCGCCGTAAAGCCTTTTTGAAATCGGACACAGTGGCTGGATTAACAAGAAGTTTATCTTTAATCGTATGTATAACACTTGTATCTTTCATCAATGTTTATGATGAGTATTTCTGTAATTTGATTTGGCTCTCTGCAAATTCACTGGATGTTATTTGAGACAATGCATTACTGAACATAACGCGTCAATTTAAACTGAGTTTTTTGGACATAAAGAGGGATCGTTTCTCTAAGTCCTGTCGTCTCCTCCCTCTGCCCGGTCTCCCTACGGCCCTACAAACTGCGGAGGCCCTATTTACGTCTTCCAGCACTACGAGGTTCCTGAGGATATAGTGTCTGAACGAGGTCCGCAGTTCACTTCGAGAGTCTGGAGGGTGTTCATGGAACGTTTGAGGGTCTCGATCAGCCTCACCTCAGGTTTTCTCCCCGTCAGTAATGGGCAGAGAGTGAGTGAACCAGGATGTGGGCAGGTTTCTGCGGTCCTATTGCCAGGACCGGCCGGGGGAGTGGGCAGTGTTCTTGCCCCGGGCAGAGATGGCGCAGGACTTGCTCCGCCACTCCTCCACTAACCTCTCCCCCTTTCAGTGTGTATTGGGGTACATGCCGGTTCTGGCACCGTGGTATCAGAATCAGACCGAGGCTCCTGCGGTGGACGATTGGTTCAGATGAGGAGACAACAGTCAGTATAGGCCCTAATGAGGAGACAACAGTCTATATAGACCCTAATGAGGAGACAACAGTCGATGTAGGCCATAATGAGGAGACAACAGTCTATATAGGCCCTAATGAGGAGACAACAGTCTATACAGGCCCTAATGAGGAGACAACAGTCTATACAGGCCCTAATGAGGAGACATCAGACTATAGAGGCCCTAATGAGGAGATATCAGTCTATAGAGCCCCTAATGATGAGACATCAGTCTATAGAGGCCCTATTGAGGAGACATCAGTCTATAGAGGCCCTAAGTTGGTGGTTGAAGATATCCCTCTAGTGGTGTGGGGGCTGTGCTTTGGCAAAGTGGGTGGGGTTATATCCTTCCTGTTTGGCCCTGTCCGGGGGTGTCCTCGGATGGGGCCACAGTGTCTCCTGACCCCTCCTGTCTCAGCCTCCAGTATTTATGCTGCAGTAGTTTATGTGTCGGGGGGCTAGGGTCAGTTTGTTATATCTGCAGTACTTCTCCTGTCCTATTCGGTGTCCTGTGTGAATTTAAGTGTGTTCTCTCTAATTCTCTCTTTCTTTCTCTCTCTCGGAGGACCTGAGCCCTAGGACCATGCCTCAGGACTACCTGACATGATGACTCCTTGCTGTCCCCAGTCCACCTGGCCGTGCTGCTGCTCCAGTTTCAACTGTTCTGCCTTATTATTATTGGACCATGCTGGTCATTTATGAACATTTGAACATCTTGGCCATGTTCTGTTATAATCTCCACCCGGCACAGCCAGAAGAGGACTGGCCACCCCACATAGCCTGGTTCCTTTCTAGGTTTCTTCCTAGGTTTTGGCCTTTCTAGGGAGTTTTTCCTAGCCACCGTGCTTCTACACCTGCATTGCTGGCTGTTTGGGGTTTTAGGCTGGGTTTCTGTACAGCACTTTGAGATATCAGCTGATGTACGAAGGGCTATGTAAATAAATTTGATTTGATTTGATTTTGATTTAATGAGGAGACAACAGTCTATAGAGGCCCTAATGAGGAGACAACAGTCTATAGAGGCCCTAATGAGAAGACAACAGTCTATAGAGGCCCTAATGATTAGACATCACAGTGCATTCAGAAAGTTTTCAGACCCACTGACTTTTTCCACATTTTGTTACATTACAGCCTTGTTCTAAAATTGAATAAATATAATATGCTCAGCCATCAAGGTTGGCATACCTATGTTTGGGGAGTTTCTCCCATTCTTCTCTGCAGATCCTCTCAAGTTCTGTCAGGTTGATAAGGAATGTTGCTGCACAGCTTTTTTCTCTCCAGAGATGTTCGATCGTGTTCATTCCAGGCTCTGGTTGGGCCACTTAAGGACATTCAGAGACTTGTCCCAAAGTCACTCCTGTGTTGTCTTGGCTGTGTGCTTAGGGTCCTTGTCCTGTTAGAAGGTGAACATTTACCCCAGTCTGAGGTCCTGATCGCTCTGGACCAGGTTTTCATCAACGATCTCTCTGTACTTTGCTCTGTTCATCTTTCCCTTGATCCTGACTTGTCTCCCAGTCCCTGCTGCTGAAAAACATCCCAACAGCATGATGCTGCCACCACCATTTCTCACCGTTGGGATGGTGCCAGGTTTCCTCCAGACGTGACGCTTGGTATTCAAGCCAAAGTGTTCTATCTTGGTTTCATCAGACCAGATCATCTTGTTTCTCATGGTCTGAGAGTCCGTTAGATGCCTTTTGGCAAACTCCAAGAGGGCTGTCATGTGTTTTTTTACTGAGGAGTGGCTTCCGTCTGGCCACTCTACCATAAAGTCCTGATTTGGTGGATTGCTGCAGCAGATTGTCCTTCAGGAAGGTTCTCCCATATCCACAGAGGAACTCTGGAGCTCTGTCAGAGTGACCATTGTGTTCTTGGTCACCTCCTTGACCAAGGTGCTTCCCCCCCTACTGCTCAGTTTGGCCTGGCGGCCAGCTCTATGAAGAGTCTTGGTGGTTCCAGACTTCTTCCATTTAAGAATGATGGAGTTCACTGTGTTTTTGGGGACCTTTATAAGGCAGATATGTCTTGGTAACCTTACCCAGATCTGTGCCTCGACACAATCCTGTCTCAGAGCTCTACAGACAATTCCTTCCACTTCATGGCTTGGTTTTTGCTCTGACATGCACTGTCAACTGTGGGACCTTTATCTCAAGGATGATCCATATATAGGGTTCCATTTGGGACAAACAGGGCTGACGGTAGAGCTGGTTACTGTCCCTGGCTAACAGAATTACTCATCATTTACTCTCATTTAGCTCACGTTGTTTTAGTGTGCAGCTTACTCATGACTTCAGAAAGCAGAAAAATAACCATTAGAAACTAGCAGAAGACTTTGACAAAGCTCTTTCAGTCTCTTGTTCTGGCCCTTTAATGATAGGAATTCATTTGTGAAATACACCCAGATTTCCTGCTTAATTATGTGACGTGAAATTGTATGTTTAGTTCATGGAATATATTAACCTGCTTCGCAGGCAATTTTAAAGAACAAATGTTTGATGGTTCTTTATACTTAGTGTTTGTTTGTGTTTGTCTGTTGTGCGTGCGTGGCACTTAGCTGACATGGTGAATAGACAAGTGTGTTTCACCTGGAATTTCCAGTTTTCCAGTCCAGTTTTCCAGTCCATGTCACAGCCTCTTCCTCCCCTCCCCTCACCACGTCACAGCCTCTCCCCCCCTCTCCTCACCACGTCACAGCCTCTCTTCCCCTCCTCACCACGTCACAGCCTCTCCCCCCCTCTCCTCACCACGTCACAGCCTCTCTTCCCCTCCTCACCACGTCACAGCCCCCCCTCACCACGTCACAGCCTCCCTTCCCCTCCTCACCACGTCACAGCCCCCCCCCACCACATCACAGCATCTTCCCCCCCTCCTCACCACGTCACAGCCTCTTCCCCTACTCACCACATCACAGCCTCTTCCCCTCCTCACCACGTCACAGCCTCTTCCCCTCCTCACCACGTCACAGCCCCTTCCCCTCCTCACCACGTCACAGCCTCTTCCCCCCTCACCAAGTCACAGCCTCTTCCCCTCCTCACCACGTCACAGCCTCCTCCCCCCACCACATCACAGCATCTTCCTCCCCCCTCCTCACCACGTCACAGCCTCTTCCCCCCCTCACCACATCACAGCCTCTTCCCCCCCTCACCACGTCACAGCCTCTTCCCCTCCTCACCACGTCACAGCCCCTTCCCCTCCTCACCACGTCACAGCCTCTTCCCCTCCTCACCACGTCACAGCCTCTTCCCCCCCTCACCACGTCACAGCCTCTTCCCCCCCTCACCACATCACAGCCTCTTCCCCCCCTCACCACGTCACAGCCTCTTCCCCTCCTCACCACGTCACAGCCCCTTCCCCTCCTCACCACGTCACAGCCTCTTCCCCTCCTCACCACGTCACAGCCTCTTCCCCTCCTCACCACGTCACAGCCCCTTCCCCTCCTCACCACGTCACAGCCTCTTCCCCTCCTCACCACGTCACAGCCCCTTCCCCTCCTCACCACGTCACAGCCTCTTCCTCCTTCACCACGTCACAGCCTCTTCCCCTCCTCACCACGTCACAGCCTCCTCCCCCCACCACATCACAGCATCTTCCCCCCCTCCTCACCACGTCACAGCCTCTTCCCCCCCTCACCACATCACAGCCTCTTCCCCCCCTCACCACATCACAGCATCTTCCCCCCCTCCTCACCACGTCACAGCCTCTCCCCCTCCTCACAACGTCACAGCCTCTTCCTTACCTCACCACGTCACAAGCTCTTCCACTCCTCACCACGTCACAGCCTCTTACCCCCCTCACCACGTCACAGCCTCTCCCCCCCTCCTCACCACGTCACAGCCTCTTCCCTTACCTCACCACTTGACAGCCTCTTACCCCCCTCACCACATCACAGCCTCTTCCCCCCCTCACCATGTCACAGCCTCTTCCTCCCCTCCCCTCACCACGTCACAGCCTCCCCCCCCTCTCCTCACCACGTCACAGCCTCTCTTCCCCTCCTCACCACGTCACAGCCCCCACCCTAACCACGTCACAGCCTCCCTTCCCCTCCTCACCACGTCACAGCCCCCCCCCCCACCACATCACAGCATCTTCCCCCCCTCCTCACCACGTCACAGCCTCTTCCCCTACTCACCACGTCACAGCCTCTTCCCCTCCTCACCACGTCACAGCCTCTTCCCCTCCTCACCACGTCACAGCCTCTTCCCCTACTCACCACGTCACAGCCTCTTCCCCTCCTCACCACGTCACAGCCCCTTTCCCTCCTCACCACGTCACAGCCTCTTCCCCCCTCACCACGTCACAGCCTCTTCCCCTCCTCACCACGTCACAGCCTCCTCCCCCCACCACATCACAGCATCTTCCCCCCCCCCTCCTCACCACGTCACAGCCTCTTCCCCCCCTCACCACATCACAGCCTCTTCCCCCCCTCACCACGTCACAGCCTCTTCCCCCATCACCACGTCACAGCCTCTTCCCCTCCTCACATCGTCACAGCCTCTTCCCCACCTCACATCATCACAGCCTCTTCCCCTCCTCACCACGTCATAGTCTCTCCCCCCCCCATCACAACTATATAGACCGTAATGAGGAGACAACAGTCTATACAGGCCCTAATGAGGAGACAACAGTCTATACAGGCCCTAATGAGGAGACAACAGTCTATATAGGCCCTAATGAGGAGACAACAGTCTATATAGGCCATAATGAGGAGACAACAGTCTATACAGGCCCTAATGAGGAGACAACAGTCTATATAGACCCTAATGAGGAGACAACAGTCTATATAGACCCTAGTGAGGAGACAACAGTCTATATAGACCCTAATGAGGAGACAACAGTCTATATAGACCCTAATGAGGAGACAACAGTCTATATAGACCTTAATGAGGAGACAACAGTCTATATAGACCCTAATGAGGAGACAACAGTCTATATAGACCCTAGTGAGGAGACAACAGCCTATATAGACCCTAATGAGGAGACAACAGTCTATATAGACCCTAATGAGGAGACAACAGTCTATATAGACCCTAGTGAGGAGACAACAGTCTATATAGACCCTAATGAGGAGACAACAGTCTATATAGACCCTAATGAGGAGACAACAGTCTATATAGACCTTAATGAGGAGACAACAGTCTATATAGACCCTAATGAGGAGACAACAGTCTATATAGACCCTAGTGAGGAGACAACAGTCTATATAGACCCTAGTGAGGAGACAACAGTCTATATAGACCCTAATGAGGAGACAACAGTCTATATAGACCCTAGTGAGGAGACAACAGTCTATATAGACCCTAGTGAGGAGGCAACAGTCTATATAGACCCTAATGAGGAGACAACAGTCTATATAGACCCTAATGAGGAGACAACAGTCTATATAGACCCTAATGAGGAGACAACAGTCTATATAGACCCTAATGAGGAGACAACAGTCTATATAGACCCTAATGAGGAGACAACAGTCTATATAGACCCTAGTGAGGAGACAACAGTCTATATAGACCCTAATGAGGAGACAACAGCCTATATAGACCCTAATGAGGAGACAACAGCCTATATAGACCCTAATGAGGAGACAACAGCCTATATAGACCCTAGTGAGGAGACAACAGTCTATATAGACCCTAATGAGGAGACAACAGTCTATATAGACCCTAATGAGGAGACAACAGTCTATATAGACCCTATATATAATATTTGTGTTTAATATGTATATTTTATGGCTCCTATTTGGTTTGTTTTTCTTAACTTTTCTTGATAATTAATAGCCTTGAGGTGTCTGACAGAGAAATAGGCAGCTCTGTTGTCCCTGGGTGTGTCCCAATTGCTATCCTATTCCATAGATAGTGCACTGCTTTTGACCAGAGCCTTTGCCTTTAAAGTAGTGCACTATGTAGGGAATAGTGTTCCATTTGGGACAAACAGGGCTGACGGTAGAGCTGGTTACCGTCCCTGGCTAACAGAATTACTCATCATTTACTGTCATTTAGCTCACGTTGTTTTAGTGTGCATGTTAATCATGACTTCAGAAAGCAGAAAAATAACCATTAGAAACTAGCAGAAGACTTTGACAAAGCTCTTTCAGTCTCTTGTTCTGGGCCTTTAATGATAGGAATTCATTTGTGAGATACACCCACATTTCCTGCTTAATTATGTGACGTGAAATTGTATGTTTCGTTCATGGAATATATTAACCTGCTTCGCAGGTGATTTTAAAGAGCAAATGTTTGGTGGTTCTTTATACTTAGTGTTTGTTTGTGTGTGTCTGTTGTGCGTTCGTGGCACTTAGCTGACATGGTGAATAGACAATCTTGTTTCACCTGGAATTTCCAGTTGAACAAAAAGTAGAGCCGTCATAAATTGTCAATTCAAAAACACTCCGGTTTCAACAGGGAGACTGTTTTCTAATTGACTGGTTAGGGGGGTTGTTTACAAGGTTTCCACTGAATTTGTGACTTGATTTTATTAGAAACACGTGACTTTAAAACTAAAACAACACAGCAGCCTGAAACTCTTGGTGTTTCATTCATCCATCAATTCATCAGATGTTTATGGTAAAAACAACTGGATAGCCCACTCACTCATTAACACCTGACATTTCCATGGAGTCCTGTGATCCATATACACTATAATAAACCTCATTCACAATATACAGGTAAACAATGTGCTGTAAGATAAGTGAGTCATTAAAGGGTCATAGGAGAAGTTCAACAAACTTCTTCCATTGAACTGTGTCTCTTATCTAGAAGAGGTTTGGCTTCCATTGAACTGATTCTGTACATTAACACTACAATAACCAGGCATGTACACAGAGAGGGGTTTACAAGTACACAGAGAGGGTTCTACAAGTACACAGAGAGGGTTCTACAAGTCCACAGAGAGGGTTCTACAAGTACACAGAGAGGGGTTTACAAGTACACAGAGAGGGTTCTACAAGTCCACAGAGAGGGTTCTACAAGTCCACAGAGAGGGATCTACAAGTCCACAGAGTGGGTTCTACAAGTACACAGAGAGGGTTCTACAAGTACACAGAGAGGGTTCTACAAGTCCACAGAGAGGGTTCTGCAAGTCCACAGAGAGGGTTCTACAAGTACACAGAGAGGGATCCACAAGTCCACAGAGAGGGATCCACAAGTCCACAGAGAGGGTTCTACAAGTCCACAGAGAGGGATCCACAAGTCCACAGAGTGTGTTCTACAAGTCCACAGAGAGGATCTACAAGTCCACAGAGAGAGGTCTACAAGTCTACAGAGAGGGATCTACAAGTCCACAGAGAAAGGTCTACAAGTCTACAGAGAGGGGTTTACAAGTCCACAGAGAGGATCTACAAGTCCACAGAGAGAGGTCTACAAGTCCACAGAAAGGATCTACAAGTCCACAGAGAGAGGTCTACAAGTCCACAGAGAGGGATCTACAAGTCCACAGAGAGAGGTCTACAAGTCCACAGAGAGGATCTACAAGTCCACAGAGAGAGGTCTACAAGTCTACAGAGAGGGGTCTACAAGTCCACAGAGAGGGGTCTACAAGTCCACAGAGAGGGGTCTACAAGTTCAGAGAGAGGGGTCTACAAGTCCACAGAGAGGATCTACAAGTCCACAGAGAGGATCTACAAGTCCACAGATAGGATCTACAAGTCCACAGATAGGATCTACACATCCACAGAGAGGGATCTACAAGTCCACAGAGAGGATCTACAAGTCCACATAGAGGGTTCTACAAGTCCACATAGAGGGTTCTACAAGTCCACAGAGAGGATCTACAAGTCCACAGAAAGGGTTGTATAAGTGCTTCCCCCTCTCTAGTGGAAATTCCCCTTCAAATATTGATCCGTCATAATCTGGACTTACACTGAGTGTACCAAACATTAGGAACACCATTTGTACACTCATTCTATGTCAAGGAAAGAGCAGGTGTTCTTAATGTTTTGTACACTCAGTGTACGTGCCCTTTGTAGACATAAACACCTGCCCTGAAAATGTCAATACGCAACCCTGGCAATTCTCCTGAAGTGTCCTACTATGCTATAGAAGTGACCTAGAAGTGTTTAACTCGTTCCATGGAACTTTCCTGCCTCACCTGAGAGTAGAGGAGGTGAGAGACCGCCCTTTCTGGGGAAAAAACACAATTTTGTCTCCTCCCCCAAAGCTTTAAATAGGAGCACACACACTCTTTTCTCTCACACACAAAGTTTTGTCGTAGGATAGTTGGTCGCTGGGCTGAAAATCTTCCGGAAACTGTAAGTAAAATATTGTCTCTCATTGATAATGATAAAAGTGAAAAGGTTTGTCTATATCTGATAACTTTGGAAGTTATAAATGTGTGTGATATTTTTCAAGATATTTTTTTCTTCATGTCTAATCAGAAAAACCTGACAGCCTGTTGATTTAAGACACGGTATCACATTAGATATGTTTACATAGTGCCAGTGATGAAGTCACTGAGTCTAATTTAATTTAACATCTTAATGTCTTTTGCAGGTTCCTGACCTATGCCCATAAGCACAGATCAAGGATCAGCTCATCCTCATCAAGCCCAAACCAGGACATTAACAAACCACAAGGGGAAACCTGACCTCAGACCAGCGTTTAAACCCCACGTCTTCCTGCCAAGACACTGACACTCCGTCCAGAATTCCAGCTGTCCATCCATCCATCCATCCATCCACACCCCAGCCAGCCAGCTATGGGTCTGATGAGCGAGGACATGGAGTGCTGTATCTGCCTCCAGCCCTACTCTCGCAGGGAGAAGATCCCTCGGATGCTCCACTGTAAGCACACATTCTGTGGGCTGTGCTTGCAGGCGATGTCCAGGCTCCAAAGCGGCCTACTGACAGTCTGCTGCCCAGTGTGCCGTTGGATCACCTGCACCGAGCCCAGCCTCACCCTGCCGGGGTCGCTGTGGGTTAACACTGAGATCTGGGACCAGATACTAGACAGACAACAGGAAGAGGAGGAAGAGTAGAAGGGAGCTAACAGACAGACACGGACCACTACACAGTACACATGGTGAGTACCCCAGGCAAAGGTGGATGGATTGATAGACTGATTTAGAAACCTGGAGAAACCTTCCTCTGTTCTCTGATCTTCCTAACATTTTGTTCTGTATCTTTTGGTCTCTCTCTCTCTCTCTCTCTCTCTCTCTCTCTCTCTCTCTCCTCTGTTTTTTTCCCCTTCTCTCCTGTCCTCTAGTTCTCCATCAAGGCATTGTGGCCTGAGGCTCAAACTACAGAATTTCCTGAGGAGGATGAAGCACAATGTGCTGTAAACCGAGAAGACGAAGAGCAGAGAAAGAAGCCTGCATTTTCCCATTTCAGAGCAGGAGATACTCATTGAGTAATGAAGCTAATTCATAAAACAGGACCGACCGGTGACTTTACATAATGAAGCAAGATTGAACCAATTATTCATATGCTTTGTGTTTGATTGACTTTGGGTATGTGTAATGTTCTCAGTCAACTTACCTGGTAAAATAAGGGTTAAATTATAATATTAATAATAAAGGATGGATAGGTGGAGGAAATAAAAAATAAGATATTAAATGGATTGAGGAAGAAAGAAAGATAAAGGAAGTTATGAATAGATGGACAGACATAGATAGATAGATAGATAGATAGATAGATAGATAGATAGATAGATAGATAGATAGATAGATAGATAGATAGATAGATAGATAGATAGACAGATAGATAGATAGATAGATAGACTGATAGACAGATAGACAGATAGATAGATAGATAGATAGATAGATAGATAGATAGATAGATAGATAGATAGATAGACAGATAGACAGATAGATAGATAGATTGATAGACAGATAGATAGATAGACAGATAGATAGATAGATAGATAGATAGATAGATAGATAGATAGATAGATAGATAGACAGATAGATAGATAGATATTTACATATTTATGCTTATTTATTTTCCCTTGTGTACTTTAACCATTTGTACATTGTTACAACACTGTACACTGTACACATATGTATAATATGACATTTGTAAGGTCTTTATTGTTTTGAAACTTCTGTATGTGTAATGTTTACTGTTAATTTTTATTGTTTATTTCACTTTTGTATATTATCTACCTCACTTGCTTTGGCAATGTTAACACATGTTTCCCATGCCAATAAAGCCCCTTGAATTGAATTGAATAGACAGACAGATAATAGATAATAGATGTTTAATGATTTGATAAAAGGTGTATTACTGCGTGAAGGGAAGTGGAGGTTTAGTATTTATTATGACATCATTTTAGAACAGCTTTAATATTGCAGATTGTTTCTTGTATCAATGTAATTGTCTGCATCATTTTCAGTCCCCCAAATCAGGGATGTTGGATTTGTTTATCCTCATTGGACATGTTTAATTCATCTGTTCTGTTTGAAGAGCAGGTTTTTGTATCCTGGAATTATATTTATTGGTTAATAAATACATCCACTTTAAAATAACCCTGTCTTAGAGTTGTGAAATAGCTTATTATTATCATTACATTAGGAAAGTAACTGTCTGATATCCAACTATTTATGGACCCCAGATAGAGTTGGGGGTGTTAATACACTACACATTCTACACTACTATTTCCTAAAACACAAAACAAACCCTAAACATTCCACTGTCCTTGGTTTTGATGTGTGCAGTACATGACTGAAATCACTCTCTGTCTAATCATGTCTCAGAGAACCCTGTATGCATTCTTGCATATGAGATTCCCTAAAAACACATCACCTTGTTAAAGATACGACCAAAATTAACATTTTCGGAGGAGGTTAGGAGAATTTATGCAGCATGTTAGGGAAATGATTATGTGATTAATTTCCTGCTGTGAGTTATTGTTTTATTTAACTAGGCAAGTCAGTTAAGAACAAAGTCTGGTTTTCAATGACGGCCTAGGAACAGTGGTTTAACTGCCTTGTTCAGGGGCAGAATGACAGATTTGTACCTTGTCAGCTCGGGGATACGATCTTGCAAACTTTCGGTTACTAGTCAAATGCTCTAACCACTAGAGTACACTGCCGCCTCTACACTCTAACCACTAGAGTACACTGCCGCCCTGTCTCGGCTTTCTTCCTGGGAACGAGAGGCGGACCAAAACGCAGCGTGGTTATAGTTCATGGTTCTTTAATAAGAAAACTCAAACATGAACAAACTACAAAACAATAAACGTGAAAACCGTAACAGTCCTAACTGGTGCATAAAACACAAAGACAGGAAGCAATCACCCACAAAAATACCCAAAGAATATGGCTGCCTAAATATGGCTCCCAATCAGAGACAACGAAAAACACCTGCTCGGATTGAGAACCAATCTAGGCAACCATAGACTTACCTAGACACCTAAACTGAACACAACCCCATGAATCTACAAAAACCCCTAGACAAGCCAAACACAAAAATCACCCATGTCAGTCCTTGGCCAAACCAAAATAATCAAGAAAACAAAGATAACTAAGGCCAGGGGTGACACGCCCCTTTGTATTGGTCACTAGGCTGTCTTGAAACCATGTAAAAGCTCTTCAAATTTACAGACAGATTGTGTCTGAAATGGCCCCTATTCATTATAGTATACTACTTTTGACCAGGGCCCAACTAGTACAGTATATAGTATACTACTTTAGACCAGGGCCCGGCTAGTACAGTATATAGTATACTACTTTGACCAAGGCCCGGCTAGTACAGTATATAGTGTACTACTTTGACCAGGGCCCAACTAGTACAGTATATAGAATACTACTTTAGACCAGGGCCCAACTAGTACAGTATATAGTATACTACTTTAGACCAGGGCCCAACTAGTACAGTATATAGTATACTACTTTAGACCAGGGCCCGGCTAGTGCAGTATATAGTATACTACTTTAGACCAGGGCCCAACTAGTACAGTATATAGTATACTACTTTAAACCAGGGCCCAACTAGTACAGTATATAGTATACTACTTTTGACCAGGGCCCAGCTAGAGCAGTATATAGTATACTACTTTTGACAAGGGCCAAGCTAGTGCAGTATATAGTATACTTATTTTGACCAAGGCCCAACTAGTGCAGTATATAGTATACTACTTTGACCAAGGCCCGGCTAGTACAGTATATAGTATACTACTTTTGACCAGGGCCCAACTAGTACAGTATATAGTATACTACTTTGACCAGGGCCCAGCTAGTACAGAATATAGCATACTACTTTTGACCAGGGCCCAACTAGTACAGTATATAGTATACTACTTTGACCAGGGCCCAGCTAGTACAGAATATAGCATACTACTTTTGACCAGGGCCCAACTAGTACAGAATATAGTATACTACTTTTGACCAGGGCCCGGCTAGTACAGTATATAGTATACTACTTTTGACCAGGACCCGGCTAGTGCAGTATAGAGTATACTACTTTAAACCAGGGCCCAACTAGTACAGTATATAGTACACTATTTTAGACCAGGGCCCGGCTAGTACAGCATATAATATACTACTTTAGACCAGGGCCCGGCTAGTACAGTATATAATATACTACTTTAGACCAGGGCCTGGCTAGTACAGTATATAGGGTACTATTTTGACCAGGGCCCAACTAGTACAGCATATAATATACTACTTTAGACCAGGGCCCAACTAGTACAGTATATAGTATACTACTTTTGACAAGGGCCCGACTACTACAGTATATAGTATACTACTTTAGACCAGGGCCCAACTAGTACAGTATATAGAATACTACTTTAGACCAGGGCCCGGCTAGTACAGTATATAGTATACTACTTTGACCAGGGCCCAACTAGTACAGTATATAGTATACTACTTTTGACCAAGCCCGGCTAGTACAGTATAAAGTATACTACAATAGACCAGGGCCCAACTAGTACAGTATATAGTATACTACTTTTAACCAGGGCCCAACTAGTACAGTATATAGTATACTACTTTTGACCAGGGCCCGGCTAGGACAGTATATAGTATACTACTTTTGACCAGGGCCCGGCTAGTGCACTATATAGTAAACTACTTTAAACCAGGGCCCAACTAGTACAGTATATAGTATACTACTTTAGACCAGGGCCCGGCTAGTACAGCACATAATATACTACTTTAGACCAGGGCCCGTCTAGTACAGTATATAATATACTACTTTAGACCAGGGCCCGGCTAGTACAGTATATAATATACTACTTTGACCAGGGCCCAACTAGTACAGTATATAATATACTACTTTAGACCAGGGCCCGGCTAGTACAGTATATAGTGTACTACTTTGACCAGGGCCCAACTAGTACAGTATATAGTATACTACTTTAAACCAGGGCCCAACTAGTACAGTATATAGTATACTACTTTAAACCAGGGACCAACTACTACAGTATATAGTATACTACTTTAGACCAGGGCCCGGCTAGTGCAGTATATAGTGTACTACTTTGACCAGGGCCCAACTAGTACAGCATATAATATACTACTTTAGACCAGGGCCCAACTAGTACAGTATATAGTATACTACTTTAGACCAGGGCCCGGCTAGTACAGTATATGGTATACTACTTTAGACCAGGGCCCAACTAGTACAGTATATAGTATACTACTTTAGACCAGGGCCCGGCTAGTACAGTATATAATATACTACTTTAGACCAGGGCCCGGCTAGTACAGTATATAATATACTACTTTAGACCAGGGCCCGGCTAGTACAGTATATAGTGTACTACTTTGACCAGGGCCCAACTAGTACAGTATATAATATATTACTTTAGACCAGGGCCCGGCTAGTACAGTATATAGTGTACTACTTTGACCAGGGCCCAACTAGTACAGTATATAATATATTACTTTAGACCAGGGCCCAACTAGTACAGTATATAGTATACTACTTTAGACCAGGGCCCGGCTAGTACAGTATATGGTATACTACTTTAGACCAGGGCCCGGCTAGTACAGTATATAGTGTACTACTTTGACCAGGGCCCAACTAGTACAGTATATAATATATTACTTTAGACCAGGGCCCAACTAGTACAGTATATAGTATACTACTTTAGACCAGGGCCCGGCTAGTACAGTATATGGTATACTACTTTAGACCAGGGCCCAACTAGTACAGTATATAGTATACTACTTTAAACCAGGGCCCGGCTAGTACAGTATATGGTATACTACTTTAGACCAGGGCCCGACTACTACAGTATATAGTATACTACTTTAGACCAGGGCCCGGCTAGTGCTGCATATAATATACTACTTTAGACCAGGGCCCGGCTAGTGCAGTATATAGTATACTACTTTAAACCAGGGCCCGACTACTACAGTATATAGTATACTACTTTAGACCAGGGCCCGGCTAGTGCAGCATACTGTACAGGGATGACATTTCAGACAGACGGCGATATGAATTGACACGTCTTGGGTTGTGTTCGTTGCCAGTCAGTCAACCCATGAGCCAATCAGTTCAGTGAGTCTTCCTAACTGTGCTGAGGCAGGGATGTAGAGACCAATTTGTTTAGATATCCAAAAGACTTAGCTGACTAGTATAGCAACAACGCAACAGTCTATACAGACCTTAATGAGGAGACAGCAGTCTATATAGACCATAATGAGGAGAAAACAGTCTATATAGACCTTAATGAGGAGACAACAGTCTATATAGGCCCTAATGAGGAGACAACAGTCTATATAGACCTTAATGAGGAGACAACAGTCTATATAGACCCTAGTGAGGAGACAACAGTCTATATAGACCCTAGTGAGGAGACAACAGTCTATATAGACCATAATGAGGAGACAACAGTATATAGAGACCATAATGAGGAGACAACAGTCTATATAGACCCTATAGTGAGGAGACAACAGTCTATATAGGCCCTAATGAGGATACAACAGTCTATATAGACCTTAATGAGGAGACAACAGTCTATATAGACCCTAGTGAGGAGACAACAGTCTATATAGGCCCTAATGAGGAGACAACAGTCTATATAGACCCTAGTGAGGAGACATCACTCTATATAGAGCCTAGTGAGGAGACAACAGTCTATATTGACCCTAATGAGGAGACAACAGTCTATATAGACCCTAATGAGGAGACAACAGTCTATATAGACCCTAATGAGGAGACAACAGTCTGTATAGACCCTAATGAGGAGACAACAGTCTATATTGACCCTAATGAGGAGACAACAGTCTATATAGACCCTAATGAGGAGACAACAGTCTATATAGACCCTAATGAGGAGACAACAGTCTGTATAGACCCTCATGAGGAGACAACAGTCTATATAGACCCTCATGAGGAGACAACAGTCTATATAGACCCTCATGAGGAGACAACAGTATATAGACCTTAATGAGGAGACAACAGTCTATATAGAACATAATGAGGAGACAACAGTCTATATAGACCCTCATGAGGAGACAACAGTCTATATAGACCCTAATGAGGAGACAACAGTCTATATAGACCCTAATGAGGAAACAACAGTCTATATAGAACATAATGAGGAGACAACAGTCTATATAGACCCTAATGAGGAAACAACAGTCTATATAGAACATAATGAGGAAACAACAGTCTATATAGACCCTAATGAGGAGACAACAGTCTATATAGAACATAATGAGGAGACAACAGTCTATATAGACCCTAATGAGGAGACAACAGTCTATATAGACCCTAATGAGGAGACAACAGTCTATATAGACCCTAATGAGGAGACAACAGTCTATATAGACCCTAATGAGGAGACAACAGCCTATATAGACCCTAATGAGGAGACAACAGTCTATATAGACCCTAGTGAGGAGACAACAGTCTATATAGACCCTAATGAGGAGACAACAGTCTATACAGGCCCTAATGAGGAGACAACAGTCTATATAGACCTTAATGAGGAGACAACAGTCTATATAGACCCTAGTGAGGAGACAACAGTCTATATAGGCCCTAATGAGGAGACAACAGTCTATATAGACCTTAATGAGGAGACAACAGCCTATATAGACCCTAATGAGGAGACAACAGTCTATATAGACCCTAATGAGGAGACAACAGCCTATATAGACCCTAATGAGGAGACAACAGTCTATATAGACCCTAATGAGGAGACAACAGTCTATATAGACCCTAATGAGGAGACAACAGTCTATATGGACCCTAATGAGGAGACAACAGCCTATATAGACCCTAGTGAGGAGACAACAGTCTATATAGACCCTAATGAGGAGACAACAGTCTATATAGACCCTAATGAGGAGACAACAGTCTATATAGACCCTAGTGAGGAGACAACAGTCTATATAGACCCTAATGAGGAGACAACAGCCTATATAGACCCTAATGAGGAGACAACAGCCTATATAGACCCTAATGAGGAGACAACAGTCTATATAGACCCTAATGAGGAGACAACAGCCTATATAGACCCTAATGAGGAGACAACAGTCTATATAGACCCTAATGAGGAGACAACAGCCTATATAGACCCTAGTGAGGAGACAACAGTCTATATAGACCCTAATGAGGAGACAACAGTCTATATAGACCCTAATGAGGAGACAACAGTCTATATAGACCCTAATGAGGAGACAACAGTCTATATAGACCCTAATGAGGAGACAACAGTCTATATAGACCCTAATGAGGAGACAACAGTCTATATAGACCCTAATGAGGAGACAACAGTCTATATAGACCCTAATGAGGAGACAACAGCCTATATAGACCCTAATGAGGAGACAACAGTCTATATAGACACTAATGAGGAGACAACAGTCTATATAGACCCTAGTGAGGAGACAACAGTCTATATAGACCCTAATGAGGAGACAACAGTCTATATAGACCCTAGTGAGGAGACAACAGTCTATATAGACCCTAGTGAGGAGGCAACAGTCTATATAGACCCTAATGAGGAGACAACAGTCTATATAGACCCTAATGAGGAGACAACAGTCTATATAGGCCATAATGAGGAGACAACAGTCTATATAGACCCTAATGAGGAGACAACAGTCTATATAGACCCTAGTGAGGAGACAACAGTCTATATAGACCCTAATGAGGAGACAACAGTCTATATAGACCCTATATATAATATTTGTGTTTAATATGTATATTTTATGGCTCCTATTTGGTTTGTTTTTCTTAACTTTTCTTGATAATTAATAGCCTTGAGGTGTCTGACAGAGAAATAGGCAGCTCTGTTGTCCCTGGGTGTGTCCCAATTGCTATCCTATTCCATAGATAGTGCACTGCTTTTGACCAGAGCCTTTGCCTTTAAAGTAGTGCATTATGTAGGGAATAGTGTTCCATTTGGGACAAACAGGGCTGACGGTAGAGCTGGTTACCGTCCCTGGCTAACAGAATTACTCATCATTTACTGTCATTTAGCTCACGTTGTTTTAGTGTGCAGCTTACTCATGACGTCAGAAAGCAGAAAAATAACCATTAGAAACTAGCAGAAGACTTTGACAAAGCTCTTTCAGTCTCTTGTTCTGGGCCTTTAATGATAGGAATTCATTTGTGAGATACACCCACATTTCCTGCTTAATTATGTGACGTGAAATTGTATGTTTCGTTCATGGAATATATTAACCTGCTTCGCAGGTGATTTTAAAGAGCAAATGTTTGGTGGTTCTTTATACTTAGTGTTTGTTTGTGTGTGTCTGTTGTGCGTTCGTGGCACTTAGCTGACATGGTGAATAGACAATCTTGTTTCACCTGGAATTTCCAGTTGAACAAAAAGTAGAGCCGTCATAAATTGTCAATTCAAAAACACTCCGGTTTCAACAGGGAGACTGTTTTCTAATTGACTGGTTAGGGGGGTTGTTTACAAGGTTTCCACTGAATTTGTGACTTGATTTTATTAGAAACACGTGACTTTAAAACTAAAACAACACAGCAGCCTGAAACTCTTGGTGTTTCATTCATCCATCAATTCATCAGATGTTTATGGTAAAAACAACTGGATAGCCCACTCACTCATTAACCTTTCTGATCTCCCCATCCCGGATCCGGGTTCGTGAATACAGACTCAAGCTCATTACCATAACGCAACGTTAACTATTCATGAAAATCGCAAATCAAATGAAATAAATATGCTAGCTCTCAAGCTTAGCCTTTTGTTAACAACACTGTCATCTCAGATTTTCAAAATATGCTTCTCAACCATTGCAAAACAATCATTTGTGTAACAGTATTGATGGCTAACGTAGCATTTAGCATTAGCATTCAGCTGGCAACATTTACACAAAAAAACAGAAAAGCATTCAAAAAAATCATTTACCTTTGAAGAACTTCAGATGTTTTCAATGAGGAGACTCTCAGATAGCAAATGTTCAGTTTTTCCTGAAAGATTATTTGTTTAGGACAAATCGCTCCGTTTTCTGCGTCACGTTTAGCTATGAAAAAACCCCTGTATCCAGGATTGTGTAAATCTATCAGCAAGCTCATTAGCATAACACAACGTTAACTATTTATGAAAATCGCAAATGAAATGAAATAAATATGCCATCTCTCAAGCTTAGCCTTTTGTAAACAACACTGTCATCTCAGATTTTCAAAATATGCTTCTCAACCATAGAAAAACAATCATTTGTGCAAAAGTAGCTAGCTAGAGTTAGCATTTCGCGTTAGCATTTAGCGTTAGCATTAGCGTTAGCATCCAGCACGCAACATTAACAAAAACATAAAAGCCTTCAAATAAAATCATTTACCTTTGAAGAACTTCTGATGTTTTCAATGAGGATACTCTCAGTTAGATAGCAGATGCTCAGTTTTTCCAAAAAGATTCCTTGTGTATTAGAAATAGCTCCGTTTTATACATCACATTTGGCTACCAAAAAAAATCCATAAATTCAGTCCTCAAAACGCAAACTTTTTTCCAAATTAACTCCATAATATCGACTGAAAACATGGCAAACGTTTTTTAGAATCAAGCCTCAAGGTGTTTTTCATATATCTCTTCATTGATACATCGTTCTTGGATACATGCTTTCTCTCCTGAATCCCAGGAGAAAATGACCGCACCTGAAGATTACGCACAAATTTAGACAAAGGACACCGGGTGGACCTCTGGAAAATGTAGTCTCTTATGGCCAATCTTCCAATGATATGCCTACAAATACGTCACAATGCTGCTAAGACCTTGGGCGAACGACAGAAAGTGTAGGCTCATTCGTTGCGCAATCACAGCCATATAAGGAGAGAATGGAAAACAGAGCTTCAGAAATTCTGCTAATTCCTGGGTGATGCATCATCTTGGTTTCGCCTGTAGAATGAGTTCTGGGGCACTTACAGACAAAATCTTTGCAGATTCTGAAACTTCAGAGTGTTTTCTTTCAAAAACTGTCAAGAATATGCATAGTCGAGCATCTTTTCGTGACAAAATATCGCGCTTAAAACGGGAACGTTTTTTATCCAAAAATGAAATAGCGCCCCTAGAGCTCTAACTGGTTAACACCTGACATTTCCATGGAGTCCTGTGATCCATATACACTATAATAAACCTCATTCACAATATACAGGTAAACAATGTGCTGTAAGATAAGTGAGTCATTAAAGGGTCATAGGAGAAGTTCAACAAACTTCTTCCATTGAACTGTGTCTCTTATCTAGAAGAGGTTTGGCTTCCATTGAACTGATTCTGTACATTAACACTACAATAACCAGGCATGTACACAGAGAGGGGTTTACAAGTACACAGAGAGGGTTCTACAAGTACACAGAGAGGGTTCTACAAGTCCACAGAGAGGGTTCTACAAGTACACAGAGAGGGGTTTACAAGTACACAGAGAGGGTTCTACAAGTCCACAGAGAGGGTTCTACAAGTCCACAGAGAGGGATCTACAAGTCCACAGAGTGGGTTCTACAAGTACACAGAGAGGGTTCTACAAGTACACAGAGAGGGTTCTACAAGTCCACAGAGAGGGTTCTGCAAGTCCACAGAGAGGGTTCTACAAGTACACAGAGATGGATCCACAAGTCCACAGAGAGGGATCCACAAGTCCACAGAGAGGGTTCTACAAGTCCACAGAGAGGGATCCACAAGTCCACAGAGTGTGTTCTACAAGTCCACAGAGAGGATCTACAAGTCCACAGAGAGAGGTCTACAAGTCTACAGAGAGGGATCTACAAGTCCACAGAGAAAGGTCTACAAGTCTACAGAGAGGGGTTTACAAGTCCACAGAGAGGATCTACAAGTCCACAGAGAGAGGTCTACAAGTCCACAGAAAGGATCTACAAGTCCACAGAGAGAGGTCTACAAGTCCACAGAGAGGGATCTACAAGTCCACAGAGAGAGGTCTACAAGTCCACAGAGAGGATCTACAAGTCCACAGAGAGAGGTCTACAAGTCTACAGAGAGGGGTCTACAAGTCCACAGAGAGGGGTCTACAAGTCCACAGAGAGGGGTCTACAAGTTCAGAGAGAGGGGTCTACAAGTCCACAGAGAGGATCTACAAGTCCACAGAGAGGATCTACAAGTCCACAGATAGGATCTACAAGTCCACAGATAGGATCTACACATCCACAGAGAGGGATCTACAAGTCCAAAGAGAGGATCTACAAGTCCACATAGAGGGTTCTACAAGTCCACATAGAGGGTTCTACAAGTCCACAGAGAGGATCTACAAGTCCACAGAAAGGGTTGTATAAGTGCTTCCCCCTCTCTAGTGGAAATTCCCCTTCAAATATTGATCCGTCATAATCTGGATTTACACTGAGTGTACCAAACATTAGGAACACCATTTGTACACTCATTCTATGTCAAGGAAAGAGCAGGTGTTCTTAATGTTTTGTACACTCAGTGTACGTGCCCTTTGTAGACATAAACACCTGCCCTGAAAATGTCAATACGCAACCCTGGCAATTCTCCTGAAGTGTCCTACTATGCTATAGAAGTGACCTAGAAGTGTTTAACTCGTTCCATGGAACTTTCCTGCCTCACCTGAGAGTAGAGGAGGTGAGAGACCGCCCTTTCTGGGGAAAAAACACAATTTTGTCTCCTCCCCCAAAGCTTTAAATAGGAGCACACACACTCTTCTCTCTCAAACACAAAGTTTTGTCGTAGGATAGTTGGTCACTGGGCTGAAAATCTTCCAGAAACTGTAAGTAAAATATTGTCTCTCATTGATAATGATAAAAGTGAAAAGGTTTGTCTATATCTGATAACTTTGGAAGTTATAAATGTGTGTGATATTTTTCAAGATATATTTTTCTTCATGTCTAATCAGAAAAACCTGACAGCCTGTTGATTTAAGATACGGTATCACATTAGATATGTTTACATAGTGCCAGTGATGAAGTCACTGAGTCTAATTTAATTTAACATCTTAATGTCTTTTGCAGGTTCCTGACCTATGCCCATAAGCACAGATCAAGGATCAGCTCATCCTCATCAAGCCCAAACCAGGACATTAACAAACCACAAGGGGAAACCTGACCTCAGACCAGCGTTTAAACCCCACGTCTTCCTGCCAAGACACTGACACTCCGTCCAGAATTCCAGCTGTCCATCCATCCATCCATCCATCCACACCCCAGCCAGCCAGCTATGGGTCTGATGAGCGAGGACATGGAGTGCTGTATCTGCCTCCAGCCCTACTCTCGCAGGGAGAAGATCCCTCGGATGCTCCACTGTAAGCACACATTCTGTGGGCTGTGCTTGCAGGCGATGTCCAGGCTCCAAAGCGGCCTACTGACAGTCTGCTGCCCCCTGTGCCGTTGGATCACCTGCACCGAGCCCAGCCTCACCCTGCCGGGGTCGCTGTGGGTTAACACTGAGATCTGGGACCAGATACTAGACAGACAACAGGAAGAGGAGGAAGAGTAGAAGGGAGCTAACAGACAGACACGGACCACTACACAGTACACATGGTGAGTACCCCAGGCAAAGGTGGATGGATTGATAGACTGATTTAGAAACCTGGAGAAACCTTCCTCTGTTCTCTGATCTTCCTAACATTTTGTTCTGTATCTTTTGGTCTCTCTCTCTCTCTCTCTCTCTCTCTCTCTCTCTCTCCTCTGTTTTTTTCCCCTTCTCTCCTGTCCTCTAGTTCTCCATCAAGGCATTGTGGCCTGAGGCTCAAACTACAGAATTTCCTGAGGAGGATGAAGCACAATGTGCTGTAAACCGAGAAGACGAAGAGCAGAGAAAGAAGCCTGCATTTTCCCATTTCAGAGCAGGAGATACTCATTGAGTAATGAAGCTAATTCATAAAACAGGACCGACCGGTGACTTTACATAATGAAGCAAGATTGAACCAATTATTCATATGCTTTGTGTTTGATTGACTTTGGGTATGTGTAATGTTCTCAGTCAACTTACCTGGTAAAATAAGGGTTAAATTATAATATTAATAATAAAGGATGGATAGGTGGAGGAAATAAAAAATAAGATATTAAATGGATTGAGGAAGAAAGAAAGATAAAGGAAGTTATGAATAGATGGACAGACATAGATAGATAGATAGATAGATAGATAGATAGATAGATAGACAGATAGACAGATAGATAGATAGATTGATAGACAGATAGATAGATAGACAGATAGATAGATAGATAGATAGATAGATAGATAGATAGATAGATAGATAGATAGACAGATAGATATTTACATATTTATGCTTATTTATTTTCCCTTGTGTACTTTAACCATTTGTACATTGTTACAACACTGTACACTGTACACATATGTATAATATGACATTTGTAATGTCTTTATTGTTTTGAAACTTCTGTATGTGTAATGTTTACTGTTAATTTTTATTGTTTATTTCACTTTTGTATATTATCTACCTCACTTGCTTTGGCAATGTTAACACATGTTTCCCATGCCAATAAAGCCCCTTGAATTGAATTGAATAGACAGACAGATAATAGATAATAGATGTTTAATGATTTGATAAAAGGTGTATTACTGCGTGAAGGGAAGTGGAGGTTTAGTATTTATTATGACATCATTTTAGAACAGCTTTAATATTGCAGATTGTTTCTTGTATCAATGTAATTGTCTGCATCATTTTCAGTCCCCCAAATCAGGGATGTTGGATTTGTTTATCCTCATTGGACATGTTTAATTCATCTGTTCTGTTTGAAGAGCAGGTTTTTGTATCCTGGAATTATATTTATTGGTTAATAAATACATCCACTTTAAAATAACCCTGTCTTAGAGTTGTGAAATAGCTTATTATTATCATTACATTAGGAAAGTAACTGTCTGATATCCAACTATTTATGGACCCCAGATAGAGTTGGGGGTGTTAATACACTACACATTCTACACTACTATTTCCTAAAACACAAAACAAACCCTAAACATTCCACTGTCCTTGGTTTTGATGTGTGCAGTACATGACTGAAATCACTCTCTGTCTAATCATGTCTCAGAGAACCCTGTATGCATTCTTGCATATGAGATTCCCTAAAAACACATCACCTTGTTAAAGATACGACCAAAATTAACATTTTCGGAGGAGGTTAGGAGAATTTATGCAGCATGTTAGGGAAATGATTATGTGATTAATTTCCTGCTGTGAGTTATTGTTTTATTTAACTAGGCAAGTCAGTTAAGAACAAAGTCTGGTTTTCAATGACGGCCTAGGAACAGTGGTTTAACTGCCTTGTTCAGGGGCAGAATGACAGATTTGTACCTTGTCAGCTCGGGGATACGATCTTGCAACCTTTCGGTTACTAGTCAAATGCTATAACCACTAGAGTACACTGCCGCCTCTACACTCTAACCACTAGAGTACACTGCCGCCCTGTCTCGGCTTTCTTCCTGGGAACGAGAGGCGGACCAAAACGCAGCGTGGTTATAGTTCATGGTTCTTTAATAAGAAAACTCAAACATGAACAAACTACAAAACAATAAACGTGAAAACCGTAACAGTCCTAACTGGTGCATAAAACACAAAGACAGGAAGCAATCACCCACAAAATACCCAAAGAATATGGCTGCCTAAATATGGCTCCCAATCAGAGACAACGAAAAACACCTGCCTCTGATTGAGGACCAATCTAGGCAACCATAGACTTACCTAGACACCTAAACTGAACACAACCCCATGAATCTACAAAAACCCCTAGACAAGCCAAACACAAAAAACACCCATGTCAGTCCTTGGCCAAACCAAAATAATCAAGAAAACAAAGATAACTAAGGCCAGGGGTGACACGCCCCTTTGTATTGGTCACTAGGCTGTCTTGAAACCATGTAAAAGCTCTTCAAATTTACAGACAGATTGTGTCTGAAATGGCCCCTATTCATTATAGTATACTACTTTTGACCAGGGCCCAGCTAGAGCAGTATATAGTATACTACTTTAGACCAGGGCCCGGCTAGTACAGTATATAGTATACTACTTTGACCAAGGCCCGGCTAGTACAGTATATAGTATACTACTTTTGACAAGGGCCAAGCTAGTGCAGTATATAGTATACTTATTTTGACCAAGGCCCAACTAGTGCAGTATATAGTATACTACTTTGACCAGGGCCCAGCTAGTACAGAATATAGCATACTACTTTTGACCAGGGCCCAACTAGTACAGTATATAGTATACTACTTTGACCAGGGCCCAGCTATTACAGAATATAGCATACTACTTTTGACCAGGGCCCAACTAGTACAGAATATAGTATACTACTTTTGACCAGGGCCCGGCTAGTACAGTATATAGTATACTACTTTTGACCAGGGCCCGGCTAGTGCAGTATAGAGTATACTACTTTAAACCAGGGCCCAACTAGTACAGTATATAGTACACTATTTTAGACCAGGGCCCGGCTAGTACAGCATATAATATACTACTTTAGACCAGGGCCCGGCTAGTACAGTATATAATATACTACTTTAGACCAGGGCCTGGCTAGTACAGTATATAGGGTACTATTTTGACCAGGGCCCAACTAGTACAGCATATAATATACTACTTTAGACCAGGGCCCGACTAGTACAGTATAAAGTATATTACTTTAAACCAGGGCCCAACTAGTACAGTATATAGTATACTACTTTAGACCAGGGCCCGGCTAGTACAGTATATAGAATACTACTTTAGACCAGGGCCCAACTAGTACAGTATATAGTATACTACTTTAGACCAGGGCCCGGCTAGTACAGTATATAGAATACTACTTTAGACCAGGGCCCGGCTAGAACAGTATATAGGGTACTACTTTAAACCAGGGCCCAACTAGTACAGTATATAGTATACTACTTTAGACCAGGGCCCGGCTAGTACAGTATATAGAATACTACTTTAGACCAGGGCCCGGCTAGTACAGTATATAGGGTACTATTTTGACCAGGGCCCAACTAGTACAGTATATGGTATACTACTTTAGACCAGGGCCCAACTAGTACAGTATATAGTATACTACTTTTGACAAGGGCCCGACTAGTACAGTATAAAGTATATTACTTTAAACCAGGGCCCAACTAGTACAGTATATAGTATACTACTTTAGACCAGGGCCCGGCTAGTACAGTATATAGAATACTACTTTAGACCAGGGCCCGGCTAGTACAGTATATAGAATACTACTTTAGACCAGGGACCAGCTAGTACAGTATATAGTATACTACTTTTGACCAGGGCCCAACTAGTGCAGTATATAGTATACTACTTTTGACCAAGCCCGGCTAGTACAGTATAAAGTATACTACAATAGACCAGGGCCCAACTAGTACAGTATATAGTATACTACTTTTAACCAGGGACAACTAGTACAGTATATAGTATACTACTTTTGACCAGGGCCCGGCTAGGACAGTATATAGTATACTACTTTTGACCAGGGCCCGGCTAGTGCAGTATATAGTATACTACTTTGACCAGGGCCCAACTAGTACAGCATATAATATACTACTTTAGACCAGGGACCAACTAGTACAGTATATAGAATACTACTTTAGACCAGGGCCCGGCTAGTACAGTATATGGTATACTACTTTAGACCAGGGCCCGGCTAGTACAGTATATAGTGTACTACTTTGACCAGGGCCCAACTAGTACAGTATATAGTATACTACTTTAGACCAGGGCCCGGCTAGTACAGTATATAATATACTACTTTAGACCAGGGCCCGGCTAGTGCAGTATATAGTATACTACTTTAGACCAGGGCCCAACTAGTACAGTATATAGTGTACTACTTTGACCAGGGCCCAACTAGTACAGTATGTAGTATACTACTTTAAACCAGGGCCCAACTACTACAGTATATAGTATACTACTTTAGACCAGGGCCCGGCTAGTACAGTATATAGTATACTACTTTAGACCAGGGCCCGGCTAGTACAGTATATAGTATACTACTTTAGACCAGGGCCCGGCTAGTACAGTATATAATATACTACTTTAGACCAGGGCCCGGCTAGTGCAGTATATAGTATACTACTTTAGACCAGGGCCCAACTAGTACAGTATATAGTGTACTACTTTGACCAGGGCCCAACTAGTACAGTATGTAGTATACTACTTTAAACCAGGGCCCAACTACTACAGTATATAGTATACTACTTTAGACCAGGGCCCGGCTAGTACAGTATATAGTATACTACTTTAGACCAGGGCCCGGCTAGTACAGTATATAGTATACTACTTTAGACCAGGGCCCGGCTAGTGCAGTATATAGTATACTACTTTAGACCAGGGCCCAACTAGTACAGTATATAGTGTACTACTTTGACCAGGGCCCAACTAGTACAGTATGTAGTATACTACTTTAAACCAGGGCCCAACTACTACAGTATATAGTATACTACTTTAGACCAGGGCCCGGCTAGTACAGTATATAGAATACTACTTTAGACCAGGGCCCGGCTAGTGCAGTATATAGTATACTACTTTAGACCAGGGCCCAACTAGTACAGTATATAGTGTACTACTTTGACCAGGGCCCAACTAGTACAGTATATAGTGTACTACTTTGACCAGGGCCCAACTAGTACAGTATGTAGTATACTACTTTAAACCAGGGCCCGACTACTACAGTATATAGTATACTACTTTAGACCAGGGCCCAACTAGTACAGTATATAGTGTACTACTTTGACCAGGGCCCAACTAGTACAGTATATAGTGTACTACTTTGACCAGGGCCCAACTAGTACAGTATGTAGTATACTACTTTAAACCAGGGCCCGACTACTACAGTATATAGTATACTACTTTAGACCAGGGCCCAACTAGTACAGTATATAGTATACTACTTTAGACCAGGGCCCGGCTAGTACAGTATATAGAATACTACTTTAGACCAGGGCCCGGCTAGTACAGTATATAGAATACTACTTTAGACCAGGGCCCGACTACTACAGTATATAGTATACTACTTTAGACCAGGGCCCGGCTAGTGCAGCATACTGTACAGGGATGACATTTCAGACAGACGGCGATATGAATTGACACGTCTTGGGTTGTGTTCGTTGCCAGTCAGTCAACCCATGAGCCAATCAGTTCAGTGAGTCTTCCTAACTGTGCTGAGGCAGGGATGTAGAGACCAATTTGTTTAGATATCCAAAAGACTTAGCTGACTAGTATAGCAACAACGCAACAGTCTATACAGACCTTAATGAGGAGACAGCAGTCTATATAGACCATAATGAGGAGAAAACAGTCTATATAGACCTTAATGAGGAGACAGCAGTCTATATAGGCCCTAATGAGGAGACAACAGTCTATATAGACCTTAATGAGGAGACAACAGTCTATATAGACCCTAGTGAGGAGACAACAGTCTATATAGACCCTAGTGAGGAGACAACAGTCTATATAGACCATAATGAGGAGACAACAGTATATAGAGACCATAATGAGGAGACAACAGTCTATATAGACCCTATAGTGAGGAGACAACAGTCTATATAGGCCCTAATGAGGATACAACAGTCTATATAGACCTTAATGAGGAGACAACAGTCTATATAGACCCTAGTGAGGAGACAACAGTCTATATAGGCCCTAATGAGGAGACAACAGTCTATATAGACCCTAGTGAGGAGACATCACTCTATATAGAGCCTAGTGAGGAGACAACAGTCTATATTGACCCTAATGAGGAGACAACAGTCTATATAGACCCTAATGAGGAGACAACAGTCTATATAGACCCTAATGAGGAGACAACAGTCTGTATAGACCCTAATGAGGAGACAACAGTCTATATTGACCCTAATGAGGAGACAACAGTCTATATAGACCCTAATGAGGAGACAACAGTCTATATAGACCCTAATGGGGAGACAACAGTCTGTATAGACCCTCATGAGGAGACAACAGTCTATATAGACCCTCATGAGGAGACAACAGTCTATATAGACCCTCATGAGGAGACAACAGTATATAGACCTTAATGAGGAGACAACAGTCTATATAGAACATAATGAGGAGACAACAGTCTATATAGACCCTCATGAGGAGACAACAGTCTATATAGACCCTAATGAGGAGACAACAGTCTATATAGACCCTAATGAGGAAACAACAGTCTATATAGAACATAATGAGGAGACAACAGTCTATATAGACCCTAATGAGGAAACAACAGTCTATATAGAACATAATGAGGAAACAACAGTCTATATAGACCCTAATGAGGAGACAACAGTCTATATAGAACATAATGAGGAGACAACAGTCTATATAGACCCTAATGAGGAGACAACAGTCTATATAGACCCTAATGAGGAGACAACAGTCTATATAGACCCTAATGAGGAGACAACAGTCTATATAGACCCTAATGAGGAGACAACAGCCTATATAGACCCTAATGAGGAGACAACAGTCTATATAGACCCTAGTGAGGAGACAACAGTCTATATAGACCCTAATGAGGAGACAACAGTCTATACAGGCCCTAATGAGGAGACAACAGTCTATATAGACCTTAATGAGGAGACAACAGTCTATATAGACCCTAGTGAGGAGACAACAGTCTATATAGGCCCTAATGAGGAGACAACAGTCTATATAGACCTTAATGAGGAGACAACAGCCTATATAGACCCTAATGAGGAGACAACAGTCTATATAGACCCTAATGAGGAGACAACAGCCTATATAGACCCTAATGAGGAGACAACAGTCTATATAGACCCTAATGAGGAGACAACAGTCTATATAGACCCTAATGAGGAGACAACAGTCTATATGGACCCTAATGAGGAGACAACAGCCTATATAGACCCTAGTGAGGAGACAACAGTCTATATAGACCCTAATGAGGAGACAACAGTCTATATAGACCCTAATGAGGAGACAACAGTCTATATAGACCCTAGTGAGGAGACAACAGTCTATATAGACCCTAATGAGGAGACAACAGCCTATATAGACCCTAATGAGGAGACAACAGCCTATATAGACCCTAATGAGGTGACAACAGTCTATATAGACCCTAATGAGGAGACAACAGCCTATATAGACCCTAATGAGGAGACAACAGTCTATATAGACCCTAATGAGGAGACAACAGCCTATATAGACCCTAGTGAGGAGACAACAGTCTATATATACCCTAATGAGGAGACAACAGTCTATATAGACCCTAATGAGGAGACAACAGTCTATATAGACCCTAATGAGGAGACAACAGTCTATATAGACCCTAATGAGGAGACAACAGTCTATATAGACCCTAATGAGGAGACAACAGTCTATATAGACCCTAATGAGGAGACAACAGTCTATATAGACCCTAATGAGGAGACAACAGCCTATATAGACCCTAATGAGGAGACAACAGTCTATATAGACACTAATGAGGAGACAACAGTCTATATAGACCCTAGTGAGGAGACAACAGTCTATATAGACCCTAATGAGGAGACAACAGTCTATATAGACCCTAGTGAGGAGACAACAGTCTATATAGACCCTAGTGAGGAGGCAACAGTCTATATAGACCCTAATGAGGAGACAACAGTCTATATAGACCCTAATGAGGAGACAACAGTCTATATAGGCCATAATGAGGAGACAACAGTCTATATAGACCCTAATGAGGAGACAACAGTCTATATAGACCCTAGTGAGGAGACAACAGTCTATATAGACCCTAATGAGGAGACAACAGTCTATATAGACCCTATATATAATATTTGTGTTTAATATGTATATTTTATGGCTCCTATTTGGTTTGTTTTTCTTAACTTTTCTTGATAATTAATAGCCTTGAGGTGTCTGAAAGAGAAATAGGCAGCTCTGTTGTCCCTGGGTGTGTCCCAATTGCTATCCTATTCCATAGATAGTGCACTGCTTTTGACCAGAGCCTTTGCCTTTAAAGTAGTGCATTATGTAGGGAATAGTGTTCCATTTGGGACAAACAGGGCTGACGGTAGAGCTGGTTACCGTCCCTGGCTAACAGAATTACTCATCATTTACTGTCATTTAGCTCACGTTGTTTTAGTGTGCAGCTTACTCATGACGTCAGAAAGCAGAAAAATAACCATTAGAAACTAGCAGAAGACTTTGACAAAGCTCTTTCAGTCTCTTGTTCTGGGCCTTTAATGATAGGAATTCATTTGTGAGATACACCCACATTTCCTGCTTAATTATGTGACGTGAAATTGTATGTTTCGTTCATGGAATATATTAACCTGCTTCGCAGGTGATTTTAAAGAGCAAATGTTTGGTGGTTCTTTATACTTAGTGTTTGTTTGTGTGTGTCTGTTGTGCGTTCGTGGCACTTAGCTGACATGGTGAATAGACAATCTTGTTTCACCTGGAATTTCCAGTTGAACAAAAAGTAGAGCCGTCATAAATTGTCAATTCAAAAACACTCCGGTTTCAACAGGGAGACTGTTTTCTAATTGACTGGTTAGGGGGGTTGTTTACAAGGTTTCCACTGAATTTGTGACTTGATTTTATTAGAAACACGTGACTTTAAAACTAAAACAACACAGCAGCCTGAAACTCTTGGTGTTTCATTCATCCATCAATTCATCAGATGTTTATGGTAAAAACAACTGGATAGCCCACTCACTCATTAACACCTGACATTTCCATGGAGTCCTGTGATCCATATACACTATAATAAACCTCATTCACAATATACAGGTAAACAATGTGCTGTAAGATAAGTGAGTCATTAAAGGGTCATAGGAGAAGTTCAACAAACTTCTTCCATTGAACTGTGTCTCTTATCTAGAAGAGGTTTGGCTTCCATTGAACTGATTCTGTACATTAACACTACAATAACCAGGCATGTACACAGAGAGGGGTTTACAAGTACACAGAGAGGGTTCTACAAGTACACAGAGAGGGTTCTACAAGTCCACAGAGAGGGTTCTACAAGTACACAGAGAGGGGTTTACAAGTACACAGAGAGGGTTCTACAAGTCCACAGAGAGGGTTCTACAAGTCCACAGAGAGGGATCTACAAGTCCACAGAGTGGGTTCTACAAGTACACAGAGAGGGTTCTACAAGTACACAGAGAGGGTTCTACAAGTCCACAGAGAGGGTTCTGCAAGTCCACAGAGAGGGTTCTACAAGTACACAGAGATGGATCCACAAGTCCACAGAGAGGGATCCACAAGTCCACAGAGAGGGTTCTACAAGTCCACAGAGAGGGATCCACAAGTCCACAGAGTGTGTTCTACAAGTCCACAGAGAGGATCTACAAGTCCACAGAGAGAGGTCTACAAGTCTACAGAGAGGGATCTACAAGTCCACAGAGAAAGGTCTACAAGTCTACAGAGAGGGGTTTACAAGTCCACAGAGAGGATCTACAAGTCCACAGAGAGAGGTCTACAAGTCCACAGAAAGGATCTACAAGTCCACAGAGAGAGGTCTACAAGTCCACAGAGAGGGATCTACAAGTCCACAGAGAGAGGTCTACAAGTCCACAGAGAGGATCTACAAGTCCACAGAGAGAGGTCTACAAGTCTACAGAGAGGGGTCTACAAGTCCACAGAGAGGGGTCTACAAGT
The DNA here is from genome assembly GCF_057628025.1 of Oncorhynchus mykiss. Taxonomy (NCBI): domain Eukaryota; kingdom Metazoa; phylum Chordata; class Actinopteri; order Salmoniformes; family Salmonidae; genus Oncorhynchus; species Oncorhynchus mykiss. The sequence goes on along the minus strand of NC_143038.1, from coordinate 75,720,815 downwards.
CCACAGAGAGGGGTCTACAAGTTCAGAGAGAGGGGTCTACAAGTCCACAGAGAGGATCTACAAGTCCACAGAGAGGATCTACAAGTCCACAGATAGGATCTACAAGTCCACAGATAGGATCTACACATCCACAGAGAGGGATCTACAAGTCCAAAGAGAGGATCTACAAGTCCACATAGAGGGTTCTACAAGTCCACATAGAGGGTTCTACAAGTCCACAGAGAGGATCTACAAGTCCACAGAAAGGGTTGTATAAGTGCTTCCCCCTCTCTAGTGGAAATTCCCCTTCAAATATTGATCCGTCATAATCTGGACTTACACTGAGTGTACCAAACATTAGGAACACCATTTGTACACTCATTCTATGTCAAGGAAAGAGCAGGTGTTCTTAATGTTTTGTACACTCAGTGTACGTGCCCTTTGTAGACATAAACACCTGCCCTGAAAATGTCAATACGCAACCCTGGCAATTCTCCTGAAGTGTCCTACTATGCTATAGAAGTGACCTAGAAGTGTTTAACTCGTTCCATGGAACTTTCCTGCCTCACCTGAGAGTAGAGGAGGTGAGAGACCGCCCTTTCTGGGGAAAAAACACAATTTTGTCTCCTCCCCCAAAGCTTTAAATAGGAGCACACACACTCTTCTCTCTCAAACACAAAGTTTTGTCGTAGGATAGTTGGTCACTGGGCTGAAAATCTTCCAGAAACTGTAAGTAAAATATTGTCTCTCATTGATAATGATAAAAGTGAAAAGGTTTGTCTATATCTGATAACTTTGGAAGTTATAAATGTGTGTGATATTTTTCAAGATATTTTTTTCTTCATGTCTAATCAGAAAAACCTGACAGCCTGTTGATTTAAGATACGGTATCACATTAGATATGTTTACATAGTGCCAGTGATGAAGTCACTGAGTCTAATTTAATTTAACATCTTAATGTCTTTTGCAGGTTCCTGACCTATGCCCATAAGCACAGATCAAGGATCAGCTCATCCTCATCAAGCCCAAACCAGGACATTAACAAACCACAAGGGGAAACCTGACCTCAGACCAGCGTTTAAACCCCACGTCTTCCTGCCAAGACACTGACACTCCGTCCAGAATTCCAGCTGTCCATCCATCCATCCATCCATCCACACCCCAGCCAGCCAGCTATGGGTCTGATGAGCGAGGACATGGAGTGCTGTATCTGCCTCCAGCCCTACTCTCGCAGGGAGAAGATCCCTCGGATGCTCCACTGTAAGCACACATTCTGTGGGCTGTGCTTGCAGGCGATGTCCAGGCTCCAAAGCGGCCTACTGACAGTCTGCTGCCCCCTGTGCCGTTGGATCACCTGCACCGAGCCCAGCCTCACCCTGCCGGGGTCGCTGTGGGTTAACACTGAGATCTGGGACCAGATACTAGACAGACAACAGGAAGAGGAGGAAGAGTAGAAGGGAGCTAACAGACAGACACGGACCACTACACAGTACACATGGTGAGTACCCCAGGCAAAGGTGGATGGATTGATAGACTGATTTAGAAACCTGGAGAAACCTTCCTCTGTTCTCTGATCTTCCTAACATTTTGTTCTGTATCTTTTGGTCTCTCTCTCTCTCTCTCTCTCTCTCTCTCTCTCTCTCTCTCTCCTCTGTTTTTTTCCCCTTCTCTCCTGTCCTCTAGTTCTCCATCAAGGCATTGTGGCCTGAGGCTCAAACTACAGAATTTCCTGAGGAGGATGAAGCACAATGTGCTGTAAACCGAGAAGACGAAGAGCAGAGAAAGAAGCCTGCATTTTCCCATTTCAGAGCAGGAGATACTCATTGAGTAATGAAGCTAATTCATAAAACAGGACCGACCGGTGACTTTACATAATGAAGCAAGATTGAACCAATTATTCATATGCTTTGTGTTTGATTGACTTTGGGTATGTGTAATGTTCTCAGTCAACTTACCTGGTAAAATAAGGGTTAAATTATAATATTAATAATAAAGGATGGATAGGTGGAGGAAATAAAAAATAAGATATTAAATGGATTGAGGAAGAAAGAAAGATAAAGGAAGTTATGAATAGATGGACAGACATAGATAGATAGATAGATAGATAGATAGATAGATAGATAGATAGATAGATAGACAGATAGACAGATAGATAGATAGATTGATAGACAGATAGATAGATAGACAGATAGATAGATAGATAGATAGATAGATAGATAGATAGATAGATAGATAGACAGATAGATAGATAGATATTTACATATTTATGCTTATTTATTTTCCCTTGTGTACTTTAACCATTTGTACATTGTTGCAACACTGTACACTGTACACATATGTATAATATGACATTTGTAATGTCTTTATTGTTTTGAAACTTCTGTATGTGTAATGTTTACTGTTAATTTTTATTGTTTATTTCACTTTTGTATATTATCTACCTCACTTGCTTTGGCAATGTTAACACATGTTTCCCATGCCAATAAAGCCCCTTGAATTGAATTGAATTGAATAGACAGACAGATAATAGATAATAGATGTTTAATGATTTGATAAAAGGTGTATTACTGCGTGAAGGGAAGTGGAGGTTTAGTATTTATTATGACATCATTTTAGAACAGCTTTAATATTGCATATTGTTTCTTTTATCAATTTAATTGTCTGCATCATTTCCAGTCCCCCAAATCAGGGATGTTGGATTTGTTTATCCTCATTGGACATGTTTAATTCATCTGTTCTGTTTGAAGAGCAGGTTTTTGTATCCTGGAATTATATTTATTGGTTAATAAATACATCCACTTTAAAATAACCCTGTCTTAGAGTTGTGAAATAGCTTATTATTATCATTACATTAGGAAAGTAACTGTCTGATATCCAACTATTTATGGACCCCAGATAGAGTTGGGGGTGTTAATACACTACACATTCTACACTACTATTTCCTAAAACACAAAACAAATCCTAAACATTCCACTGTCCTTGGTTTTGATGTGTGCAGGACATGACTGAAATCACTCTCTGTCTAATCATGTCTCAGAGAACCCTGTATGCATTCTTGCATATGAGATTCCCTAAAAACACATCACTTTGATAAAGCAATAACCAGAATTGAATTCTTCATTGCAGGTTAGGAGAATTTATGCAGCATGTTAGGGGAATTAACGTTGCAGGTTAGGAGAATTTATGCAGCATGTTAGGGGAATTAACGTTGCAGGTTAGGAGAATTTATGCAGCATGTTAGGGGAATTAACGTAGCAGGTAAGGAGAATGAGGTTAAAGGTTAGGAAAAGGCTTAGGGTCACTTCTGGTCGTAGCTGTACCGAAGTGGTGTTTTTAGGAAGTCCTCCTACTACTTTTGATCAGGGCCGTGCTCCATCCACCCTGTTCTCTAATCTAACCCCCATACATACCATTCCTTATATAGTATACTACTTTTGATCAGGGCCGTGCTCCATCCACCCTGTTCTCTAATCTAACCCCCATACATACCATTCCTTATATAGTATACTACTTTTGATCAGGGCCGTGCTCCATCCACCCTGTTATCTAGCCTAACCCCCATTCATACCATACTACTTTTGATCAGGGCCGTGCTCCATCCACCCTGTTATCTAGCCTAACCCCCATACATACCATTCCTTATATAGTATACTACTTTTAGTCAGGGCCGTGCTCCATCCACCCTGTTATCTAGCCTAACCCCCATACATACCATTCCTTATATAGTATACTACTTTTAGTCAGGGCCGTGCTCCATCCACCCTGTTATCTAGCCTAACCCCCATACATACCATTCCTTATATAGTATACTACTTTTAGTCAGGGCCGTGCTCCATCCACCCTGTTATCTAGCCTAACCCCCATACATACCATTCCTTATATAGTATACTACTTTTAGTCAGGGCCGTGCTCCATCCACCCTGTTATCTAATCTGACCCCCATACATACCATTCCTTATATAGTATACTACTTCTAGTCAGGGCCGTGCTCCATCCACCCTGTTATCTAATCTGACCCCCATACATACCATTCCTTATATAGTATACTACTTTTAGTCAGGGCCGTGCTCCATCCACCCTGTTATCTAATCTAACCCCCATACATACAATTCCTTATATAGTATACTACTTTTAGTCAGGGCCGTGCTCCATCCACCCTGTTATCTAATCTAACCCCCATACATACAATTCCTTATATAGTATACTACTTTTAGTCAGGGCCGTGCTCCATCCACCCTGTTATCTAGCCTAACCCCCATACATACCATTCCTTATATAGTATACTACTTTTGATCAGGGCCGTGCTCCATCCACCCTGTTATCTAGCCTAACCCCCATACATACCATTCCTTATATAGTATACTACTTTTGATCAGGGCCGTGCTCCATCCACCCTGTTATCTAATCTAACCCCCATACATACCATTCCTTATATAGTATACTACTTTTGATCAGGGCCGTGCTCCATCCACCCTGTTATCTAGCCTAACCCCCATACATACCATTCCTTATATAGTATACTACTTTTGATCAGGGCCGTGCTCCATCCACCCTGTTATCTAGCCTAACCCCCATTCATACCATACTACTTTTGATCAGGGCCGTGCTCCATCCACCCTGTTATCTAGCCTAACCCCCATACATACCATTCCTTATATAGTATACTACTTTTAGTCAGGGCCGTGCTCCATCCACCCTGTTATCTAGCCTAACCCCCATACATACCATTCCTTATATAGTATACTACTTTTAGTCAGGGCCGTGCTCCATCCACCCTGTTATCTAGCCTAACCCCCATACATACCATTCCTTATATAGTATACTACTTTGATCAGGGCCGTGCTCCATCCACCCTGTTCTCTAATCTAACCCCCATACATACCATTCCTTATATAGTATACTACTTTTGATCAGGGCCGTGCTCCATCTACCCTGTTATCTAGCCTAACCCCCATACATACCATACTACTTTTGATCAGGGCCGTGCTCCATCCCCCCTGTTATCTAATCTAACCCCCATACATACCATTCCTTATATAGTATACTACTTTTGATCAGGGCCGTGCTCCATCTACCCTGTTATCTAGCCTAACCCCCATACATACCATTCCTTATATAGTATACTACTTTTAGTCAGGGCCGTGCTCCATCCACCCTGTTATCTAGCCTAACCCCCATACATACCATACTACTTTTAGTCAGGGCCGTGCTCCATCCACCCTGTTATCTAATCTAACCCCCATACATACCATACTACTTTTGATCAGGGCCGTGCTCCATCCACCCTGTTATCTAATCTAACCCCCATACATACCATTCCTTATATAGTATACTACTTTTAGTCAGGGCAGTGCTCCATCCACCCTGTTATCTAGCCTAACCCCCATACATACCATACTACTTTTGATCAGGGCCGTGCTCCATCCACCCTGTTGTCTAATCTAACCCCCATACATACCATTCCTTATATAGTATACTACTTTTGATCAGGGCCGTGCTCCATCCACCCTGTTATCTAGCCTAACCCCCATACATACCATTCCTTATATAGTATACTACTTTTGATCAGGGCCGTGCTCCATCCACCCTGTTATCTAGCCTAACCCCCATACATACCATTCCTTATATAGTATACTACTTTTGATCAGGGCCGTGCTCCATCCACCCTGTTCTCTAATCTAACCCCCATACATACCATTCCTTATATAGTATACTACTTTTAGTCAGGGCCGTGCTCCATCCACCCTGTTATCTAGCCTAACCCCCATACATACCTGACACACCTGTTTCAGAATGTTGTAGTTTCTCTTTCTACATATCTCCCGTTAATGAATAACTACCGTTGATTAACTACTAGTTGGAAAAGAGGAGTGGAGCTGTAGGTTAACAAATACATTATTATTTTATATGACAGTTTGGTAACACAGGGTCTTTGTCCCAAATGGAACACTATTCCCTACATAGTGCACTACTTTAAAGGCAAAGGCTCTGGTCAAAAGCAGTGCACTATCTATGGAATAGGATAGCAATTGGGACATACCCAGGGACAACAGAGCTGCCTATTTCTCTGACAGACACCTTAAGGCTACAATTAAGAAAAACAAACCAAATAGGAGCCATAAAATATACATATTAAACACAAAGATTATATATATAGGGACTATATAGACTGTTGTCTCCTCATTAAGGTCTATATAGACTGTTATCTCCTCATTAGGGTCTATATAGACTGTTGTCTCCTCATTAAGGTCTATATAGACTGTTGTCTCCTCACTAGGGTCTATATAGACTGTTGTCTCCTCATTAAGGTCTATATAGACTGTTGTCTCCTCATTAGGTTCTATATAGACTGTTGTCTCCTCATTAGGGTCTATATAGACTGTTGTCTCCTCATTAAGGTCTATATAGACTGTTGTCTCCTCATTATGGTCTATATAGACTGTTGTCTCCTCATTAGGGTCTATATAGACTGTTGTCTCCTCACTAGGGTCTATATAGACTGTTGTCTCCTCATTAGGGTCTATATAGACTGTTGTCTCCTCATTATGGTCTATATAGACTGTTGTCTCCTCATTAGGGTCTATATAGACTGTTGTCTCCTCACTAGGGTCTATATAGACTGTTGTCTCCTCATTAGGGTTTATATAGACTGTTGTCTCCTCACTAGGGTCTATATAGACTGTTGTCTCCTCACTAGGGTCTATATAGACTGTTGTCTCCTCATTAGGGTCTATATAGACTGTTGTCTCCTCACTAGGGTCTATATAGACTGTTGTCTCCTCATTAGGGTCTATATAGACTGTTGTCTCCTCATTAGGGTCTATATAGACTATTGTCTCCTCATTAGGGCCTATATAGACTGTTGTCTCCTCACTAGGGCCTATGTAGACTGTTGTCTCCTCACTAGGGTCTATATAGACTGTTGTCTCCTCATTAGGGTCTATATAGACTGTTGTCTCCTCACTAGGGTCTATATAGACTGTTGTCTCCTCACTAGGGTCTATATAGACTGTTGTCTCCTCATTAGGGTCTATATAGACTGTTGTCTCCTCATTAGGGCCTATATAGACTGTTGTCTCCTCATTAAGGTCTATATAGACTGTTGTCGCCTCATTAGGGTCTATATAGACTGTTGTCTCCTCACTAGGGTCTATATAGACTGTTGTCTCCTCACTAGGGCCTATATAGACTGTTGTCTCCTCACTAGGGTCTATATAGACTGTTGTCTCCTCATTAGGGCCTATATAGACTGTAGTCTCCTCATTAGGGTCCATATAGACTGTTGTCTCCTCACTAGGGTCTATATAGACTGTTGTCTCCTAATTAGGGTCTACATAGACTGTTGTCTCCTCATTAGGGCCTGTATAGACTGTTGTCTCCTCATTAGGCCCTGTATAGACTGTTGTCCCCTAATTAGGGTTTATATAGACTGTTGTCTCCTCATTAGGCCCTGTATAGACTGTTGTCTCCTCATTAGGGTCTATATAGACTGTTGTCTCCTCATTAGGCCCTATACAGACTGTTGTCTCCTCATTAGGGACAATATAGACTGTTGTCTCCTCATTGGGATCTATGTAGACTGTGAGATTCTGTCAGATGTGTGCATACTGAAGGTGAAGTCAGGTGCAGGAGAGCAGATATTTGTGAACAAGTGCTCACTTCATTCAGGCAAATGTGCAAAACAGTCACAATAATTATGTTTAACAATAAACATCTTCGTGAAATACCATGGAAAAAACAAGCCAGGCTGGCGCGTCAACAACACACACGTAACACAATAAATCTCACAAGAAGATATGATGGGGAACAGAGGAATAGATACATGTAGATTGATTGGGAAAGGAAAACCAGGTGTGCAGAGAACAAGACAAAACAAATGGATACATGGAGCGGCAATGGCTAGAAAGCCGATGACGTCGACCGCCGAACGAACAAGGAGAGGAGCCGATGGCGGAAGTCGTGACAGCCGACGCTCGGCTCCAGAGGTGCGTCGACACCAAACTCGGGGACGACCGGGAGGGCGAGGCGATGGTGGAACTCACGCTCAGGGTCCAATACATCAGCCACCAGAAGCCAGCACCTCTCCTCCGGACCGTACCACTCCCACTCCACGAGGTACTGAAGGCCCCTCGCCCGACGCCTCGAATCCAGGATGGAAAGGACAGAGTACGCCGGGGCCCCCTCGATGTCCAGCTGGGCCGGAGGAACCTCCTGTACCTCAGACTCCCGGAGCGGACCAGCCACCACCGGCCTGAGGAGAGACACATGGAACGAGGGGTTAATATGGTAATCGAGGGGAACCTGTAACTTGTGACATACCTCGTTCAGTCTCCTCAGGACTTTGAATGGCAACACAAACCGGGGGCCAAGCTTCCAGCAGGGCAGGAGGAGGGGCAGGTTTTGGGTCGAGGGCCAGACCCTGTCCCTCGGTGCGAACGCTGGGGCCTCACTGCGGTGACTGTCTGCGCTGGTCTTTTGGCGCAGCGCGGCCTGCTGGAGGCGACCATGTGCGGCTTCCCAGGTCTCCTCCGCACGTCTGAACCAATCGTCCACCGCAGGAGCCTCGGTCTGACTCTGATGCCACGGTGCCAGAACCGGCTGGTACCCCAATACACACTGAAAGGGGGAGAAGTTAGTGGAGGAGTGGCGGAGCAAGTCCTGCGCCATCTCTGCCCGGGGCACGAACACTGCCCACTCCCCCGGCCGGTCCTGGCAATAGGACCGCAGAAACCTGCCCACATCCTTGTTCACTCACTCTCTACCCATTACTCTCGGGGTGAAAACCTGAGGTGAGGCTGATCGAGACCCCCAAACGTTCCATGAACGCCCTCCAGACTCTCGAAGTGAACTGGGGACATCTATCAGACACTATATCCTCAGGAACCCCGTAGTTCCGGAAGACGTGTGTAAACAGGGCCTAAGCAGTATGTAGGGCCGTAGGGAGACCGGGCAGAGGGAGGAGACGACAGGATTTAGAGAAACGATCCCTCTTTATGTCCAAAAAACTCAGTTTAAATTGACGCGTTATGTTCAGTAATGCATTGTCTCAAATAACATTCAGTGAAATTGCAGAGAGCCAAATCAAATTACAGAAATACTCATCATAAACATTGATGAAAGATACAAGTGTTATACATACGATTAAAGATAAACTTCTTGTTAATCCAGCCACTGTGTCCGATTTCAAAAAGGCTTTACGGCGAAAGAAAACCGTACTATTATCTGAGGATAGCACCCCATCAAACAAACACAGACAATCATATTTCATCCCGCCAGGCGTGACACAAAACTCAGAAATAATGATATAATTCATGCCTTACCTTTGAAGATCTTCTTTTGTTGGCACTCCAATATGTCCCATAAACATCACAAATAGTCCTTTTGTTCGATAAATTCCATGGTTATACACTCAACCCTCATTCTGAACAGCCCTACTTCTTCATTACACAAAGAAAAAACATCAACCAATTTCAAAAGACTGTTGACATCCAGTGGAAGTGATAGGAACTGCAAGCAAGAGCCTTAGAAATCTAGATCCACATAGAAAACCCATTGAATAGAGAGTGACCTCAAAAAAAGATTTTCCTGGATGGTTTGCCCTCGGGGTTTCTTCTGCCAAATAAGTTCTGTTATACTCACAGACATCATTCAAACAGTTTTAGAAACTTCAGACTGTTTTCTATCCTAATCTACACATAATATGCATATCCTAGCCTCTGGGCCTGAGTAGCAGGTAGTTAACTTTGGGCAAGCATTTCATCCGGACGTGAAAATACCGCCCCCTAGCCTAGAGAGGTTAACGGTCCGTTATTGTGGGGTCGCATTATTGTGTTGTATTTGTCTATTTTGAGTCAATTACGTTTATTACTCATATCTGATGTCCTGCACCTGACTCCTCTACACCAGCTACACACAGGATTGATTACATATACTACATACTGCACTAGCTGGTCCCTGGTCTAAAGTAGTATACTATATAAGGAATAGGGGCCATTTCAGACACAATCTGTCTGTCTATTTGAAGAGCTTCTTCATGTTTTCAAGACAGGCTAGTGACCAATTCAATAACTCACAGCAGGAAATGAAACGTACACAACCAAAACAGACGTGAGTTCCACCAATCAGAGAAGGACTTCCTAAAAACACCACTTCGGTACAGCTACGACCAGAAGTGACCCTAAGCCTTTTCCTAACCTTTAACCTCATTCTCCTTACCTGCTACGTTAATTCCCCTAACATGCTGCATAAATTCTCCTTACCTGCAACGTTAATTCCCCTAACATGCTGCATAAATTCTCCTAACCTGCAACGAAGAATTCAATTCTGGTTATTGCTTTATCAAATTTTAGGGAATTTCATATGCAAGAATGCATACAGGGTTCTCTGAGACATGATTAGACAGAGAGTGATTTCAGTCATGTACTGCACACATCAAAACCAAGGACAGTGGAATGTTTAGGATTTGTTTTGTGTTTTAGGAAATAGTAGTGTAGAATGTGTAGTGTATTAACACCCCCAACTCTATCTGGGGTCCATAAATAGTTGGATATCAGACAGTTACTTTCCTAATGTAATGATAATAATAAGCTATTTCACAACTCTAAGACAGGGTTATTTTAAATTGGATGTATTTATTAACCAATAAATATAATTCCAGGATAAAAACCTGCTCTTCAAACAGAACAGATGAATTAACATGTCCAATGAGGATAAACAAATCCAACATCCCTGATTTGGGGGACTGGAAATGATGCAGACAATTACATTGATAAAATAAACAATATGCAATATTAAAGCTGTTCTAAAATGATGTCATAATAAATACTAAACCTCCACTTCCCTTCACACAGTAATACACCTTTTATCAAATCATTAAACATCTATTATAAACATTGTTCACAGTATATATATATAGGAACCAATACACACAGTCAGTCAGGAAAGTTAAAGCCAACTTCTTCAGGCAGAAGTTTGCATCCTGTAGCTCCAACTCCAAAAAGTTCTGGGACACTGTGAAGTCCATGGAGAACAAGAGCACCTCCTCCCAGCTGCCCACTGCACTGAGGCTAGGTAACACGGTCACCACCGATAAATCCATGATTATCGAAAACTTCAACAAGCATTTCTCAACGGCTGGCCATGCCTTCCGCCTGGCTACTCCAACCTCGGCCAACAGCTCCCCCCCCCCCCCCCCCCCCCGCAGCTACTCGCCCAAGCCTCTCTAGGTTCTCCTTTACCCAAATCCAGATAGCAGATGTTCTGAAAGAGCTGCAAAACCTGGACCCGTACAAATCAGCTGGGCTTGACAATCTGGACCCTCTATTCCTGAAACTATCCGCCGCCATTGTCGCAACCCCTATTACCAGCCTGTTCAACCTCTCTTTCATATCGTCTGAGATCCCCAAGGATTGGAAAGCTGCCGCAGTCATCCCCCTCTTCAAAGGGGGCGACACCCTGGACCCAAACTGTTACAGACCTATATCCATCCTGCCCTGCCTATCTAAGGTCTTCGAAAGCCAAGTCAACAAACAGGTCACTGACCATCTTGAATCCCACCGTACCTTCTCCGCTGTGCAATCTGGTTTCCGAGCCGGTCACGGGTGTACCTCAGCCACGCTCAAGGTACTAAACGATATCATAACCGCCATCGATAAAAGACAGTACTGTGCAGCCGTCTTCATAGACCTTGCCAAGGCTTTCGACTCTGTCAATCACCGTATTCTTATCGGCAGACTCAGTAGCCTCGGTTTTTCGGATGACTGCCTTGCCTGGTTCACCAATTACTTTGCAGACAGAGTTCAGTGTGTCAAATCGGAGGGCATGCTGTCCGGTCCTCTGGCAGTCTCTATGGGGGTGCCACAGGGTTCAATTCTCGGGCCGACTCTTTTCTCTGTATATATCAATGATGTTTCTCATGCTGCGGGCGATTCCCTGATCCACCTCTACGCAGACGACACCATTCTATATACTTCCGGCCCGTCCTTGGACACTGTGCTATCTAACCTCCAAACGAGCTTCAATGCCATACAGCACTCCTTCCGTGGCCTCCAACTGCTCTTAAACGCTAGTAAAACCAAATGCATGCTTTTCAACCGTTCGCTGCCTGCACCCGCACGCCTGACCAGCATCACCACCCTGGATGGTTCCGACCTTGAATATGTGGACATCTATAAGTACCTAGGTGTCTGGCTAGACTCTAAACTCTCCTTCCAGACCCATATCAAACATCTCCAATCGAAAATCAAATCAAGAGTCGGCTTTCTATTCCGCAACAAAGCCTCCTTCACTCACGCCGCCAAACTTACCCTAGTAAAACTGACTATCCTACCGATCCTCGACTTCGGCGATGTCATCTACAAAATTGCTTCCAACACTCTACTCAGCAAACTGGATGCAGTTTATCACAGTGCCATCCGTTTTGTCACTAAAGCACCTTATACCACCCACCACTGCGACTTGTATGCTCTAGTCGGCTGGCCCTCGCTACATATTCGTCGCCAGACCCACTGGCTCCAGGTCATCTACAAGTCCATGCTAGGTAAAGCTCCGCCTTATCTCAGTTCACTGGTTACGATGGCAACACCCATCCGTAGCACGCGCTCCAGCAGGTGTATCTCACTGATCATCCCTAAAGCCAACACCTCATTTGGCCGCCTTTCGTTCCAGTTCTCTGCTGCCTGTGACTGGAACGAATTGCAAAAATCGCTGAAGTTGGAGACTTTTATCTCCCTCACCAACTTCAAACATCTGCTATCTGAGCAGCTAACCGATCGCTGCAGCTGTACATAGTCTATTGGTAAATAGCCCACCCATTCTCACCTACCTCATCCCCATACTGTTTTTATTTATTTATTTTTCTGCTCTTTTGCACACCAATATCTCTACCTGTACATAACCATCTGATCATTTATCACTCCAGTGTTAATCTGCATAATTGTAATTATTTGCCTACCTTCTCATGCCTTTTGCACACAATGTATATATAGACTCCCCTTTTTTCTACTGTGTTATTGACTTGTTAATTGTTTACTCCATGTGTAACTCTGTGTTGTCTGTTCACACTGTTATGCCTTATCTTGGCCAGGTCGCAGTTGCAAATGAGAACTTGTTCTCAACTAGCCTACCTGGTTAAATAAAGGTGAAATAAATTTAAAAAAATATATATATATATTGTATTGTACACAGAACACATTGTACAATACACAGTCTCTAACCTTCACCCATCTATCTATCTATCTATCTATCTATCTATCTATCTATCTATCTATCTATCTATCAATCTATCTATCTATCTATCTATCTATCTATTCAATTCAATTCAAGGGGCTTTATTGGCATGGGAAACAAGTGTTAACAATGCCAAAGCAAGTGAGGTAGATAATATACAAAAGTGAAATAAACAATAAAAATTAACAGTTAACATTACACATACAGAAGTTTCAAAACAATAAAGACATTACAAATGTCATATTATACATATGTGTACAGTGTACAGTGTTGTAACAATGTACAAATGGTACAAATCTATCTATCTATCTATCTATCTATCTATCTATCTATCTATCTATCAATGTCTGTCAATCTATTCATAACTTCCTTTATCTTTCTTTCTTCCTCAATCCATTTAATATCTAATTTTTTTATTTCCTCCACCTATCCATCCTTTATTATTAATATTATAATTTAACCCTTATTTTACCAGGTAAGTTGACTGAGAACATTACACATTCCCAAAGACAATCAAACACAAAGCATATGAACAATTGGTTCAATCTTGCTTCATTATGGAAAGTCACCGGTCGGTCCTGTTTTGTGAAATAGCTTCATTACTCAATGAGTATCTCCTGCTTTGAAATGGGAAAATTCAGGCTTCTTTCTCTGCTCTTCGTCTTCTCGGTTTACAGTACATTGTGCTTCATCCTCCTCAGGAAATTCTGTAGTTTGAGCCTCAGGCCACAATGCCTTGATGGAGAACTAGAGGACAGGAGAGAAGGGGAAATAAACAGAAGAGAGAGAGAGAGAGAGAGAGAGAGAGAGAGAGAGAGAGAGAGAGACCAAAAGATACAGAACTAAATGTTAGGAAGATCAGAGAACAGAGGAAGGTATCTCCAGGTTTCTAAATCAGTCTATCAATCCATCCACCTTTGCCTGGGGTACTCACCATGTGTACTGTGTAGTGGTCCGTGTCTGTCTGTTAGCTCCCTTCCACTCTTCCTCCTCTTCCTGTTGTCTGTCTAGTATCTGGTCCCAGATCTCAGTGTTAACCCACAGCGACCCCGGCAGGGTGAGGCTGGGCTCGGTGCAGGTGATCCAACGGCACAGGGGGCAGCAGACTGTCAGTAGGCCGCTTTGGAGCCTGGACATCGCCTGCAAGCACAGCCCACAGAATGTGTGCTTACAGTGGAGCACCCGAGGGATCTTCTCCCTGCGAGAGTAGGGCTGGAGGCAGACACAGCACTCCATGTCCTCGCTCATCAGACCCATGGCTGGCTGGCTGGAGTGTGGATGGATGGATGGATGGACAGATGGATGGATGGACAGCTGGAGCGCAGAGGAATTCTGGACGGAGTGTCAGTGTCTTGGCAGGAAGACGTGGGGTTTAAACGCTGGTCTGAGATTAGTGTTCCCCTTGTGGTTTATTAAGATCCTTGTTTGGATTTGATGAGGATGAGCTGATCCTAGATCTGTGCTTAGGAGCGTAGGTCAGGAACCTGCAAAAGACATTAAGATGTTAAATTAAATTAGACTCAGTGACTTCATCACTTGCACTATGTAAACATATCTAATGTGATAACGTATCTTAAATCAACAGGCTGTCAGGTTTTTCTGATTAGACATGAAGAAAAAAATATCTTGAAAAATATCACACACATTTATAACATCCATAGTTATCAGATATAGACAAACCTTTTCACTTTTATCATTATCAATGAGAGACAATATTTTACTTACAGGTTCTGGAAGATTTTCAGCCAAGTGACCAACTATCCTACGACAAAACTTTGTGTGTGAGAGAGAAGAGTGTGTGTGCTCCTATTTAAAGCTTTGAGGGAGGAGACAAAATTGTGTTATATTCCCAGAAAGGGCGGTCTCTCACCTCCTCTACTCTCAGGTGAGGCAGGAAAGGTCCATGGAACGAGTTAAACACTTCAAGGTCACTTCTATAGCATAGTAGGACACTTCAGGAGAATTGCCAGGGTTGCGTGTTGACATTTTCAGGGCAGGTGTTCATGTCTACAAAGAGGGTGAAAGGTTTTTCACGCTCAACAGTTTCCTGTGTTTGTCAAGAATGGTCCATCACCAGCCAAAGGACATCCAATCAAATTGTATTTGTCACATGAGCAGAATACAACAGGTGTGGACCTCACAGTGAAATGCTGAATACAACAGGTGTAGGTGGACCTCACAGTGAAATGCTGAATACAACAGGTGAAGGTGGACCTCACAGTGAAATGCTGAATACAACAGGTGTAGGTGGACCTTACAGTGAAATGCTGAATACAACAGGTGTGGACCTCACAGTGAAATGCTGAATACAACAGGTGTGGACCTCACAGTGAAATGCTGAATACAACAGGTGTGGACCTCACAGTGAAATGCTGAATACAACAGGTGTAGTAGACCTCACAGTGAAATGCTGAATACAACAGGTGTGGACCTCACAGTGAAATGCTGAATACAACAGGTGTAGTAGACCTCACAGTGAAATGCAGAATACAACAGGTGTGGACCTCACAGTTAAATGCTGAATACAACAGGTGTAGTAGACCTCACAGTGAAATGCTGAATACAACAGGTGTAGTAGACCTCACAGTGAAATGCTGAATACAACAGGTGTGGACCTCACAGTGAAATGCTGAATACAACAGGTGTAGTAGACCTCACAGTGAAATGCTGAATACAACAGGTGTGGACCTCACAGTGAAATGCTGAATACAACAGGTGTGGACCTCACAGTGAAATGCTGAATACAACAGGTGTAGTAGACCTCACAGTGAAATGCTGAATACAACAGGTGTAGTAGACCTCACAGTGAAATGCTGAATACAACAGGTGTGGACCTCACAGTGAAATGCTGAATACAACAGGTGTGGACCTCACAGTGAAATGCTGAATACAACAGGTGTGGACCTCACAGTGAAATGCTTACTTACAAGCACTTAACCAACAATGCAGTTTTAGGAAAAATAAGTGTTAAGTATAAAATAGATACGTAAAATAAATAAAATGAAAAGTTACAAACAATTAAAGAGCAGCAGTAAAATAACAATAGCTAGGGTATGTAACGGGAGGTACCGGTACAGAGTCAATGTGCGGAGGCACCGGTTAGTCGAGGTAATTGAGGTCATATGTAGATGTAGGTAAAGTTAAAGTGACTATGCATAGATAATGAACAGAGAGTAGCAGCAGCGTAAAAGAGGTTGGGGGATGGGGGGGGGCAATGCAAATAGTCTGGGTAGCCATTTGATTAGAAGTTCAGGAGTCTTGTGTCTTGGTGTGTTTGGACCATGATAGTTTGCTGGTGATGTGGACACCAAGGAACTGGAAGCTCTCAACCTGCTCCATTAAAGCCCCGTCGATGAGAATGGGGGCGTGGCTCGGTCCTCCTTTTCCTTTAGTTCACAATCATCTCCTTTGTCTTGATCACGTTGAGGGAGAGGTTGTTGTCCTGGCACCACCTTCAGCACATAGATGTTCAGAGGGCGGTTGACAATGTAAATAGTCCGGTGGCCATTTGATTAATTGTTCAGCAGTCTTATGGCTTGGGGGTAGAAGCTGTTAAGGAGCCTCCAGACTTGGAGCTCCGGTACCGCTTGCCGTGGGGTAGCAGAGGAAACAGTCTTTGACTTGGGTGACTGTAGTCTCTGTCAATTTTATGGGCTTTCCTCTGACACCGCCTATTATATAGGTCCTGGATGGCAGGAAGCTTGGCCCCAGTGATGTTCTGGACCGTACACACTATCCTCTGTAGTACCTCGGATGCCGAGCAGTTGCCATACCAGGCGGTGATGCAACCAGTCAAGATGCTCTCGATGGTGCAGCTGTAGAACTTTTTGAGGATCTGGGGACCCATGCCAAATCTTTTCAGTCTCTTAAGGGGGAAGTGTTCTTGGGCACAGGGACTATGGTGGTCTGTTTGAAACATGTTGGTTGTACAGACTCCGTCAGGGACAGGTTGGAAATGTCAGTGAAGACACTTACCAGTTGGTCAGCGCATGCTGGGAATACACGTCCTGGTAAGAAAACTGGACACAACTGTGGGAAGCATTGGAGTGAACGTGGCCAAGCATCCCTGTGGAACGATTTCCACACCTTGTAGAATCCATGCCCTGATGAATTGAGGCTGTTCTCAAGGGGGTGCAACTTAATACTAGGAAGGTGTTCGTAACGTGTGATGTCCTCAGTGTACATTCAGTTTAAAATAAATCAATCTTCATTGTAGGAGCATTTTCACTGGATGGGGGGGGTAGGACTTCTAGAACCCTTTCGGTGGAATTGAAGAACCCTCTCTGTGTCCGTGCATCATCATTAACAGTCACAAATTCAGTGGAAACCTTGTTAACAACCCCCCTAACCAGTCAATTAGACAACAGTCTCCCTGTTGAAACCGGATTGTTTTTGAATTGACAATTTATGACGGCTCTACTTTTTGTTCAACTGGAAATTCCAGGTGAAACACACTTGTCTATTCACCATGCCAGCTAAGTGCCACGCACGCACAACAGACAAACACAAACAAACACTAAGCATAAAGAACCATCAAACATTTGTTCTTTAAAATTGCCTGCGAAGCAGGTTAATATATTCGATGAACTAAACATACAATTTCACGTCACATAATTAAGCAGGACATCTGGGTGTATCTCACAAATGAATTCCTATCATTAAAGGGCCAGAACAAGAGACTGAAAGAGCTTTGTCAAAGTCATCTGCTAGTTTCTAATGGTTATTTTTCTGCTTTCTGAAGTCATGAGTAAGCTGCACACTAAAACAACGTGAGCTAAATGACAGTAAATGATGAGTAATTCTGTTAGCCAGGGACGGTAACCAGCTCTACCGTCAGCCCTGTTTGTCCCAAATGGAACCCTATATATGGATCATCCTTGAGATAAAGGTCCCACAGTTGACAGTGCATGTCAGAGCAAAAACCAAGCCTTGAGGTGGAAGGAATTGTCTGTAGAGCTCTGAGAGAGGATTGTGTCGAGGCACAGATCTGGGTAAGGTTACCAAGACATATCTGCCTTATAAAGGTCCCCAAAAACACAGTGAACTCCATCATTCTTAAATGGAAGAAGTCTGGAACCACCAAGACTCTTCATAGAGCTGGCCGCCAGGCCAAACTGAGCAGTAGGGGGAGAAGCACCTTGGTCAAGGAGGTGACCAAGAACACAATGGTCACTCTGACAGAGCTCCAGAGTTCCTCTGTGGATATGGGAGAACCTTCGTGAAGGACAACCTGCTGCAGCAATCCACCAAATCAGGACTTTATGGTAGAGTGGCCAGACGGAAGCCACTCCTCAGTAAAAAAACACATGACAGCCCTCTTGGAGTTTGCCAAAAGGCATCTAACGGACTCTCAGACCATGAGAAACAAGATGATCTGGTCTGATGAAACCAAGATAGAACACTTTGGCTTGAATACCAAGCGTCACGTCTGGAGGAAACCTGGCACCATCCCTACAGTGAAGCATGGTGGTGGCAGCATCATGCTGTTAGGATGTTTTTCAGCGGTAGGGACTGGGAGACTAGTCAGGATCGAGGGAAAGATGAACAGAGCAAAGTACAGAGAGATCGTTGATGAAAACCTGGTCCAGAGCGCTCAGGATCTCAGACTGGGGTAAATGTTCACCTTCTAACAGGACAAGGACCCTATGCACACAGCCAAGACAACACAGGAGTGACTTTGGGACAAGTCTCTGAATGTCCTTAAGTGGCCCAACCAGAGCCTGGAATGAACACGATCGAACATCTCTGGAGAGAAAAAAGCTGTGCAGCAACATTCCTTATCAACCTGACAGAACTTGAGAGGATCTGCAGAGAAGAATGGGAGAAACTCCCCAAACACAGGTATGCCAAGCTTGTAGAGTCATAGCCAACAAGACTCAAGGCTGTAATCGCTGCCAAAGATACAACAACAAAGTAGTGATCAAATGCTCTGAATACTTATGATATTGTGATATTTCCAGTTTTTATTTTTAATACATTTGCAAAAAATGTCATAAATTCTGATTTTGCTTTGTCATTATGGAGTATTGTGTGTAGATGGCTGAGCATATTATATTTATTCCATTTTAGAACAAGGATGTAATGTAACAAAATGTGGAAAAAGTCAGTGGGTCTGAAAACTTTCTGAATGCACTGTGATGTCTAATCATTAGAGACTGTTGTCTCCTCATTAAATCAAAATCAAATCAAATCAAATTTATTTACATAGCCCTTCGTACATCAGCTGATATCTCAAAGTGCTGTACAGAAACCCAGCCTAAAACCCCAAACAGCCAGCAATGCAGGCACGGTGGCTAGGAAAAACTCCCTAGAAAGGCCAAAACCTAGGAAGAAACCTAGAAAGGAACCAGGCTATGTGGGGTGGCCAGTCCTCTTCTGGCTGTGCCGGGTGGAGATTATAACAGAACATGGCCAAGATGTTCAAATGTTCATAAATGACCAGCATGGTCCAATAATAATAAGGCAGAACAGTTGAAACTGGAGCAGCAGCACGGCCAGGTGGACTGGGGACAGCAAGGAGTCATCATGTCAGGTAGTCCTGAGGCATGGTCCTAGGGCTCAGGTCCTCCGAGAGAGAGAAAGAAAGAGAGAATTAGAGAGAACACACTTAAATTCACACAGGACACCGAATAGGACAGGAGAAGTACTCCAGATATAACAAACTGACCCTAGCCCCCCGACACATAAACTACTGCAGCATAAATACTGGAGGCTGAGACAGGAGGGGTCAGGAGACACTGTGGCCCCATCCGAGGACACCCCCGGACAGGGCCAAACAGGAAGGATATAACCCCACCCACTTTGCCAAAGCACAGCCCCCACACCACTAGAGGGATATCTTCAACCACCAACTTAGGGCCTCTATAGACTGATGTCTCCTCATTAGGGCCTCTATAGACTGATGTCTCATCATTAGGGCCTCTATAGTCTGATGTCTCCTAATTATGGCCTACATTGACTGTTGTCTCCTCATTAGGGTCTATATAGACTGTTGTCTCCTCATTAGGGCCTATACTGACTGTTGTCTCCTCATCTGAACCAATCGTCCACCGCAGGAGCCTCGGTCTGATTCTGATACCACGGTGCCAGAACCGGCATGTACCCCAATACACACTGAAAGGGGGAGAGGTTAGTGGAGGAGTGGCGGAGCAAGTCCTGCTCTGCCCGGGGCAAGAACACTGCCCACTCCCCCGGCCGGTCCTGGCAATAGGACCGCAGAAACCGCAGAAACCGCAGAAACCTGCCCACATCCTGGTTCACTCACTCTCTGCCCATTACTGACGGGGAGAAAACCTGAGGTGAGGCTGATCGAAACCCTCAAACGTTCCATGAACACCCTCCAGACTCTCGAAGTGAACTGCGGACCTCTTTCAGACACTATATCCTCAGGAACCTCGTAGTGCTGGAAGACGTAAATAGGGCCTCCGCAGTTTGTAGGGCCGTAGGGAGACCGGGCAGAGGGAGGAGACGACAGGACTTAGAGAAACGATCCGTCTTTATGTCCAAAAAACTCAGTTTAAATTGGCGCGTTATGCTCAGTAATGCATTGTCTCAAATAACATCCAGTGAATTTGCAGAGAGCCAAATCAAATTACAGAAATACTCATCATAAACATTGATGAAAGATACAAGTGTTATACATACGATTAAAGATAAACTTCTTGTTAATCCAGCCACTGTGTCCGATTTCAAAAAGGCTTTACGGCGAAAGCAAACCATACTATTATCTGAGGATAGCACCCCATCAAACAAACACAGACAATCATATTTCATCCCGCCAGGCGTGACACAAAACTCAGAAATAAAGATATAATTCATGCCTTACCTTTGAAGATCTTCTTTTGTTGGCACTCCAATATGTCCCATAAACATCACAAATAGTCCTTTTGTTCGATAAATTCCATGGTTATACACTCAACCCTCATTCTGAACAGCCCTACTTCTTCATTACACAAAGGAAAAACATCAACCAATTTCAAAAGACTGTTGACATCCAGTGGAAGTGATAGGAACTGCAAGCAAGAGCCTTAGAAATCTAGATCCACATAGAAAACCCATTGAATAGAGAGTGACCTCAAAAAAAGATTTTCCTGAATGGTTTGCCCTCGGGGTTTCTTCTGCCAAATAAGTTCTGTTATACTCACAGACATCATTCAAACAGTTTTAGAAACTTCAGACTGTTTTCTATCCTAATCTACAAATAATATGCATATCCTAGCCTCTGGGCCTGAGTAGCAGGTAGTTAACTTTGGGCAAGCATTTCATCCGGACGTGAAAATACCGCCCCCTAGCCTAGAGAGGTTTAACTCTCTGTTCCTCCATGTTTGTTTGTATGTAAGACGGTCCGTTATTGTGGGGTCGCATTATTGTGTTGTATTTGTCTATTTTGAGTCAATTACGTTTATTACTCATATCTGATGTCCTGCACCTGACTCCTCTACACCAGCTACACATAGGATTGATTACATATACTACGTACTGCACTAGCTGGTCTCTGGTCTAAAGTAGTATACTATATAAGGAATAGGGGCCATTTCAGACACAATCTGTCTGTCTATTTGAAGAGCTTCTTCATGGTTTCAAGACAGCCTAGTGACCAATTCAATAACTCACATCATGTAATGAAACGTACACAACCAAAACAGACATGAGTTCCACCAATCAGAGAAGGACTTCCTATAAACACACCACTTCGGTACAGCTACGACCAGAAGTGACCCTAAGCCTTTTCCTAACCTTTAACCTCATTCTCCTTACCTGCAACGTTAATTCCCCTAACATGCTGCATAAATTCTCCTAACCTGCAACGAAGAATTCAATTCCGGTCATAGCTTTAACAAAGTGATGTGTTTTTATGGAATCTCATATGCAAGAATGCATACAGGGTTCTCTGAGACATGATTAGACAGAGAGTGATTTCAGTCATGTCCTGCACACATCAAAACCAAGGACAGTGGAATGTTTAGGGTTTGTTTTGTGTTTTAGGAAATAGTAGTGTAGAATGTGTAGTGTATTAACACCCCCAACTCTATCTGGGGTCCATAAATAGTTGGATATCAGACAGTTACTTTCCTAATGTAATGATAATAATAAGCTATTTCACAACTCTAAGACAGGGTTATTTTAAAGTGGATGTATTTATTAACCAATAAATATAATTCCAGGATAAAAAACCTGCTCTTCAAACAGAACAGATGAATTAAACATGTCCAATGAGGATAAACAAATCCAACATCCCTGATTTGGGGGACTGGAAATGATGCAGACAATTACATTGATAAAAGAAACAATATGCAATATTAAAGCTGTTCTAAAATGATGTCATAATAAATACTAAACCTCCACTTCCCTTCACGCAGTAATACATCTTTTATCAAATCATTAAACATCTATTATCTATTATCTGTCTGTCTATTCAATTCAATTCAAGGGGCTTTATTGGCATGGGAAACATGTGTTAACATTGCCAAAGCAAGTGAGGTAGATAATATACAAAAGTGAAATAAACAATAAAAATTAACAGTAAACATTACACATACAGAAGTTTCAAAACAATAAAGACATTACAAATGTCATATTATACATATGTGTACAGTGTACAGTGTTGTAACAATGTACAAATGGTTAAAGTACACAAGGGAAAATAAATAAGCATAAATATGTAAATATCTATCTATCTATCTATCTATCTATCTAACTATCTATCTATCTATCTATCTATCTATCTATCTATCTATCTATCTATCTATCTATCTATCAATGTCTGTCAATCTATTCATAACTTCCTTTATCTTTCTTTCTTCCTCAATCCATTTAATATCTTATTTTTTATTTCCTCCACCTATCCATCCTTTATTACTAATATTATAATTTAACCCTTATTTTACCAGGTAAGTTGACTGAGAACATTACACATACCCAAAGTCAATCAAACACAAAGCATATGAATAATTGGTTCAATCTTGCTTCATTATGTAAAGTCACCGGTCGGTCCTGTTTTATGAATTAGCTTCATTACTCAATGAGTATCTCCTACTCTGAAATGGGAAAATCCAGGCTTCTTTCTCTGCTCTTCGTCTTCTCGGTTTACAGTACATTGTGCTTCATCCTCCTCAGGAAATTCTGTAGTTTGAGCCTCAGGCCACAATGCCTTGATGGAGAACTAGAGGACAGGAGAGAAGGGGAAATAAACAGAAGAGAGAGAGAGAGAGAGAGAGAGAGAGAGAGAGAGAGAGACCAAAAGATACAGAACTAAATGTTAGGAAGATCAGAGAACAGAGGAAGGTATCTCCAAGTTTCTAAATCAGTCTATCAATCCATCCACCTTTGCCTGGGGTACTCACCATGTGTACTGTGTAGTGGTCTGTGTCTGTCTGTTAGCTCCCTTCCACTCTTCCTCCTCTTCCTGTTGTCTGTCTAGTATCTGGTCCCAGATCTCAGTGTTAACCCACAGCGACCCCGGCAGGGTGAGGCTGGGCTCGGTGCAGGTGATCCAACGGCACAGGGGGCAGCAGACTGTCAGTAGGCCGCTTTGGAGCCTGGACATCGCCTGCAAGCACAGCCCACAAAATGTGTGCTTACAGTGGAGCATCCGAGGGATCTTCTCCCTGCGAGAGTAGGGCTGGAGGCAGACACAGCACTCCATGTCCTCGCTCATCAGACCCATGGCTGGCTGGCTGGAGTGTGGATGGATGGATGGATGGACAGATGGATGGATGGACAGCTGGAGCGCAGAGGAATTCTGGACGGAGTGTCAGTGTCTTGGCAGGAAGACGTGGGGTTTAAACGCTGGTCTGAGGTTAGTGTTCCCCTTGTGGTTTATTAAGATCCTGGTTTGGATTTGATGAGGATGAGCTGATCCTAGATCTGTGCTTAGGAGCGTAGGTCAGGAACCTGCAAAAGACATTAAGATGTTAAATTAAATTAGACTCAGTGACTTCATCACAGGCACTATGTAAACATATCTAATGTGATACCGTATCTTAAATCAACAGGCTGTCAGGTTTTTCTGATTAGACATGAAGAAAAAAATATCTTGAAAAATATCACACACATTTATAACATCCATAGTTATCAGATACAGACAAACCTTTTCACTTTTATCATTATCAATGATAGACAATATTTTACTTACAGGTTCCGGAAGATTTTCAGCCCAGTGACCAACTATCCTACGACAAAACTTTGTGTGTGAGAGAGAAGAGTGTGTGTGCTCCTATTTTAAGCTTTGGGGGAGGAGAAGAAATTGTGTTATTTTCCCAAAAAGGGCGGTCTCTCACCTGCTCTACTCTCAGGTGAGGCAGGAAAGTTCCATGGAACGAGTTAAACACTTCTAGGTCACTTCTATAGCATAGTAGGACACTTCAGGAGAATTGCCAGGGTTGCGTATTGACATTTTCAGGGCAGGTGTTCATGTCTACAAAGAGGGTGAAATGTTTTTCACGCTCAACAGTTTCCTGTGTTTGTCAAGAATGGTCCATCACCAGCCAAAGGACATCCAATCAAATTGTATTTGTCACATGAGCAGAATACAACAGGTGTGGACCTCACAGTGAAATGCTGAATACAACAGGTGTAGGTGGACCTCACAGTGAAATGCTGAATACAACAGGTGTGGACCTCACAGTGAAATGCTGAATACAACAGGTGTGGACCTCACAGTGAAATGCTGAATACAACAGGTGTGGACCTAACAGTGAAATGCTGAATACAACAGGTGTGGACCTCACAGTGAAATGCTGAATACAACAGGTGTGGACCTGACAGTGAAATGCTGAATACAACAGGTGTAGTAGACCTCACAGTGAAATGCTGAATACAACAGGTGTAGTAGACCTTACAGTGAAATGCTGAATACAACAGGTGTAGTAGACCTCACAGTGAAATGCTGAATACAACAGGTGTAGTAGACCTCACAGTGAAATACTGAATACAACAGGTGTGGACCTCACAGTGAAATGCTGAATACAACAGGTGTAGCAGACCTCACAGTGAAATGCAGAAGACAACAGGTGTGGACCTCACAGTTAAATGCTTACTTACAATCACTTAACCAACAATGCTTATTTTTAGGAAAAATAAGTGTTAAGTATAAAATAGATAGGTAAAATAAATAAAATGAAAAGTTACAAACAATTAAAGAGCAGCAGTAAAATAACAATAGCTAGGGTATGTAACGGGAGGTACCGGTACAGAGTCAATGTGCGGAGGCACCGGTTAGTCGAGGTAATTGAGGTCATATGTAGATGTAGGTAAAGTTAAAGTGACTATGCATAGATAATAAACAGAGAGTAGCAGCAGCGTAAAAGAGGTGGGGGGATGGGGGGGGGCAATGCAAATAGTCTGGGTAGCCATTTGATTAGAAGTTCAGGAGTCTTGTGTCTTGGTGTGTTTGGACCATGATAGTTTGCTGGTGATGTGGACACCAAGGAACTTGAAGCTCTCAACCTGCTCCATTAAAGCCCCGTCGATGAGAATGGGGGCGTGCTCGGTCCTCCTTTTCCTTTAGACCACAATCATCTCCTTTGTCTTGATCACGTTGAGGGAGAGGTTGTTGTCCTGGCACCACCTTCAGCACATAGATGTTCAGAGGGGGGTTGACAATGTAAATAGTCCGGTGGCCATTTGATTAATTGTTCAGCAGTCTTATGGCTTGGGGGTAGAAGCTGTTAAGGAGCCTTTTGGTCCCAGACTTGGAGCTCCGGTACCGCTTGCCGTGGGGTAGCAGAGGAAACAGTCTTTGACTTGGGTGACTGTAGTCTCTGTCAATTTTATGGGCTTTCCTCTGACACCGCCTATTATATAGGTCCTGGATGGCAGGAAGCTTGGCCCCAGTGATGTTCTGGACCGTACACACTATCCTCTGTAGTGCCTCGGATGCCGAGCAGTTGCCATACCAGGCGGTGATGCAACCAGTCAAGATGCTCTCGATGGTGCAGCTGTAGAACTTTTTGAGGATCTGGGGACCCATGCCAAATCTTTTCAGTCTCTTAAGGGGGAAGAGGTTTTGTTGTGCCCTCTTCACGACTGTAACTCTTCAACTTAAAACTCTCGACACGCTCTACTACAGCCCCGTCGATGTGGCTACAGACGTGAGTGCTACGGGTCGGAGGTCATTTAGGAAGGTTACCTTCGTGTTCTTGGGCACAGGGACTATGGTGGTCTGTTTGAAACATGTTGGTTGTACAGACTCCGTCAGGGACAGGTTGGAAATGTCAGTGAAGACACTTACCAGTTGGTCAGCGCATGCTGGGAATACACGTCCTGGTAAGAAAACTGGACACAACTGTGGGAAGCATTGGAGTGAACGTGGCCAAGCATCCCTGTGGAACGATTTCCACACCTTGTAGAATCCATGCCCTGATGAATTGAGGCTGTTCTCAAGGTGGTGCAACTTAATACTAGGAAGGTGTTCGTAACGTGTGATGTCCTCAGTGTACATTCAGTTTAAAATAAATCAATCTTCATTGTATTTTCACTGGATGGGGGGGGTAGGACTTCTAGAACCCTTTCGGTGGAATTGAAGAACCCTCTCTGTGTCCGTGCATCATCATTAACAGTCACAAATTCAGTGGAAACCTTGTAAACAACCCCCCTAACCAGTCAATTAGAAAACAGTCTCCCTGTTGAAACCGGAGTGTTTTTGAATTGACAATTTATGACGGCTCTACTTTTTGTTCAACTGGAAATTCCAGGTGAAACAAGATTGTCTATTCACCATGCCAGCTAAGTGCCACGCACGCACAAAAGACACACACAAACAAACACTAAGTATAAAGAACCATCAAACATTTGTTCTTTAAAATTGCCTGCGAAGCAGGTTAATATATTCCATGAACTAAACATACAATTTCACGTGACATAATTAAGCAGGAAATCTGGGTGTATCTCACAAATGAATTCCTATCATTAAAGGCACAGAACAAGAGACTGAAAGAGCTTTGTCAAAGTCATCTGCTAGTTTCTAATGGTTATTTCTCTGCTTTCTGAAGTCAAGAGTAAGCTGCACACTAAAACAACGTGAGCTAAATGACAGTAAATGATGAGTAATTCTGTTAGCCAGGGACGGTAACCAGCTCTACCGTCAGCCCTGTTTGTCCCAAATGGAACCCTATATATGGATCATCCTTGAGATAAAGGTCCCACAGTTGACAGTGCATGTCAGAGCAAAAACCAAGCCATGAGGTGGAAGGAATTGTCTGTAGAGCTCTGAGACAGGATTGTGTCGAGGCACAGATCTGGGTAAGGTTACCAAGACATATCTGCCTTATAAAGGTCCCCAAAAACACAGTGAACTCCATCATTCTTAAATGGAAGAAGTCTGGAACCACCAAGACTCTTCATAGAGCTGGCCGTCAGGCCAAACTGAGCAGTAGGGGGAGAAGCACCTTGGTCAAGGAGGTGACCAAGAACACAATGGTCACTCTGACAGAGCTCCAGAGTTCCTCTGTGGATATGGGAGAACCTTCGTGAAGGACAACCTGCTGCAGCAATCCACCAAATCAGGACTTTATGGTAGAGTGGCCAGACGGAAGCCACTCCTCAGTAAAAAAAACACATGACAGCCCTCTTGGAGTTTGCCAAAAGGCATCTAACGGACTCTCAGACCATGAGAAACAAGATGATCTGGTCTGATGAAACCAAGATAGAACACTTTGGCTTGAATACCAAGCGTCACGTCTGGAGGAAACCTGGCACCATCCCTACAGTGAAGCATGGTGGTGGCAGCATCATGTTGTTAGGATGTTTTTCAGCGGTAGGGACTGGGAGACAAGTCAGGATCAAGGGAAAGATGAACAGAGCAAAGTACAGAGAGATCGTTGATGAAAACCTGGTCCAGAGCGCTCAGGACCTCAGACTGGGGTAAATGTTCACCTTCTAACAGGACAAGGACCCTAAGCACACAGCCAAGACAACACAGGAGTGACTTTGGGACAAGTCTCTGAATGTCCTTAAGTGGCCCAACCAGAGCCTGGAATGAACACGATCGAACATCTCTGGAGAGAAAAAAGCTGTGCAGCAACATTGCTCATCAACCTGACAGAACTTGAGAGGATCTGCAGAGAAGAATGGGAGAAACTCCCCAAACATAGGTATGCCAAGCTTGTAGAGTCATAGCCAACAAGACTCAAGGCTGTAATCGCTGCCAAAGATACAACAACAAAGTAGTGATCAAATGCTCTGAATACTTATGATATTGTGATATTTCCAGTTTTTATTTTTAATACATTTGCAAAAAATGTCATAAATTCTGATTTTGCTTTGTCATTATGGAGTATTGTGTGTAGATGGCTGAGCATATTATATTTATTCAATTTCATAACAAGGCTGTAATGTAACAAAATGTGGAAAAAGTCAGTGGGTCTGAAAACTTTCTGAATGCACTGTGATGTCTAATCATTAGGGCCTCTATAGACTGTTGTCTTCTCATTAGGGCCTCTATAGACTGTTGTCTCCTCATTAGGGCCTCTATAGACTGTTGTCTCCTCATTAAATCAAAATCAAATCAAATCAAATTTATTTATATAGCCCTTCGTACATCAGCTGATATCTCAAAGTGCTGTACAGAAACCCAGCCTAAAACCCCAAACAGCCAGCAATGCAGGTGTAGAAGCACGGTGGCTAGGAAAAACTCCCTAGAAAGGCCAAAACCTAGGAAGAAACCTAGAAAGGAACCAGGCTATGTGGGGTGGCCAGTCCTCTTCTGGCTGTGCTGGGTGGAGATTATAACAGAACATGGCCAAGATGTTCAAATGTTCATAAATGACCAGCATGGTCCCCAGGTGGACTGGGGACAGCAAGGAGTCATCATGTCAGGTAGTCCTGAGGCATGGTCCTAGGGCTCAGGTCCTCCGAGAGAGAGAAAGAAAGAGAGAATTAGAGAGAACACACTTAAATTCACACAGGACACCGAATAGGACAGGAGAAGTACTCCAGATATAACAAACTGACCCTAGCCCCCCGACACATAAACTACTGCAGCATAAATACTGGAGGATGAGACAGGAGGGGTCAGGAGACACTGTGGCCCCATCCGAGGACACCCCCGGACAGGGCCAAACAGGAAGGATATAACCCCACCCACTTTGCCAAAGCACAGCCCCCACACCACTAGAGGGATATCTTCAACCACCAACTTAGGGCCTCTATAGACTGATGTCTCCTCATTAGGGCCTCTATAGACTGATGTCTCATCATTAGGGGCTCTATAGACTGATATCTCCTCATTAGGGCCTCTATAGTCTGATGTCTCCTCATTATGGCCTACATCGACTGTTGTCTCCTCATTAGGGTCTATATAGACTGTTGTCTCCTCATTAGGGCCTATACTGACTGTTGTCTCCTCATCTGAACCAATCGTCCACTGCAGGAGCCTCGGTCTGATTCTGATACCACAGTGCCAGAACCGGCATGTACCCCAATACACACTGAAAGGGGGAGAGGTTAGTGGAGGAGTGGCGGAGCAAGTCCTGCGCCATCTCTGCCCGGGGCAAGAACACTGCCCACTCCCCCGGCCGGTCCTGGCAATAGGACCGCAGAAACCTGCCCACATCCTGGTTCACTCACTCTCTACCCATTATTCTCGGGTGAAAACCTGAGGTGAGGCTGATCGAGACCCTCAAACGTTCCATGAACACCCTCCAGACTCTCGAAGTGAACTGCGGACCTCGTTCAGACACTATATCCTCAGGAACCTCGTAGTGCTGGAAGACGTAAATAGGGCCTCCGCAGTTTGTAGGGCCGTAGGGAGACCGGGCAGAGGGAGGAGACGACAGGACTTAGAGAAACGATCCCTCTTTATGTCCAAAAAACTCAGTTTAAATTGCCGCGTTATGCTCAGTAATGCATTGTCTCAAATAACATCCAGTGAATTTGTAGAGAGCCAAATCAAATTACAGAAATACTCATCATAAACATTGATGAAAGATACAAGTGTTATACATACGATTAAAGATAAACTTCTTGTTAATCCAGCCACTGTGTCCGATTTCAAAAAGGCTTTACGGCGAAAGCAAACCATACTATTATCTGAGGATAGCACCCCATCAAACAAACACAGACAATCATATTTCATCCCGCCAGGCGTGACACAAAACTCAGAAATAAAGATATAATTCATGCCTTACCTTTGAAGATCTTCTTTTGTTGGCACGCCAATATGTCCCATAAACATCACAAATAGTCCTTTTGTTCGATAAATTCCATGGTTATACACTCAACCCTCATTCTGAACAGCCCTACTTCTTCATTACACAAAGGAAAAACATCAACCAATTTCAAAAGACTGTTGACATCCAGTGGAAGTGATAGGAACTGCAAGCAAGAGCCTTAGAAATCTAGATCCACATAGAAAACCCATTGAATAGAGAGTGACCTCAAAAAAAGATTTTCCTGGATGGTTTGCCCTCGGGGTTTCTTCTGCCAAATAAGTTCTGTTATACTCACAGACATCATTCAAACAGTTTTAGAAACTTCAGACTGTTTTCTATCCTAATCTACAAATAATATGCATATCCTAGCCTCTGGGCCTGAGTAGCAGGTAGTTAACTTTGGGCAAGCATTTCATCCGGACGTGAAAATACCGCCCCCTAGCCTAGAGAGGTTTAACTCTCTGTTCCCCCATGTTTGTTTGTATGTAAGACTGTCCGTTATTGTGGGGTCGCATTA
Source organism: Oncorhynchus mykiss (assembly GCF_057628025.1). Classification (NCBI taxonomy): domain Eukaryota; kingdom Metazoa; phylum Chordata; class Actinopteri; order Salmoniformes; family Salmonidae; genus Oncorhynchus; species Oncorhynchus mykiss. The sequence continues at coordinate 75,689,942 of NC_143038.1, read as the reverse complement.
TTGTGTTGTATTTGTCTATTTTGAGTCAATTACGTTTATTACTCATATCTGATGTCCTGCACCTGACTCCTCTACACCAGCTACACATAGGATTGATTACATATACTACGTACTGCACTAGCTGGTCTCTGGTCTAAAGTAGTATACTATATAAGGAATAGGGGCCATTTCAGACACAATCTGTCTGTCTATTTGAAGAGCTTCTTCATGGTTTCAAGACAGCCTAGTGACCAATTCAATAACTCACATCATGTAATGAAACGTACACAACCAAAACAGACATGAGTTCCACCAATCAGAGAAGGACTTCCTATAAACACACCACTTCGGTACAGCTACGACCAGAAGTGACCCTAAGCCTTTTCCTAACCTTTAACCTCATTCTCCTTACCTGCAACGTTAATTCCCCTAACATGCTGCATAAATTCTCCTAACCTGCAACGAAGAATTCAATTCCGGTCATAGCTTTAACAAAGTGATGTGTTTTTATGGAATCTCATATGCAAGAATGCATACAGGGTTCTCTGAGACATGATTAGACAGAGAGTGATTTCAGTCATGTACTGCACACATCAAAACCAAGGACAGTGGAATGTTTAGGGTTTGCTTTGTGTTTTAGGAAATAGTAGTGTAGAATGTGTAGTGTATTAACACCCCCAACTCTATCTGGGGTCCATAAATAGTTGGATATCAGACAGTTACTTTCCTAATGTAATGATAATAATAAGCTATTTCACAACTCTAAGACAGGGTTATTTTAAATTGGATGTATTTATTAACCAATAAATATAATTCCAGGATACAAAAACCTGCTCTTCAAACAGAACAGATGAATTAAACATGTCCAATGAGGATAAACAAATCCAACATCCCTGATTTGGGGGACTGGAAATGATGCAGACAATTACATTGATAAAATAAACAATCTGCAATATTAAAGCTGTTCTAAAATGATGTCATAATAAATACTAAACCTCCACTTCCCTTCACGCAGTAATACACCTTTTATCAAATCATTAAACATCTATTATCTATTATCTGTCTGTCTATTCAATTCAATTCAATTCAAGGGGCTTTATTGGCATGGGAAACATGTGTTAACATTGCCAAAGCAAGTGAGGTAGATAATATACAAAAGTGAAATAAACAATAAAAATTAACAGTAAACATTACACATACAGAAGTTTCAAAACAATAAAGACATTACAAATGTCATATTATACATATGTGTACAGTGTACAGTGTTGTAACAATGTACAAATGGTTAAAGTACACAAGGGAAAATAAATAAGCATAAATATGTAAATATCTATCTATCTATCTATCTATCTATCTATCTATCTATCTATCTATGTCTGTCCATCTATTCATAACTTCCTTTATCTTTCTTTCTTCCTCAATCCATTTAATATCTTATTTTTTATTTCCTCCACCTATCCATCCTTTATTATTAATATTATAATTTAACCCTTATTTTAACAGGTTTGTTGACTGAGAACATTACACATACCCAAAGTCAATCAAACACAAAGCATATTAACAATTGGTTCAATCTTGCTTCATTATGTAAAATCACCGGTCGGTCCTGTTTTATGAATTAGCTTCATTACTCAATGAGTATCTCCTGCTCTGAAATGGGAAAATCCAGGCTTCTTTCTCTGCTCTTCGTCTTCTCGGTTTACAGTACATTGTGCTTCATCCTCCTCAGGAAATTCTGTAGTTTGAGCCTCAGGCCACAATGCCTTGATGGAGAACTAGAGGACAGGAGAGAAGGGGAAATAAACAGAAGAGAGAGAGAGAGAGAGAGAGAGAGAGAGAGAGAGAGAGAGAGAGAGAGAGAGAGAGAGAGAGAGAGAGAGAGAGAGAGAGAGAGAGAGAGACCAAAAGATACAGAACTAAATGTTAGGAAGATCAGAGAACAGAGGAATGTATCTCCAGGTTTCTAAATCAGTCTATCAATCCATCCACCTTTGCCTGGGGTACTCACCATGTGTACTGTGTAGTGGTCCGTGTCTGTCTGTTAGCTCCCTTCCACTCTTCCTCCTCTTCCTGTTGTCTGTCTAGTATCTGGTCCCAGATCTCAGTGTTAACCCACAGCGACCCCGGCAGGGTGAGGCTGGGCTCGGTGCAGGTGATCCAACGGCACAGGGGGCAGCAGACTGTCAGTAGGCCGCTTTGGAGCCTGGACATCGCCTGCAAGCACAGCCCACAGAATGTGTGCTTACAGTGGAGCATCCGAGGGATCTTCTCCCTGCGAGAGTAGGGCTGGAGGCAGACACAGCACTCCATGTCCTCGCTCATCAGACCCATAGCTGGCTGGCTGGGGTGTGGATGGATGGATGGATGTGGTGTGGTGTGGATGGATGGGTGAATGGATGGATGGATGGATGGACAGCTGGAGCGCAGAGGAATTCTGGACGGAGTGTCAGTGTCTTGGCAGGAAGACGTGGGGTTTAAACGCTGGTCTGAGGTCAGTGTTCCCCTTGTGGTTTAATACGGTCCTGGTTTGGATTTGATGAGGATGAGCTGATCCTAGATCTGTGCTTAGGAGCGTAGGTCAGGAACCTGCAAAAGACATTAAGATGTTAAATTAAATTAGACTCAGTGACTTCATCACTGGCACTATGTAAACATATCTAATGTGATAACGTATCTTAAATCAACAGGTTGTCAGGTTTTTCTGATTAGACATGAAGAAAAAAATATCTTGAAAAATATCACACACATTTATAACATCCATAGTTATCAGATATAGACAAACCTTTTCACTTTTATCATTATCAATGAGAGAGAATATTTTACTTACAGGTTCTGGAAGATTTTCAGCCCAGTGACCAACTATCCTATGACAAAATGTTGTGTGTGAGTGAGAAGAGTGTGTGTGCTCCTATTTTAAGCTTTGAGGGAGGAGACAAAATGTTGTTTTTTTCCCAGAAAGGGCGGTCTCTCACCTGCTATACTCTCAGGTGAGGCAGGAAAGTTCCATGGAACGAGTTAAACACTTCTAGGTCACTTCTATAGCATAGTAGGACACTTCAGGAGAATTGCCAGGGTTGCGTATTGACATTTTCAGGGCAGGTGTTCATGTCTACAAAGGGCACGTACACTGAGTGTACAAAACATTAAGAACACCTGCTCTTTCCTTGACATAGACTGAGTGTACAAAACATTAAGAACACCTGCTCTTTCCTTGACATAGACTGAGTGTATAAAACATTAAGAACACCTGCTCCTTCCTTGACATAGACTGAGTGTACAAAACATTAAGAACACCTGCTCTTTCCTTGACATAGACTGAGTGTACAAATGGTGTTCCTAATGTTTGGTACACTCAGTGTAAGTCCAGTTTATGACGGATCAATATGTGAAGGGGAATTTCCACTAGAGAGGGGGAAGCACTTATACAACCCTTTCTGTAGACTTGTAGATCCTATCTGTGGATTTGTAGAACCCTCTCTGTGGACTTGTAGAACCTACTCTGTGATACTTGTAGAACCCTCTCTGTGGACTTGTAGAACCCTCTCTGTGGACTTGTAGATCCTACATGTGGACTTGTAGATCCTGCATGTGGACTTGTAGATCCTATCTGTGGACTTGTAGATCCTCTTTGTGGACTTGTAGATCCTATCTGTGGACTTGTAGATCCTCTTTGTGGACTTGTAGATCCTCTCTGTGGACTTGTAGAATCCTATCTGTAGACTTGTAGAATCCTATCTGTAGACTTGTAGATCCTACATGTGGACTTGTAGATCCTGCATGTGGACTTGTAGATCCTACATGTGGACTTGTAGATCCTCTCTGTGGACTTGTAGATCCTATCTGTGGACTTGTAGATCCTATCTGTGGACTTGTAGATTCTTTCTGTGGACTTGTAGATCCTATCTGTGTACTTGTAGATCCTATCTGTGTACTTGTAGATCCTATCTGTGGACTTGTAGATCCCTCTCTGTGGACTTATAGATCCTATCTGTGGACTTGTATTTCATATCTGTGTACTTGTAGATCCTATCTGTGGACTTGTAGATCCTATCTGTGTACTTGTAGATCCTATCTGTGTACTTGTAGATCCTATCTGTGGACTTGTAGATCCCTCTCTGTGGATTTATAGATCCTCTCTGTGGACTTGTAGATTCTTTCTGTGGACTTGTAGATCCTCTCTGTGGACTTGTAGATCCTCTCTGTGGACTTGTAGATCCTCTCTGTGGACTTGTAGATTCTTTCTGTGGACTGGTAGATCCTCTCTGTGGACTTGTAGATCCTCTCTGTGGACTTGTGGATCCCTCTCTGTGGACTTGTAGATCCCTCTCTGTGGACTTGTAGATCCCTCTCTGTGGACTTGTGGATCCCTCTCTGTGGACTTGTAGACCCCTCTCTGTGGACTTGTAGAACCCTCTCTGTGGACTTGTGGATCCCTCTCTGTGGACTTGTAGACCCCTCTCTGTGGACTTGTAGACCTCTCTCTGTGGACTTGTAGATCCCTCTCTGTGGACTTGTGGATCCCTTTCTGTGGACTTGTAGACCCCTCTCTGTGGACTTGTAGAACCCTCTCTGTGGACTTGTGGATCCCTCTCTGTGGACTTGTAGACCCCTCTCTGTGGACTTGTAGAACCCTCTCTGTGGACTTGTGGATCCCTCTCTGTGTACTTGTAGACCCCTCTCTGTGTACTTGTAGAACCCTCTCTGTGTACTTGTAGACCCCTCTCTGTGGACTTGTGGATCCCTCTCTGTGGACTTGTAGACCCCTCTCTGTGTACTTGTAGAACCCTCTCTGTGGACTTGTAGAACCCTCTCTGTGGACTTGTAGACCTCTCTCTGTGTACTTGTAGATCCCTCTCTGTGGACTTGTAGAACCCTCTCTGTGTACTTGTGGATCCCTCTCTGTGTACTTGTAGAACCCTCTCTGTGGACTTGTGGATCCCTCTCTGTGGACTTGTAGACCCCTCTCTGTGTACTTGTAGAACCCTCTCTGTGGACTTGTAGAACCCTCTCTGTGTACTTGTAGACCTCTCTCTGTGGACTTGTAGATCCCTCTCTGTGGACTTGTAGAACCCTCTCTGTGTACTTGTGGATCCCTCTCTGTGTACTTGTAGAACCCTCTCTGTGGACTTGTAGAACCCTCTCTGTGGACTTGTAGATCCCTCTCTGTGTACTTGTAGAACCCTCTCTGTGGACTTGTAGAACCCTCTCTGTGGACTTGTAGATCCCTCTCTGTGGACTTGTAGAACCCTCTCTGTGGACTTGTAGAACCCTCTCTGTGTACTTGTAGAACCCTCTCTGTGGACTTGTAGATCCCTCTCTGTGGACTTGTAGATCCCTCTCTGTGTACTTGTAGAACCCTCTCTGTGGACTTGTAGAACCCTCTCTGTGTACTTGTGGATCCCTCTCTGTGTACTTGTAGAACCCTCTCTGTGGACTTGTAGAACCCTCTCTGTGGACTTGTAGATCCCTCTCTGTGGACTTGTAGATCCTCTCTGTGGACTTGTAGATCCTCTCTGTGGACTTGTAGTTTCTCTCTGTGGACTTGTAGATCCTCTCTGTGGACTTGTAGATCCTCTCTGTGGACTTGTAGATCCTCTCTGTGGACTTGTGGATCCCTCTCTGTGTACTTGTAGAACCCTCTCTGTGGACTTGTAGATCCCTCTCTGTGGACTTGTAGATCCTCTCTGTGTACTTGTAGATCCCTCTCTGTGGACTTGTAGATCCTCTCTGTGGACTTGTAGATCCTCTCTGTGGACTTGTAGAACCCTCTCTGTGTACTTGTAGAACCCTCTCTGTGTACTTGTGGATCCCTCTCTGTGTACTTGTAGAACCCTCTCTGTGGACTTGTAGATCCCTCTCTGTGTACTTGTAGATCCCTCTCTGTGGACTTGTAGATCCCTCTCTGTGTACTTGTAGAACCCTCTCTGTGGACTAGTAGAACCCTCTCAGTGTACTTGTAGACCCCTCTCTGTGGACTTGTAGAACCCTCTCTGTGGACTTGTGGATCCCTCTCTGTGTACTTGTAGACCCCTCTCTGTGTACTTGTAGAACCCTCTCTGTGGACTTGTGGATCCCTCTCTGTGTACTTGTAGACCCCTCTCTGTGGACTTGTGGATCCCTCTCTGTGGACTTGTAGACCCCTCTCTGTGTACTTGTAGAACCCTCTCTGTGGACTTGTAGAACCCTCTCTGTGGACTTGTAGACCTCTCTCTGTGTACTTGTAGATCCCTCTCTGTGGACTTGTAGAACCCTCTCTGTGTACTTGTGGATCCCTCTCTGTGTACTTGTAGAACCCTCTCTGTGGACTTGTGGATCCCTCTCTGTGGACTTGTAGACCCCTCTCTGTGTACTTGTAGAACCCTCTCTGTGGACTTGTAGAACCCTCTCTGTGTACTTGTAGACCTCTCTCTGTGGACTTGTAGATCCCTCTCTGTGGACTTGTAGAACCCTCTCTGTGTACTTGTGGATCCCTCTCTGTGTACTTGTAGAACCCTCTCTGTGGACTTGTAGAACCCTCTCTGTGGACTTGTAGATCCCTCTCTGTGTACTTGTAGAACCCTCTCTGTGGACTTGTAGAACCCTCTCTGTGGACTTGTAGATCCCTCTCTGTGGACTTGTAGAACCCTCTCTGTGGACTTGTAGAACCCTCTCTGTGTACTTGTAGAACCCTCTCTGTGGACTTGTAGATCCCTCTCTGTGGACTTGTAGATCCCTCTCTGTGTACTTGTAGAACCCTCTCTGTGGACTTGTAGAACCCTCTCTGTGTACTTGTGGATCCCTCTCTGTGTACTTGTAGAACCCTCTCTGTGGACTTGTAGAACCCTCTCTGTGGACTTGTAGATCCCTCTCTGTGGACTTGTAGATCCTCTCTGTGGACTTGTAGATCCTCTCTGTGGACTTGTAGTTTCTCTCTGTGGACTTGTAGATCCTCTCTGTGGACTTGTAGATCCTCTCTGTGGACTTGTAGATCCTCTCTGTGGACTTGTGGATCCCTCTCTGTGTACTTGTAGAACCCTCTCTGTGGACTTGTAGATCCCTCTCTGTGGACTTGTAGATCCTCTCTGTGTACTTGTAGATCCCTCTCTGTGGACTTGTAGATCCTCTCTGTGGACTTGTAGATCCTCTCTGTGGACTTGTAGAACCCTCTCTGTGTACTTGTAGAACCCTCTCTGTGTACTTGTGGATCCCTCTCTGTGTACTTGTAGAACCCTCTCTGTGGACTTGTAGATCCCTCTCTGTGTACTTGTAGATCCCTCTCTGTGGACTTGTAGATCCCTCTCTGTGTACTTGTAGAACCCTCTCTGTGGACTAGTAGAACCCTCTCAGTGTACTTGTAGAACCCTCTCTGTGTACTTGTAGATCCCTCTCTGTGGACTTGTAGATCCCTCTCTGTGTACTTGTAGATCCCTCTCTGTGGACTTGTAAACCCCTCTCTGTGTACTTGTAGATCCCTCTCTGTGGACTTGTAGATTCTTTCTGTGGACTTGTAGAACCCTCTCTGTGTACTTGTGGATCCCTCTCTGTGTACTTGTAGATCCCTCTCTGTGGACTTGTAGAACCCTCTCTGTGGACGTGTAGATCCCTCTCTGTGGACTTGTAGATTCTTTCTGTGGACTTGTAGATCCCTCTCTGTGGACTTGTAGAACCCTCTCTGTGTACTTGTAGAACCCTCTCTGTGTACTTGTAGAACCCTCTCTGTGGACTTGTAGAACCCTCTCTGTGGACTTGTAGAACCCTCTCTGTGTACTTGTAGAACCCTCTCTGTGTACTTGTAGAACCCTCTCTGTGGACTTGTAGAACCCTCTCTGTGGACTTGTGGATCCCTCTCTGTGTACTTGTAGAACCCTCTCTGTGTACTTGTAGACCCCTCTCTGTGGACTTGTAGAACCCTCTCTGTGGACTTGTGGATCCCTCTCTGTGTACTTGTAGAACCCTCTCTGTGTACTTGTAGATCCCTCTCTGTGGACTTGTAAACCCCTCTCTGTGTACTTGTAGATCCCTCTCTGTGGACTTGTAGATTCTTTCTGTGGACTTGTAGAACCCTCTCTGTGTACTTGTGGATCCCTCTCTGTGTACTTGTAGATCCCTCTCTGTGGACTTGTAGAACCCTCTCTGTGGACGTGTAGATCCCTCTCTGTGGACTTGTAGATTCTTTCTGTGGACTTGTAGATCCCTCTCTGTGGACTTGTAGAACCCTCTCTGTGTACTTGTAGAACCCTCTCTGTGTACTTGTAGAACCCTCTATGTGGACTTGTAGAACCCTCTCTGTGGACTTGTAGAACCCTCTCTGTGTACTTGTAGAACCCTCTCTGTGTACTTGTAGAACCCTCTCTGTGGACTTGTAGAACCCTCTCTGTGGACTTGTGGATCCCTCTCTGTGTACTTGTAGAACCCTCTCTGTGTACTTGTAGACCCCTCTCTGTGGACTTGTAGAACCCTCTCTGTGGACTTGTGGATCCCTCTCTGTGTACTTGTAGAACCCTCTCTGTGTACTTGTAGAACCCTCTCTGTGGACTTGTAGAACCCTCTCTGTGTACTTGTAGACCCCTCTCTGTGTACTTGTAGACCCCTCTCTGTGTACTTGTAGAACCCTCTCTGTGTACTTGTAGATCCCTCTCTGTGTACTTGTAGATCCCTCTCTGTGGACTTGTAGATCCCTCTCTGTGTACTTGTAGATCCCTCTCTGTGGACTTGTAAACCCCTCTCTGTGTACTTGTAGATCCCTCTCTGTGGACTTGTAGATTCTTTCTGTGGACTTGTAGAACCCTCTCTGTGTACTTGTGGATCCCTCTCTGTGTACTTGTAGATCCCTCTCTGTGGACTTGTAGAACCCTCTCTGTGGACGTGTAGATCCCTCTCTGTGGACTTGTAGATTCTTTCTGTGGACTTGTAGATCCCTCTCTGTGGACTTGTAGAACCCTCTCTGTGTACTTGCAGAACCCTCTCTGTGTACTTGTAGAACCCTCTCTGTGGACTTGTAGAACCCTCTCTGTGGACTTGTAGAACCCTCTCTGTGTACTTGTAGAACCCTCTCTGTGTACTTGTAGAACCCTCTCTGTGGACTTGTAGAACCCTCTCTGTGGACTTGTGGATCCCTCTCTGTGTACTTGTAGAACCCTCTCTGTGTACTTGTAGACCCCTCTCTGTGGACTTGTAGAACCCTCTCTGTGGACTTGTGGATCCCTCTCTGTGTACTTGTAGAACCCTCTCTGTGTACTTGTAGAACCCTCTCTGTGGACTTGTAGAACCCTCTCTGTGTACTTGTAGACCCCTCTCTGTGTACTTGTAGACCCCTCTCTGTGTACTTGTAGAACCCTCTCTGTGTACTTGTAGATCCCTCTCTGTGGACTTGTAGATCCCTCTCTGTGGACTTGTAGAACCCTCTCTGTGTACTTGTAGACCCCTCTCTGTGTACTTGTAGAACCCTCTCTGTGTACTTGTAGATCCCTCTCTGTGGACTTGTAGAACCCTCTCTGTGTACTTGTAGAACCCTCTCTGTGTACTTGTAGAACCCTCTCTGTGGACTTGTAGAACCCTCTCTGTGTACTTGTAGACCCCTCTCTGTGGACTTGTAGAACCCTCTCTGTGGACTTGTAGAACCCTCTCTGTGTACTTGTAGAACCCTCTCTGTGTACTTGTAGAACCCTCTCTGTGTACTTGTAGAACCCTCTCTGTGGACTTGTAGAACCCTCTCTGTGTACTTGTAGAACCCTCTCTGTGGACTTGTAGAACCCTCTCTGTGTACTTGTAGAACCCTCTCTGTGGACTTGTAGAACCCTCTCTGTGTACTTGTAGAACCCTCTCTGTGGACTTGTAGAACCCTCTCTGTGTACTTGTAGAACCCTCTCTGTGTACTTGTAGAACCCTCTCTGTGGACTTGTAGAACCCTCTCTGTGGACTTGTAGAACCCTCTCTGTGTACTTGTAGAACCCTCTCTGTGGACTTGTAGAACCCTCTCTGTGTACTTGTAGAACCCTCTCTGTGTACTTGTAGAACCCTCTCTGTGGACTTGTAGAACCCTCTCTGTGTACTTGTAGAACCCTCTCTGTGGACTTGTAGAACCCTCTCTGTGTACTTGTAGAACCCTCTCTGTGTACTTGTAGAACCCTCTCTGTGTACTTGTAGATCCCTCTCTGTGGACTTGTAGAACCCTCTCTGTGGACGTGTAGATCCCTCTCTGTGGACTTGTAGATTCTTTCTGTGGACTTGTAGATCCCTCTCTGTGGACTTGTAGAACCCTCTCTGTGTACTTGTAGAACCCTCTCTGTGTACTTGTAGAACCCTCTCTGTGGACTTGTAGAACCCTCTCTGTGGACTTGTAGAACCCTCTCTGTGTACTTGTAGAACCCTCTCTGTGTACTTGTAGAACCCTCTCTGTGGACTTGTAGAACCCTCTCTGTGGACTTGTGGATCCCTCTCTGTGTACTTGTAGAACCCTCTCTGTGTACTTGTAGACCCCTCTCTGTGGACTTGTAGAACCCTCTCTGTGGACTTGTGGATCCCTCTCTGTGTACTTGTAGAACCCTCTCTGTGTACTTGTAGAACCCTCTCTGTGGACTTGTAGAACCCTCTCTGTGTACTTGTAGACCCCTCTCTGTGTACTTGTAGACCCCTCTCTGTGTACTTGTAGAACCCTCTCTGTGTACTTGTAGATCCCTCTCTGTGGACTTGTAGATCCCTCTCTGTGGACTTGTAGAACCCTCTCTGTGTACTTGTAGACCCCTCTCTGTGTACTTGTAGAACCCTCTCTGTGTACTTGTAGATCCCTCTCTGTGGACTTGTAGAACCCTCTCTGTGTACTTGTAGAACCCTCTCTGTGTACTTGTAGAACCCTCTCTGTGGACTTGTAGAACCCTCTCTGTGTACTTGTAGACCCCTCTCTGTGGACTTGTAGAACCCTCTCTGTGGACTTGTAGAACCCTCTCTGTGTACTTGTAGAACCCTCTCTGTGTACTTGTAGAACCCTCTCTGTGTACTTGTAGAACCCTCTCTGTGGACTTGTAGAACCCTCTCTGTGTACTTGTAGAACCCTCTCTGTGGACTTGTAGAACCCTATCTGTGTACTTGTAGAACCCTCTCTGTGGACTTGTAGAACCCTCTCTGTGTACTTGTAGAACCCTCTCTGTGGACTTGTAGAACCCTCTCTGTGTACTTGTAGAACCCTCTCTGTGGACTTGTAGAACCCTCTCTGTGGACTTGTAGAACCCTCTCTGTGTACTTGTAGAACCCTCTCTGTGTACTTGTAGAACCCTCTCTGTGTACTTGTAGAACCCTCTCTGTGTACTTGTAGAACCCTCTCTGTGGACTTGTAGAACCCTCTCTGTGTACTTGTAGAACCCTCTCTGTGTACTTGTAGACCCCTCTCTGTGGACTTGTAGAACCCTCTCTGTGGACTTGTAGAACCCTCTCTGTGTACGTGCCTGGTTATTGTAGTGTTAATGTACAGAATCATTTCAATGGAAGCCAAACCTCTTCTAGATAAGAGACACAGTTCAATGGAAGAAGTTTGTTGAACTTCTCCTATGACCCTTTAATGACTCACTTATCTTACAGCACATTGTTGACCTGTATATTGTGAATGAGGTTTATTATAGTGTATATGGATCCCAGGACTCCATGGAAATGTCAGGTGTTAATGAGTGAGTGGGCTATCCAGTTGTTTTTACCATAAACATCTGATGAATTGATGGATGAATGAAACACCAAGAGTTTCAGGCTGCTGTGTTGTTTTAGTTTTAAAGTCACGTGTTTCTAATAAAATCAAGTCACAAGTTCAGTGGAAACCTTGTAAACAACCCCCCTAACCAGTCAATTAGAAAACAGTCTCCCTGTTGAAACCAGATTGTTTTTGAATTGACAATTTATGACGGCTCTACTTTTTATTCAACTGGAAATTCCAGGTGAAACAAGATTGTCTATTCACCATGTCAGCTAAGTGCCACGCACGCACAACAGACACACACAAACAAACACCAAGTATAAAGAACCACCAAACATTTGCTCTTTAAAATCACCTGCGAAGCAGGTTAATATATTCCATGAACGAAACATACAATTTCACGTCACATAATTAAGCAGGAAATGTGGGTGTATCTCACAAATGAATTCCTATCATTAAAGGCACAGAACAAGAGACTGAAAGAGCTTTGTCAAAGTCTTCTGCTAGTTTCTAATGGTTATTTTTCTGCTTTCTGAAGTCATGAGTAAGCTGCACACTAAAACAACGTGAGCTAAATGACAGTAAATGATGAGTAATTCTGTTAGCCAGGGACGGTAACCAGCTCTACCGTCAGCCCTGTTTGTCCCAAATGGAACACTATTCCCTACATAGTGCACTACTTTAAAGGCAAAGGCTCTGGTCAAAAGCAGTGCACTATCTATGGAATAGGATAGCAATTGGGACACTCCCAGGGACAACAGAGCTGACTATTTCTCTGACAGACACCTTAAGGCTACAATTAAGAAAAACAAACCAAATAGGAGCCATAAAATATACATATTAAACACAAAGATTATATATATAGGGACTATATAGACTGTTGTCTCCTCATTAAGGTCTATATAGACTGTTGTCTCCTCATTAGGGCCTATATAAACTGTTGTCTCCTCATTAGGGTCAATATAGACTGTTGTCTCCTCATTAAGGTCTATATAGACTGTTGTCTCCTCATTAGGGCCTATATAAACTGTTGTCTCCTCATTAGGGTCTATATAGACTGTTGTCTCCTCATTAGGGTCAATATAGACTGTTGTCTCCTCACTAGGGCCATATAAACTGTTGTCTCCTCACTAGGGTATATATAGACTGTTGTCTCCTCATTAGAGCCTATATAGACTATTGTCTCCTCATTAGGGTCAATATAGACTGTTGACTCCTCACTAGGGTCTATATAGACTGATGTCTCCTCACTAGGGTCTATATAGACTGTTGTCTCCTCATTAGGGCCTATGTAGACTGTTGTCTCCTCATTAAGGTCTATATAGACTGTTGTCTCCTCATTATGGTCGATATAGACTGCTGTCTCCTCATTAGGGTCTATATAGACTGTTGTCTCCTCATTAAGGTCTATATAGACTGTTGTCTCCTCATTAAGGTCTATATAGACTGTTGTCTCCTCATTATGGTCTATATAGACTGTTGTCTCCTCACTAGGGTCTATATAGACTGTTGTCTCCTCACTAGGGTCTATATAGACTGTTGTCTCCTCATTAGGGCCTATATAGACTGTTGTCTCCTCATTAAGGTCTATATAGACTGTTGTCTCCTCATTATGGTCTATATAGACTGCTGTCTCCTCATTAAGGTCTGTATGGACTGTTGCGTTGTTGCTATACTAGTCAGCTAAGTCTTTTGGATATCTAAACAAATTGGTCTCTACATCCCTGCCTCAGCACAGTTAGGAAGACTCACGGCGCCGGACTGAACTGATTGGCTCATGGGTTGACTGACTGGCAAGGAACACAACCCAAGACGTGTCAATTCATATCGCCGTCTGTCTGAAATGGCATCCCTGTACAGTATGCTGCACTAGTTGGGCCCTGGTTTAAAGTAGTATACTATATACTGTACTAGTTGGGCCCTGGTCAAAGTAGTACACTATATACTGTACTAGCCGGGCCCTGGTCTAAAGTAGTATATTATATACTGTACTAGTTGGGCCCTGGTCAAAGTAGTACACTATATACTGTACTAGCCGGGCCCTGGTCTAAAGTAGTATTCTATATACTGTAGTAGTTGGGCCCTGGTTTAAAGTAGTATACTATATACTGTACTAGTTGGGCCCTGGTCAAAGTAGTACACTATATACTGTACTAGCCGGGCCCTGGTCTAAAGTAGTATACTATATACTGTACTAGCCGGGCCCTGGTCTAAAGTAGTATACTATATACTGTAGTAGTTGGGCCCTGGTTTAAAGTAGTATACTATATACTGTACTAGTTGGGCCCTGGTCAAAGTAGTACACTATATACTGTACTAGCCGGGCCCTGGTCTAAAGTAGTATACTATATACTGCACTAGTTGGGCCCTGGTCAATAGTAGTATACTATATACTGTACTAGCTGGTCCCTGGTCTAAAGTAGTATTCTATATACTGTACTAGCCGGGTCTTGGTCAAAAGTAGTATACTATATACTGTACTAGCCGGGCCCTGGTCTAAAGTAGTATTCTATATACTGTACTAGCCGGGCCCTGGTCTAAAGTAATATACTTTATACTGTACTAGCCAGGCCCTTGTCTAAAGAAGTATTCTATATACTGTAGTAGTCGGGCCCTTGTCAAAAGTAGTATACTATATACTGTACTAGTTGGGCCCTGGTCTAAAGTAGTATATTATATGCTGTACTAGTCGGGCCCTGGTCAAAAGTAGTATACTGTATACTGTACTAGCCGGGCCCTGGTCTAAAGTAGTATACTATATACTGTACTAGTTGGGCCCTGGTTTAAAGTAGTATACTATATACTGTACTAGTTGGGCCCTGGTCAAAGTAGTACCCTATATACTGTACTAGCCGGGCCCTGGTCTAATGTAGTATATTATATGCTGTACTAGCCGGGCCCTGGTCTAAAATAGTATACTATATACTGTACTAGTTGGGCCCTGGTTTAAAGTAGTATACTATATACTGTACTAGCCGGGCCCTGGTAAAAAGTAGTATACTGTATACTGTACTAACCGGGCCCTGGTCAAAAGTAGTATACTATATACTGTACTAGTTGTGCCCTGGTTTAAAGCAGTATACTATATACTGTACTAGTTGGGCCCTGGTCTAAAGTAGTATACTATATACTGTACTAGCCGGGCCCTGGTCAAAAGTAGTATACTATATACTGTACTAGTTGGGCCCTGGTCAAAAGTAGTATACTATATACTGTACTAGTTGGGCCCTGGTTTAAAGTAGTATACTATATACTGTACTAGCCGGGCCCTGGTCTAAAGTAGTATACTATACACTGTTCTAGCCGGGCCTTGGTAAAAAGTAGTATACTATATACTGTACTAGTTGGGCCCTGGTCAAAAGTAGTATACTATATACTGTACTAGTTGGGCCCT
This sequence comes from Oncorhynchus mykiss, assembly GCF_057628025.1. Classification (NCBI taxonomy): domain Eukaryota; kingdom Metazoa; phylum Chordata; class Actinopteri; order Salmoniformes; family Salmonidae; genus Oncorhynchus; species Oncorhynchus mykiss. Next base: position 75,674,910 of record NC_143038.1, on the reverse strand, counting down.
GGTTTAAAGTAGTATACTATATACTGCACTAGCCGGGCCCTGGTCTAAAGTAGTATACTATATACTGTACTAGCCGGGCCCTGGTCAAAAGTAGTATACTATATACTGTACTAGCCGGGTCTTGGTCAAAAGTAGTATACTATATACTGCACTAGTTGGGCCCTAGTCTAAAGTAGTATACTATATACTGCACTAGTTGGGCCCTGGTCAAAAGTAGTATACTATATACTGTACTAGTTGGGCCCTGGTTTAAAGTAGTATACTATATACTGTACTAGTTGGGCCCTGGTTTAAAGTAGTATACTATATACTGTACTAGCCGGGCCCTGGTCTAAAGTAGTATACTATATACTGTACTAGCCGGGCCCTGGTCTAAAGTAGTATACTATATACTGTTCTAGCCGGGCCTTGGTAAAACGTAGTATACTATATACTGTACTAGTTGGGCCCTGGTCTAAAGTAGTATACTATATACTGCACTAGTTGGGCCCTGGTCAAAAGTAGTATACTATATACTGTACTAGTTGGGCCCTGGTTTAAAGTAGTATTCTATATACTGTACTAGTTGGGCCCTGGTTTAAAGTAGTATACTATATACTGTACTAGTTGGGCCCTGGTTTAAAGTAGTATACTATATACTGTACTAGCCGGGTCTTGGTCAAAAGTAGTATACTATATACTGCTCTAGCTGGGCCCTGGTCTAAAGTAGTATACTATAATGAATAGGGGCCATTTCAGACACAATCTGTCTGTAAATTTCAAGAGCTTTTACATGGTTTCAAGACAGCCTAGTGACCAATACAAAGTGGCGTGTCACCCCTGGCCTTAGATATCTTTGTTTTCTTGATTATTTTGGTTTGGCCAAGGACTGACATGGGTGATTTTTGTGTTTGGCTTGTCTAGGGGTTTTTGTAGATTCATGGGGTTGTGTTCAGTTTAGGTGTCTAGGTAAGTCTATGGTTGCCTAGATTGGTCCTCAATCAGAGGCAGGTGTTTATCGTTGTCTCTGATTGGGAGCCATATTTAGGCAGCCATATTCTTTGGGTATTTTTTGTGGGTGATTGTTTCCTGTCTTTGTGTTTTATGCACCAGTTAGGACTGTTACGGTTTTCACGTTTATTGTTTTGTAGTTTGTTCATGTTTGAGTTTTCTTATTAAAGAACCATGAACTATAACCACGCTGCGTTTTGGTCCGCCTCTCGTTCCCAGGAAGAAAGCCGTGACAGGGCGGCAGTGTACTCTAGTGGTTAGACCATTTGACTAGTAACCAAAAGGTTGCAAGATTGTATCCACCGAGCTGACAAGGTAGAAATCTGTCATTCTGCCCCTGAACAAGGCAGTTAAACCACTGTTCCTAGACCAGTTAACCCACTGTTCCTAGGCCAGTTAACCCACTGTTCCTAGACCAGTTAAACCACTGTTCCTAGGCCAGTTAACCCACTGTTCCTAGACCAGTTAAACCACTGTTCCTAGGCCGTCATTGAAAACCAGAATTTGTTCTTCACTGACTTGCCTAGTTAAATAAAACAATAACTCACAGCAGGAAATTAATCACATAATCATTTCCCTAACATGCTGCATAAATTCTCCTAACCTCCTCCGAAAATGTTAATTTTGGTCGTATCTTTAACAAAGTGATGTGTTTTTATGGAATCTCATATGCAAGAATGCATACAGGGTTCTCTGAGACATGATTAGACAGAGAGTGATTTCAGTCATGTACTGCACACATCAAAACCAAGGACAGTGGAATGTTTAGGGTTTGTTTTGTGTTTTAGGAAATAGTAGTGTAGAATGTGTAGTGAATTAACACCCCCAACTCTATCTGGGGTCCATAAATAGTTGGATATCAGACAGTTACTTTCCTAATGTAATGATAATAATAAGCTATTTCACAACTCTAAGACAGGGTTATTTTAAAGTGGATGTATTTATTAACCAATAAATATAATTCCAGGATACAAAAACCTGCTCTTCAAACAGAACAGATGAATTAAACATGTCCAATGAGGATAAACAAATCCAACATCCCTGATTTGGGGGACTGGAAATGATGCAGACAATTACATTGATACAAGAAACAATCTGCAATATTAAAGCTGTTCTAAAATGATGTCATAATAAATACTAAACCTCCACTTCCCTTCACACAGTAATACACCTTTTATCAAATCATTAAACATCTATTATAAACATTGTTCACAGTATATTGTATTGTACACAGAACACATTGTACAATACACAGTCTCTAACCTTCACCCCTCTATCTATCTATCTAACTATCTATCTATCTATCTATCTATCTATCTATGTCTGTCCATCTATTCATAACTTCCTTTATCTTTCTTTCTTCCTCAATCCATTTAATATCTTATGTTTTATTTCCTCCACCTATCCATCCTTTATTATTAATATTATAATTTAACCCTTATTTTACCAGGTAAGTTGACTGAGAACATTACACATTCCCAAAGTCAATCAAACACAAAGCATATGAATAATTGGTTCAATCTTGCTTCATTATGTAAAGTCACCGGTCGGTCCTGTTTTATGAATTAGCTTCATTACTCAATGAGTATCTCCTGCTCTGAAATGGGAAAATCCAGTCTTCTTTTTCTCTGCTCTTCGTCTTCTCGGTTTACAGTACATTGTGCTTCATCCTCCTCAGGAAATCCTGTAGTTTAAGCATCAGGCCACAATGCATTGATGGAGACCTAGAGGACAGGAGAGAAGGGGAAATAAACAGAAGACAGAGACAGAGAGAGAGAGAGAGAGAGAGGAGAGAGAGAGAGAGAGAGAGAGAGAGACAGAGAGAGAGAGAGAGAGAGAGACAGAGAGAGAGAGAGAGAGAGAGAGAGAGATACGAGAGAGGGAGAGAGAGAGAGAAAGAGAGAGAGAAAACAAAAAGATAATTACTTGACACATTGGAAAGAATTAACAAAAAAAACGAGCAAACTAGAATGCTATTTGGCCCTACACAGAGAGTACACAGCGGCAGAATACCTGACCACTGTGACTGACCAAAAATTAAGGAAAGCTTTGACTATGTACAGACTCAGTGAACATAGCCTTGCTATTGAGAAAGGCCACCCGTAGGCAGACATGGCTCTCAAGAGAAGACAGGCTATGTGCTCACTGCCCACAAAATGAGGTGGAAACTGAGCTGCACTTCCTAACCTCCTGCCCAATGTATGACCATATTAGAGAGACATATTTCCCTCAGATTACACAGATCCACAAAGAATTCGAAAAACAAATCCAATTTTGATAAACTCCCATATCACTTGCTTTATGTTAACATATGTTTCCCATGCCAATAAAGCCCCTTGAATTGAATTGAAGAGAGAGAGAGAGAGAGAGAGAGAGAGAGACAGAGAGAGAGACAGAGAGAGAGAGAGAGAGAGAGAGAGAGAGAGAGAGAGAGAGAGAGAGGGTGAGCGAGATAGAGATGCCTGGGGTACTCACCATGTGTACTGTGTAGTGGTCCGTGTCTGTCTTTTAGCTTCCTCCTCTTCCTCCTCCTCCTCTTCCTGTTGTCTGTCTAGTATCTGGTCCCATATCTCAGTGTTAACCCACAGCGACCCCGACAGGGTGAGGCTGGGATCGGTGCAGGTGATCCAACGGCACAGGGGGCAGCAGACTGTCAGTAGGCCGCTTTGGAGCCTGGACATCGCCTGCAAGCACAGCCCACAGAATGTGTGCTTACAGTGGAGCATCCGAGGGATCTTCTCCCTGCGAGAGTAGGGCTGGAGGCAGACACAGCACTCCATGTCCTCGCTCATCAGACCCATGGCTGGCTGGCTGGCTGGGGTGTGGATGGATGGATGGATGGATGGATGGATGGATGGATGGATGGATGGATGGATGGATGGATGGATGGACGGACGGATGGATGGATGGACGGACGGATGGATGGACAGCTGGAGCGCAGAGGACTTCTGGACGGAGTGTCAGTGTCTTGGCAGGAAGACGTGGGGTTTAAACGCTGGTCTGAGGTCAGTGTTCCCCTTGTGGTTTATTAATGTCCTGGTTTGGATTTGATGAGGATGAGCTGATCCTAGATCTGTGCTTAGGAGCGTAGGTCAGGAACCTGCAAAAGACATTAAGATGTTAAATTAAATTAGACTCAGTGACTTCATCACTGGCACTATGTAAAAATATCTAATGTGATAACGTATCTTAAATCAACAGGCTGTCAGGTTTTTCTGATTAGACATGAAGAAAAAAATATCTTGAAAAATATCACACACATTTATAACATCCATAGTTATCAGATATAGACAAACCTTTTCACTTTTATCATTATCAATGAGAGACAATATTTTACTTACAGGTTCAGGAAGATTTTCAGCCCAGCAACAAACTATCCTACGACAAAACTTTGTGTTTGAGAGAGAAGAGTGTGTGTGCTCCTATTTAAAGCTTTGGGGGAGGAGACAAAATGTTGTTATTTTCCCAGAAAGGGCGGTCTCTCACCTCCTCTACTCTCAGGTGAGGCAGGAAAGTTCCATGGAACTTCTATAGCATAGTAGGACACTTCAGGAGAATTGCCAGGGCCATGTATTGACATTTTCAGGGCAGGTGTTTATGTCTACAAAGGGCACGTACACTGAGTATACAAAACATTAAGAACACATGCTCTTTCCTTGACATAGACTGAGTGTCCTAATGTTTGGTACACTCAGTGTAAGTCCAGTTTATGACGGATCAATATTTGTAGGGGAATTTCCGCTAGAGAGGGGGAAGAACTTATACAACCCTTTCTGTGGACTTGTAGATCCTATCTGTGGACTTGTAGAACCCTCTCTGTGGTACTTGTAGAACCCTCTCTGTGGACTTGTAGAACCCTCTCTGTGGACTTGTAGAACCTACTCTGTGGTACTTGTAGACCCCTCTCTGTAGACTTGTAGACCTCTCTCTGTGGACTTGTAGATCCCTCTCTGTGGACTTGTAGAACCCTCTCTGTGTACTTGTAAACCCCTCTCTGTGGACTTGTAGACCCCTCTCTGTGGACTTGTAGAACCCTCTCTGTGGACTTGTAGAACCCTCTCTGTGGACTTGTGGATCCCTCTCTGTGGACTTGTAGACCCCTCTCTGTGGACTTGTAGACCCCTCTCTGTGTACTTGTAGAACCCTCTCTGTGGACTTGTAGAACCCTCTCTGTGGACTTGTAGAACCCTCTCTGTGGACTTGTAGATCCCTCTCTGTGTACTTGTAGAACCCTCTCTGTGTACTTGTAGAACCCTCTCTGTGTACATGTAGAACCCTCTCTGTGTACATGTAGAACCCTCTCTGTGTACATGTAGAACCCTCTCTGTGGACTTGTAGAACCCTCTCTGTGTACATGTAGAACCCTCTCTGTGGACTTGTAGAACCCTCTCTGTGTACTTGTAGAACCCTCTCTGTGTACTTGTAGAACCCTCTCTGTGGACTTGTAGAACCCTCTCTGTGTACTTGTAGAACCCTCTCTGTGTTTCTAATAAAATCAAGTCACAAGTTCAGTGGAAACCTTGTAAACAACCCCCCTAACCAGTCAATTAGAAAACAGTCTCCCTGTTGAAACCGGAGTGTTTTTGAATTGACAATTTATGACATCATTAAAGGGCCAGAACAAGAGACTGAAAGAGCTTTGTCAAAGTCATCTGCTAGTTTCTAATGGTTATTTTTCTGCTTTCTGAAGTCATGATTAAGCTGCACACTAAAACAACGTGAGCTAAATGACAGTAAATGATGAGTAATTCTGTTAGCCAGTAATTCTGTTAACCAGCTCTACCGTCAGCCCTGTTTGTCCCTAATGGGACACTATTCCCTACATAGTGCACTACTTTAAAGGCAAAGGCTCTGGTCAAAAGCAGTGCACTACATATGGAATAGGGATCGAAATAAAATAGACATATTAAACACAAAGATTATATATAGGGTCTATATAGACTGTTGTCCCCTCATTAGGGTCTATATAGACTGTTGTCTCCTCATTAGGGTCTATATAGACTGTTGTCTCCTCACTAGGGTCTATATAGACTGTTGTCCCCTCATTAGGGTCTATATAGACTGTTGTTTCCTCATTAGGGTCTATAACGACTGTTGTTTCCTCACTAGGGTCTATATAGACTGTTGTCTCCTCACTAGGGTCTATATAGACTGTTGTCTCCTCACTAGGGTCTATAACGACTGTTGTTTCCTCACTAGGGTCTATATAGACTGTTGTCTCCTCACTAGGGTCTATATAGACTGTTGTCTCCTCATTAGGATATATATAGACTGTTTTCTCCTCACTAGGGTATATATAGACTGTTGTCTCCTCATTAAGGTCTATATAGACTGTTGTCTCCTCATTAGGGCCTATATAGACTGCTGTCTCCTCATTATGGTCTATATAGACTGTTGTCTCCTCATTAAGGTCTATATAGACTGTTTTCTCCTCATTATGGTCTATATAGACTGCTGTCTCCTCATTAAGGTCTGTATAGACTGTTGCGTTGTTGCTATACTAGTCAGCTAAGTCTTTTGGATATCTAAACAAATTGGTCTCTACATCCCTGCCTCAGCACAGTTAGGAAGACTCACGGCGCCGGACTGAACTGATTGGCTCATGGGTTGACTGACTGGCAAGGAACACAACCCAAGACGTGTCAACTCATATCGCCGTCTGTCTGAAATGTCATCCCTGTACAGTATGCTGCACTAGCCGGGCCCTGGTCTAAAGTAGTATACTATATACTGTAGTAGTTGGGCCCTGGTTTAAAGTAGTATACTATATACTGTACTAGTTGGGCCCTGGTCTAAAGTAGTACACTATATACTGTACTAGCCGGGCCCTGGTCTAAAGTAGTATACTATATACTGTACTAGTTGGGCCCTGGTCAAAGTAGTATACTATATACTGTACTAGTTGGGCCCTGGTCAAAGTAGTATACTATATACTGTACTAGTTGGGCCCTGGTCTAAAGTAGTACCCTATATACTGTACTAGCCGGGCCCTGGTCTAAAGTAGTATACTATATACTGTAGTAGTTGGGCCCTGGTTTAAAGTAGTATACTATATACTGTACTAGTTGGGCCCTGGTCTAAAGTAGTATACTATATACTGTACTAGCCGGGCCCTGGTCTAAAGTAGTATACTATATACTGTAGTAGTTGGGCCCTGGTCTAAAGTAGTATACTATATACTGTACTAGTTGGGCCCTGGTCTAAAGTAGTACCCTATATACTGTACTAGCCGGGCCCTGGTCTAAAGTAGTATACTATATACTGTAGTAGTTGGGCCCTGGTTTAAAGTAGTATACTATATACTGTACTAGTTGGGCCCTGGTCTAAAGTAGTATACTATATACTGTACTAGCCGGGCCCTGGTCTAAAGTAGTATACTATATACTGTACTAGCCGGGCCCTGGTCTAAAGTAGTATACTATATACTGTACTAGTTGGGCCCTGGTCAAAGTAGTATACTATATACTGTACTAGTTGGGCCCTGGTCAAAGTAGTATACTATATACTGTACTAGTTGGGCCCTGGTCTAAAGTAGTACCCTATATACTGTACTAGCCGGGCCCTGGTCTAAAGTAGTATACTATATACTGTAGTAGTTGGGCCCTGGTTTAAAGTAGTATACTATATACTGTACTAGACGGGCCCTGGTCTAAAGTAGTATACTATATACTGTACTAGACGGGCCCTGGTCTAAAGTAGTATACTATATACTGTACTAGACGGGCCCTGGTCTAAAGTAGTATACTATATACTGTACTAGACGGGCCCTGGTCTAAAGTAGTATACTATATACTGTACTAGACGGGCCCTGGTCTAAAGTAGTATACTATATACTGCACTATCTGGTCCCTGGTCTAAAGTAGTATACTATATACTGTACTAGTTGGGCCCTGGTCTAAAGTAGTATACTATATACTGCACTATCTGGTCCCTGGTCTTAAGTAGTATACTATATACTGCACTATCTGGTCCCTGGTCTAAAGTAGTATACTATATAAGGAAAAGGTGCCATTTCAGACACAATCTGTCTGTCTATTTGAATAGCTTCTTCATGGTTTCAAGACAGGCTAGTGACCAATTCAATAACTCACATCATGTAATGAAACGTACACAAACAGACATGAGATCCACCAAACACAGGCAGTTTGATGTGGTATTTGGAGACAGGGAATGTAGCAGTGAACCAGTTCAGTGTTTTATAGTACACTTAACCACCATCACATTGGTAACCTAATTATACCACTAGTATATATACACAATTATCCTCATTCACCAACCTACCCACGGTGTCTACTAGGTCCATATTTCTCTGTTTAATGGTCCTCATTCACCAACCTACCCACTGTGTCTACTAGGTCCATATTTCTCTGTTTAATGGTCCTCATTCACCAACCTACCCACGGTGTCTACTAGGCCCATATTTCTCTGTTTAATGGTCCTCATTCACCAACCTACCCACGGTGTCTACTAGGCCCATATTTCTCTGTTTAATGGTCCTCATTCACCAACCTACCCACGGTGTCTACTAGGTCCACATTTCTCTATTTAATGGTCCTCATTCACCAACCTACCCACGGTGTCTACTAGGCCCATATTTCTCTGTTTAATGGTCCTCATTCACCAACCTACCCACGGTGTCTACTAGGCCCATATTTCTCTGTTTAATGGTCCTCATTCACCAACCTACCCACGGTGTCTCCTTCTACTAGGTCCATATTTCTCTGTTTAAAAATAATGTTTGAGTGGGTCAGTAGCGTTGTAATGACAGACAGACAGAGTCAGACAGAGTCAGACAGAACAGAGTCAGACAGAACAAGCAGACAGAGTCAGACAGACAGAGTCAGACAGAACAGGCAGGCAGAGACAGGCAGGCAGAGACAGGCAGACAGAACAGGCAGGCAGAGACAGGCAGACAGAACAGGCAGGCAGAGACAGGCAGACAGAACAGGCAGGCAGAGACAGGCAGACAGAACAGGTTGACAGAGAAACTGTCACGTCTGCTCCCGCTCTTTCCTTCCCCTGGCTCTTGAGGGCTCCAGATTACCCCGCATCACTCACACCTGCCTTCCTTGGTCACCAGCATCAGTGTAATTGGACTCACCTGGACTCAATTTTCCTCTCCTATATCTGTCTGTTCTCCACTGCTGCATTGTATTGTTTTTAGTCTTTGGAATTTGTTTCTGACGCTGTTCCTGTCTCGTCTCTGTCCGTTATAATGAAATGTTTTACTCCCCGTACCTGCTTCGTCTCAACAGCGTCCTGACATGTGAAACAGACAGACAATCAGACAGACAGAGACAGAAATACAGGCAGATAGACAGAGTCAGAGATAGAGAGACAGGCAGATAGACAGAGTCAGAGATAGAGAGACAGGCAGAGAGACAGAGAGAGAGATGCAGGCAGATAGACAGAGACAGCGAGACAGGCAGATAGACAGAGACAGGCAGAGAGACAGAGAGAGAGATGCAGGCAGATAGACAGAGTCAGAGATAGAGAGACAGACAGATAGACAGAGACAGAGAGACAGGCAGATAGACAGAGACAGAGAGACAGACAGAGAGAGACAGATACAGGCAGATAGACAGAGAGAGAGATACAGGCAGATAGACAGAGTCAGAGATAGAGAGACAGGCAGAGAGACAGAGAGAGAGACAGGCAGATAGACAGATAGAGAGATACAGGCAGATAGACAGAGACAGAGAGACGGGCAGACAGAGACAGATACAGGCAGAGAGACAGAGAGAGAGATACAGGCAGATAGACAGAGAGAGAGATACAGGCAGATAGACAGAGAGAGAGAGATACAGGCAGATAGACAGAGAGAGATACAGGCAGATAGACAGAGAGAGAGATACGGGCAGACAGAGAGAGATACAGGCAGATAGACAGAGAAAGAGATACGGGCAGACAGAGACAGATACAGGCAGAGAGACAGAGACAGATACAGGCAGAGAGACAGAGACAGATACAGGCAGAGAGACAGAGACAGATACAGGCAGAGGGACAGAGACAGATACAGGCAGATAGACAGAGAGAGATACAGGCAGATAGACAGAGAGAGAGATACAGGCAGATAGACAGAGAGAGAGATACAGGCAGATAGACAGAGAGGCAGAGAGACAGAGACAGATACAGGCAGAGAGACAGAGACAGATACAGGCAGAGTGACAGAGACAGATACAGGCAGAGAGACAGAGAGAGAGATACAGGCAGAGAGACAGAGACAGATACAGGCAGAGAGACAGATACAGGCAGAGAGACAGACAAACAGAGAGACAGGTAGGCAGACAGATACAGATACAGGCAGAGAGACAGAGAGAGAGAGGCAGGCAGATAGACAGAGAGAGAGATACAGGCAGATAGACAGAGAGAGAGATACAGGCAGATAGACACAGAGAGAGATACAGGCAGATAGACAGAGAGAGAGATACAGGCAGATAGACAGAGACAGAGATACGGCCAGACAGAGACAGATACAGGCAGAGAGACAGAGACAGATACAGGCAGAGAGACAGACAAACAGAGAGACAGGTAGGCAGACAGAGACAGACAGACAGCATGTCCTAAGGGTTAGTGTCTCAGTGTTTTGGGTCTACCATTTGTATGCAACATTTCCTGTAATTGAATGAGTCATCATACAAACTGTCACATAAAAACGTAATTTATTTGTTAACCTTCAGCTCCCTCCTCTTTTCCAACTAAGAGAGGAAAAAAACAATAGTTAGCCATTAACGGGAGATATGTAGAAAGAGAAAGAGAAACTACAACATTCTGATGTACTGTATGTATGGGGGTTAGGCTAGATAACAGGGTGGATGGAGCACGGCCCTGATCAAAAGTAGTATACTATATAAGGAATGGTATGTATGGGGGTTAGGCTAGACAACAGGGTGGATGGAGCACGGCCCTGACTAAAAGTAGTATACTATATAAGGAATGGTATGTATGGGGGTTAGGCTAGATAACAGGGTGGATGGAGCACGGCCCTGACTAAAAGTAGTATACTATATAAGGAATGGTATGTATGGGGGTTAGATTAGATAACAGGGTGGATGGAGCACGGCCCTGACTAAAAGTAGTATACTATATAAGGAATGGTATGTATGGGGGTTAGGCTAGATAACAGGGTGGATGGAGCACGGCCCTGACTAAAAGTAGTATACTATATAAGGAATGGTATGTATGGGGGTTAGATTAGATAACAGGGTGGATGGAGCACGGCCCTGACTAAAAGTAGTATACTATATAAGGAATGGTATGTATGGGGGTTAGATTAGATAACAGGGTGGATGGAGCACGGCCCTGATCAAAAGTAGTATACTATATAAGGAATGGTATGTATGGGGGTTAGATTAGATTACAGGGTGGATGGAGCACGGCCCTGACTAAAAGTAGTATACTATATAAGGAATGGTATGTATGGGGGTTAGGCTAGATAACAGGGTGGATGGAGCACGGCCCTGACTAAAAGTAGTATACTATATAAGGAATGGTATGTATGGGGGTTAGATTAGATTACAGGGTGGATGGAGCACGGCCCTGATCAAAGTAGTATACTATATAAGGAATGGTATGTATGGGGGTTAGGCTAGATAACAGGGTGGATGGAGCACGGCCCTGACTAAAAGTAGTATACTATATAAGGAATGGTATGTATGGGGGTTAGGCTAGATTACAGGGTGGATGGAGCACGGCCCTGATCAAAGTAGTATACTATATAAGGAATGGTATGTATGGGGGTTAGATTAGATAACAGGGTGGATGGAGCACGGCCCTGACTAAAAGTAGTATACTATATAAGGAATGGTATGTATGGGGGTTAGGCTAGACAACAGGGTGGATGGAGCACGGCCCTGATCAAAGTAGTGTACTATATAAGGAATGGTATGTATGGGGGTTAGGCTAGATAACAGGGTGGATGGAGCACGGCCCTGACTAAAAGTAGTATACTATATAAGGAATGGTATGTATGGGGGTTAGGCTAGATAACAGGGTGGATGGAGCACGGCCCTGACTAAAAGTAGTATACTATATAAGGAATAGGTGCCATTTCTGACACTGTCTATTTGTCTGTTTGAAGAGCTTTTCATGGTTTCAAGACACCCGAGTGACCAGTACAATGGGGCGGCAGAGTAGCGTATTGGTTTGAGCTTTGGACTAGTAACCAAAAGGTTGCAAGTTCAAATCCCCGAGCTGACAAGGTACAAATCTGTTGTTCTGCCCCTGAACAGGGCAGTTAACCCACTGTTCCTAGGACGTCATTGAAAATAAGAGTTTGTACTTAACTGACTTGCCTAGTTAAATAAAAAATAAATTAAACAATAACTCACAGCAGGAAATTAAACGTACACAACCAAAACAGACATGAGTTCCACCAATCAGAGAAGGACTTCCTATAAACACACCACTTCGGTACAGCTACGACCAGAAGTGACCCTAAGCCTTTTCCTAACCTTTAACCTCATTCTCCTTACCTGCAACGTTAATTCCCCTAACATGCTGCATAAATTCTCCTAACATGCTACGAAAAATTTAATTCCGGTTATAGATTTAACAAAGTGATGTGTTTTTAGGGAATCTCATATGCAAGAATGCATACAGGGTTCTCTGAGACATGATTAGACAGAGGCCATCTATCTATCTATCTATCTATCTATCTATCTATCTATCTATCTATCTATCTATCTATCTAACTATCTATCTATCTATCTATCTATCTATCTATATCTATCTATGTCTGTCCATCTATTCATAACTTCCTTTATCTTTCTTTCTTCCTCAATCCATTTAATATCTTATTTTTTATTTCCTCCACCTATCCATCCTTTATTATTAATATTATAATTTAACCCTTATTTTACCAGGTAAGTTGACTGAGAACATTACACATTCCCAAAGACAATCAAACACAAAGGATATGAACAATTGGTTCAATCTTGCTTCATTATGGAAAATCACCGGTCGGTCCTGTTTTATGAATTAGCTTCATTACTCAATAAGTATCTCCTGCTCTGAAATGGGAAAATCTTTTTCTCTGCTCTTCGTCTTTTCGGTTTACAGTACATTGTACATTTCCTCCTCAGGAAATTCTGTAGTTTGAGCCTCGGGCCACAATGCCTTGATGGAGACCTAGAGGACAGGAGAGAAGGGGAAATAAACAAGAGAGAGAGAGAGGGTGAGAGAGAGAGAGAGAGAGAGAGTTATGTGCTCACTGCCGTCGTGGAAATTTCCTGTATTTACCAAACGATGAGAGCAAACCACACACAAGTCAGAGTTAGTTATCAAAGTCCATCTTTAATTATATGAGCTCTATCACAACCCTGTGACTCTCAGATCAATTCAGTGTCTATCAATGAATTATCTGAGAGTCCCTCACACATTGCAACTGAGATCCTTTAATAGCAAAGACACACATAGCCAGACAGCATCGGCATAATTTATAGTTCAGCTTTGTCTCCTAAACTATGTTATTTTCTCAAACTCAGAACCATAAACACATCCTCCATATCAACAGCCATATATCAAATCCATCCTATCTTGACAAGATCACAGAGACACCCTGACTGGCACACAGACATTGTGGAGCCAAGAGATCCACGCTTGACCTCTCCCCTCTCTGCGGCCCAAACAACTTAGTCTTGACATAGAACAGATACTGCAACACCGCCACAGTATTATACAAATACATTCTGATGAGAAGTAACTTACAAACATATGATGAATATAAAACATCTATGTTACCAACTAATTCTGATTATTCCCCAACACTGCCCACAAAATGAGATGGAAACTGAGCTGCACTTCCTAACCTCCTGCCCAATGTATGACCATATTAGAGAGACATATTTCCCTCAGATTACACAGATCCACAAAGAATTCCAAAACAAATCAAATTTTGATAAACTCCCATATCTACTGGGGGAAATTTCACGGTGTGTCATCACAGCAGCAAGATTTGTGACCTGTTGCCACGAGAAAAGGGCAACCAGTGAAGAACAAACACCATTGTAAATACAACCCATATTTATGCTTATTTATTTTCCCTTGTATACCTTAACCATTTGTACATTGTTAAAACACTGTATATATCTATATAATATGACATTTGTAATGTCTTTATTGTTTTGAAACTTCTCTATGTGTAATGTTTACTGTTAATGTTGATTGTTTATTTCACTTTATATATTCACTTTATATATTATCTACCTCACTTGCTTTGGCAATGTTAACACATGTTTCCCATGCCAATAAAGCCCTTGAATTGAGAGAGAGAGGGAGAGAGAGAGAGAGAGAGAGAGAGAGAGAGAGAGAGAGAGAGAGAGAGAGAGATAGTAGAGAGAGATAGTAGAGAGAGATAGTAGAGAGAGATAGTAGAGAGAGAACAAAATGAGAGGAAGATCAGAGAACAGAGGAAGGTTTCTCCAGGTTTCTCCACCTTTTCCTGGGGTACTCACCATGTGTATTGTGTAGTGGTCTGTGTCTGTCTGTTAGCTCCCTTCCACTCTTCCTCCTCCTCCTCTTCCTGTTGTCTGTCTAGTATCTGGTCCCAGATCTCAGTGTTAACCCACAGCGACCCCGACAGGGTGAGGCTGGGCTCGGTGCAGGTGATCCAACGGCACAGGGGGCAGCAGACTGTCAGTAGGCCGCTTTGGAGCCTGGACATTGCCTGCAAGCACAGCCCACAAAATGTGTGCTTACAGTGGAGCATCCGAGGGATCTTCTCCCTGCGAGAGTAGGGCTGGAGGCAGACACAGCACTCCATGTCCTCGCTCATCAGACCCATGGCTGGCTGGCTGGGGTGTGAATGGATGGATGGATGGATGGATGGATGTGGTGTGGATGGACGGATGGATGGATGGATTGATGGATGGATGGATGGATGGATGGATGGATGGATGGATGGATTGATGGATGGATGGATGGATGGATTGATGGATGGATGGATGGACGGATGGACGGCTGGAGCGCAGAGGAATTCTGGACGGAGTGTCAGTGTCTGGGCAGGAAGATGTGGGGTTTTAACGCTGGTCTGAGGTCAGGTTTCCCCTTGTGGTTTAATAAGGTCATGGTTTGGATTTGATGAGGATGAGCTGATCCTAGATCTGTGCTTAGGAGCGTAGGTCAGGAGCCTGCAAAAGACATTAAGATGTTAAATTAAATTAGACTCAGTGACTTCATCACTGGCACTATGTAAACATGTCTAATGTGATAATGTATCTTAAATCAACAGGTTGTCAGGTTTTTCTGATTAGACATGAAGAAAAAAATATCTTGAAAAATATCACACACATTTATAACTTCCATAGTTATCAGATATAGACAAACCTTTTCACTTTTATCATTATCAATGAGAGAGAATATTTTACTTACAGTTTCCGGAAGATTTTCAGCACAGCAACCAACTATCTTACAACAAAACTTTGTGTGTGAGAGAGAAGAGTGTGTGTGCTCCTATTTTAAGCTTTGGGGGAGGAGAAGAAATGGTGTTATTTTCCTACAAAGGGTCTCTCACCTCCTCTACTCTCAGGTGAGGCAGGAAAGTTCCATGGAACGAGTTAAACACTTCTAGGTCACTTCTATAGCATAGTAGGACACTTCAGGAGAATTGCCAGGGCCATGTATTGACATTTTCAGGGCAGGTGTTCATGTCTACAAAGGGCACGTACACTGAGTGTACAAAACATTAAGAACACCTGCTCTTTCCTTGACATAGACTGACCAGGTGAATCCAGGTGAAAGCTATGATCCTTTATTGATGTCACTTGTTAAACCACTTCAATCAGTGTAGATGAAGGGGAGGAGACGGGTTAAAGAAGGATTTTTAAGCCTTGAGACAATTGAGATGTGGATTGTTTTCGTGTGCCATTCAGAAGACCAAAGATTTAAGTGCCTTTGAACGGGATATGGTAGTAGGTGCCACCGGTTTGTGTCAATAGAACACTCTCTGTGGACTTGTAGAACCCTCTCTGTGGACTTCTAGAACCCTCTCTGTGGACTTGTAGAACCCTCTCTGTGGACTTGTAGAACCCTCTCTGTGTACTTGTAGAACCCTCTCTGTGTACTTGTAGAACCCTCTCTGTGTACTTGTAGAACCCTCTCTGTGGACTTGTAGAACCCTCTCTGTGGACTTGTAGAACCCTCTCTGTGTACTTGTAGAACCCTCTCTGTGTACTTGTAGAACCCTCTCTGTGGACTTGTAGAACCCTCTCTGTGGACTTGTAGAACCCTCTCTGTGGACTTGTAGATCCCTCTCTGTGGACTTGTGGATCCCTCTCTGTGGACTTGTAGAACCCTCTCTGTGTACGTGCCTGGTTATTGTAGTGTTAATGTACAGAATCAGTTCAATGGAATCATTATCTCTTCTAGATAAGAGACAGTGGCACAGTTCAAGTACTTATCAACTACTGTTGTTGACAAATTACAACATGACCTGGCATTGCAGATTACTGTTGATAAGTGTGCTCTTCCCTCACCGTGTTAAACCATTTCACGTCACGGGCCATAGACCAGTGACCCAATCCACCCATTGGTGCACGAGCTCTTCCTATATTTACCTTACAGTACATTTCTGAGTTTAGCAGCTGATTTTGCCAGAGAGGAAGAGGCGAAGGGAGAGGATTTACTCAACCCAAAACCTTTTTTTTGTACGGAGGTGTATGAGAGAGTGTCGAATAATTTGAGGCTTATTTGATCGAATAGCTGTTTCATAATGTTTAGGCAGTTACAAATGTGTTGATGAAAGTGCATGCACGTGGCATTCCGGCAACTTTGAGTAAAACGATTTTAGATGTGCCTCTTGTTCACACACTATCTGCCCTCTCATTGGCCAGAATGGTCCGACTGGTTCCTTATTAGAGCGGTTCTTGTCAATATAATAGGTATTATTTGCCTATGCGGCGTCACCAGAAAACATCGGTTTTCAGGGATACAACCAAGACTTGTAACTACATCTCATTGTTCTGTCTGTGTTTTCAACCTAACGTCCGTTACCTCTGAAAAACGGAAGTAGGACCTCCGCTCACACTCTTTTCGTGTGGGCACTTTAGCTAACCCTAGCCAAGTCATTAACCATTTTCCTAACCATAAACCTAATTATCCTATCTGAGGGTAAACATTATTATTATTTTTTTAAGATTCAAGTTGGATATTCGATGGATATTCGCCCATTAAAACCTCAATAGTTTTCAAAACACTTGAGCCACAGAACTCCAAATAAGTGTCATGATGTTGGAAAATTTGCACACAACATTGCACAGGTCTTATTTTCATGATTTGGACATTAATTTGCTTTCAAAGCTAATAAACATGTGGAAATGTGAGCAGAATTTCATATTCCTAGTTGAATTAGTTAGGGAGCGTAAACAAAGCACAAACTTTTTTACATTTGAATTTCAATAGTTTCTTGGTCATGTGACCTACTTGACTCTAACAAGGTTCCGAATGTCCACAGACTGCCCTTCTATTTTGTTCATATTCATCTCACACGTTTTTTTTACAAGAATTGTTCAAACATTCTAATTTCAATAGCTCCTTGGTCATGTGACCTGACTTCAATCAAGGTTCAGAATGTTCTCTCAGTGGGCATACACATTGCACACCCTTGAGTTTGTCCATTTTCATCTCACTCGATTTTACATACATTTTTTAAACGTTCAAATAATATCAAATATCAACGCAGTATGATGTATGACGAATTAGCCATCCATTGTGTTATATAATAAATTGTCTGACATGCCGTCACTGTTGTCAAAAGATTATAAACATGTTAAATAAAGTTACTAACCCAGTCAGTCTTTGGGTCACATCCGTGTTCTTTATCAGTGGCACACATGAAGCAGTTGTTGGCTTTGCTGAACTCTGAAATCATAGGTATGAACTGAACATCCCACACAACTACATGAAAATAAAGAATTTACATTTACTTTGAATTAAATGTCATTACATACCAGACATTTTTAGTATATCCTCAGCCATTTCTTTTCGCAGTTGCTCCATGTGTTTTTGAAGGTTCCATATCAATTTGGGAGGGGATGTTGGGGACGTTCTGTGCATCTTCCTTGGCCATTTACACCAAAAAATAAAATAGAGTTTTTGATCTAATTGTCCCATAACAGGTAACCATTCATTTTTGAAAATATAACTATCAAAACTGCGTTACAAAGACCCCACAGCTGAAGGTGTCCTACTGCATGGTGGGAGTTATTTCCCCTCCTTTTCCACTTTCTTTCTTTCTTTATTTCCCCTTTATTTAACCAGGTAGGCAAGGTAAGAACACCTTTATTTAACCAGGTAGGCAAGGTAAGAACACCTTTATTTAACCAGGTAGGCAAGGTAAGAACAAGTTCTCATTTACAACTGCGACCTGGCCAAGATAAAGCAAAGCAGTTCGACACATACAACAATACAGAGTTACACATGGCGTAAAACAAACCTTGTGGGTTTGGTTCATCCAATATACAAAGCAGTTCGACACATACAACAATACAGAGTTACACATGGAGTAAAACAAACATACAGTCAATAATACAGTAGAAAAATAAGTCTATATACAATGTGAGCAAGTGAGGTGAGATAAGGGAGGTAAAGGCAAAAAAAGGCTGTAAATACAATATAGCAAGTAGAGATAGAAATAATGAGGTGCAAAGGAGCAAAATAAATAAATACAGTAGGGAAAGAGGTAGTTGTTTGGGCTAAATTTATGTCCACCCAGTCGTCTTTTCCATGGCAGGATCTTCTCATTTTGAAGTATTCTCTTTTTTTTATGTAAACATAAAGGAATTCTGATTAGTTTATAGGCAAATAAATACACAGGCCAAAACTGTATGCTGATTTTCTTATCACTATAATCTAGTAGAAGTCATTTCCTTCATGCCCCGTTCTACACACAGCCTAAATTATAGGCACTGAACCATTTACAGGACAATAATAAGAGTAGCAAATAGGATCCCTATCACAGAGTGAATACATGTAGAGCGCTTGTCCAGCGACAGCCCCGAAACCTGAAGGATCTGGAGATGGTCTGTATGGAGGAATGGGCCAAAATCCCTGCTGCAGTGTGTGCAACCTGGTCAAGAACTACAGGAAACGTGTGATCTCTGTAATTGCAAACAAAGGTTTCTGTACCAAATATTAAGTTCTGCTTTTCTGATATATCAAATACTTATGTCATGCAATAAAATGCAAATTAATTACTTAAAAATCATACAATGTGATTTTCTGGATTTTTGTTTTAGATTCTGTATCTCACAGTTGAAGTGTACCTGTGATACAAATTACAGACCTCTACATGCTTTGTATGTAGGAAAACCTGCAAAATCGGCAGTGTATCAAATACTTGTTCTCCCCACTGTGTATGGTTTCAGGGTGGAATACTTTAGTCATTATCTTAAACATACAAATTCGTCTATCACAGTGCCCATCAAATCTATGACAATAGAGAATGAATTGTAAGCACCAAAGTGTGTTTGTCAAAATATTATCTGAAAATGTCAGTTGTTGAACATTATACTTCTATTTGCAATAGCAATTTATGATATATGCAGTTGAGGAATATTCCATGTACCAACACTACATGTAGAACGGACATTCCCACATACATAGAGGCATTTTTCAGCTGTGATTTTACCACTCAGAATCCAGAATGGATATGACAATGGGGCCAGCACAGGACGTAGTACACCCTTACAACAATCTACTTTTTGATCTTCTTGACTTCTTATCTGGTAAACTGCTACTGTGTGTTAAGAAAAGAGCCCCAATTAGGGGTTAGTGTACTCCAGTAAAAAAAGGGGCTGGCTTAGATTAAAAACGATTGCCTTGTGTTCCCCGTTCATAGGGGCATGAGAAACTAGTCAGTGGTAGAATTGAGTTGGCACTTTATTGGCCCAAACACCCACAGACCCACAAGGTTGAGGTTACTCACAGACAGTAATTAGTAAAAAAAAAAATAATGTTTCTGCATTTTTATTTAACCTTTATTTAACTAGGCAAGTCAGTTAAGAACAAATTCTTATTTTCAATGACAGCCTAGAAACAGTGGGTTAACTGCCTGTTCAGGGGCAGAATGGCACCTTGTCAGCTCGGGGGTTAGACCTTGTGACCTTCCGATTACTAGTCAAACTCTCTAACCACTAGGCTACCCTGCCACATTGTGTCTTCTAACTGTCCAAGAATAGGATTCATAGTGTTTGGAAATATTTGTTCTCCATAAATATAAAGGAGGATGTCTCTTATCATACCTCTGGCACTTTAGTCAGGCTGCCAGACTGTAACAACTTTATGATGGGGACGTCAACGGAGTTCCCATTGACTAAGCACCACGGAGACCACTCAGGAGAGACGGAGTTCCCATTGACTAAGCACCACGGAGACCAATCAGGAGAGACGGAGTTCCCATTGACTAAGCACCACGGAGACCAATCAGGAGAGACGGAGTTCCCATTGACTAAGCACCACGGAGACCACTCAGGAGAGACGGAGTTCCCATTGACTAAGCACCACGGAGACCAATCAGGAGAGACGGAGTTCCCATTGACTAAGCACCACGGAGACCAATCAGGAGAGACGGAGTTCCCATTGACTAAGCACCACGGAGACCACTCAGGAGAGACGGAGTTCCCATTGACTAAGCACCACGGAGACCAATCAGGAGAGACGGAGTTCCCATTGACTAAGCTCCACGGAGACCAATCAGGAGAGACGGAGTTCCCATTGACTAAGCACCACGGAGACCAATCAGGAGAGACGGAGTTCCCATTGACTAAGCACCACGGAGACCACTCAGGAGAGACGGAGTTCCCATTGACTAAGCACCACGGAGACCAATCAGGAGAGACGGAGTTCCCATTGACTAAGCACCACGGAGACCAATCAGGAGAGACGGAGTTCCCATTGACCAAGCTCCACGGAGACCAATCAGGAGAGACGGAGTTCCCATTGACTAAGCACCACGGAGACCAATCAGTAGAGACGGAGTTCCCATTGACTAAGCACCACGGAGACCAATCAGGAGAGAATACATACATGTCAACGGTGCCCATTGAAAGTCAAGGGGTGTGTCTGTGCCTTTTGGATTACTCTCTCTTTACAGAGAACCCCTGTGGTTCAAGCCAAGAGCTACCCTTCCCCTTTCAGTCTGCTCTGCGCATGTCTGAAAGTGACAGAGCCAAACGCCAAGAGTTTTTCACAGTATGTCATAAAAAATGATTACACTTGTGAATGTATGTAAAATGCTAATATATAAAAGATCCAGTACAATGGAATAACTATAGTCCACTGACTATATAAGGGTTGTCGACATTCTGCACCTTGTTTGAAGTCAGTAGGTCACATGACCAAGGAGCTATGGAAATTTGAATGTTTGATAAATTAATGTAAAAATGTGTGAGATGAAGATGGACAAACTAAAGGGTGTGCAATGTGTAGGCCCACCGAGTGTACATTCTGAACCTTGTTTGAAGTCAGTAGGTCATATGACCAAAGAGCTATTGAAATTCAAAAAATGTAAATCAATAATTTAAAATAGTGTGAGATGTAAATCGACAAAAAAAAAGTGTATTCAATGTGTGTCCATCGGGTTAGCTACAACCAGTTTTGAAAGTTATAGGAGTAATCGTTAAAGAGCTATTGAAATGTGAAATGTTTTGATTTGGCACTTTGTTGACGGTCCCTGTTGGTGGACCTGAATAAAACTACAAGCGAATGTCCGTTGAATATCCAACCTGAAACTCTCTTTACCTCGGTATTATCCTAACCCGCTAGGAAAAATACATACTCACAAAATATTCATCCCTTCTAGCCATGACAGCGCTTTCTACGCCTGATACATCACGTTAGCAGCTGATAAACTACGCAGTTTGTTCCCGTAGCTTTTGGAGGAAGTGTTTCTTATTGAAAGAAAAATAAGTTTTTTTATTATGTAATTATTTTTGAAGGAAGTTGTTGTTGAAAGAAAAATATGTTTATTTGTATTTTTTTTTTAAATTATGTAACTACTTTTGATTTAATTTTATTATTACAACCCGAGTTGACTGTTTCCCGACCGGAACCGCTCCCTACGTGTGTGTGTGTGTGTTTGCTTACGTCTGTTTTGTTGGACAACAATGAAAGCCTAGCTACTTATTAACGTTAGATCTGGATCATCAACTCTCCTCTGTGGGATTTCAACCCATTACTGTATTGATATTGGACATTACACTGTGAAATAAAAATCAGGTATGTTGATTGTTTTAACACACAATGTTTTTCCTAGGGTTTACGTTTCTAGCTAGCAAGCAAGCTAACTAAGTTACAGTAGGTTTGTAATGGGATAAGTAGTTCATTTAGCTAAACCTGTTAGCAAGATGTCTATGTCGATTTAAATGACCGGCTCGTCTTGACTAGCTCTGATCTACATTTCAACTATCATAGTTATATTGTAAGGCAGGAATGGAAATAGAAGCTAACTACTATTCAAATAGATCACGTCATTATTATATGAATGTGAAATGTTGATTTAACTATAAGTCGCTCAGGATAGGAGGCGAGTGTCTGCTAAATTTACTAAAATATAAGACGCAAAATCATGTCCCCCTTAAAAGACATTTGCCTCTGGAAAGTTCCACTGTCTTGGCCTAAACATTGCAATGGTGTTCTAGCTGGATGAGCAACTGTTTTGATTGGAGAATATCCTTATTGTTTGTTGTATAACTGTAGACCGTCCCCTCACCCATACCCGGGCGCGAACCACGAACTCTCTGCACACATCAACAACTGACACCCACGATGCATCGTTACCCATCGCTCCACAAAAGCCGCAGAGCAAGGGGAACCACTACTTCAAGGTCCCAGAACAAGTGACGTCACCGATTGAAACGCTATTTAGCGCGCACCACTGCTAACTAAGCTAGCCGTTTTACATCCGTTACACATATATGGCTATCATAGATACGGTATATGCGGCGTGTTTACTATGTTGATAGGTGCCGGTATCTTGAGGACACTAGCTAGCTGTTATCAAAACAACAATACAGAGAACAGGTCAGGGGGGTGGCCTGTTCACCTGATTCGGCCCTAACACCAGATTCGGCCCTAACACCAGATTCAGCCCTAACACCAGATTCGGCCCTAACACCGGATTCAGCCCTAACACCAGATTCAGCCCTAACACCAGATTCAGCCCTAACACCAAATTCAGCCCTAACACCAGATTCAGCCCTAACACCAGATTCAGCCCTAACACCGGATTCAGCCCTAACACCAGATTCAGCCCTAACACCAGATTCAGCCCTAACACCAGATTCAGCCCTAACACCGGATTCAGCCCTAACACCGGATTCAGCCCTGACACCAGATTCAGCTAGCTGTCTACAGTGCCTTCAGAAAGTGTAAACACGCCTGGACTTTTTCTACATTTTGTTGTTATAAAGTCGGATTTAATTTGTTTGTTTGCTGTTGATGTTAACAATCTACACAATACTCTGTCAAAGTGGAAAAACAATTTTAACAAAATCGTTTTTTTACCAGGTAAACTGACTGAGAACACGTTCTCATTTGCAGCAACAACCTGGGGAATAGTTACAGGGGAGAGGAGGGAGATGAGTGAGCCAATTGTAAACTGGGGATTATTAGGTGACCGTGATGGTTTGAGGGCCAGATTGGGAATTTAGCCAGGACACCGGGGTTAACACCCCTACTCTTACGATAAGTGCCATGGGATCTTTAATGACCTCAGAGAGTCAGGACACCGGGGTTAACACCCCTACTCTTACGATGAGTACCATGGGATCTATAATGACCTCAGAGAGTCAGGACACCGGGGTTAACACCCCTACTCTTACAATGAGTACCATGGGATCTATAATGACCTCAGAGAGTCAGGACACTGGGGTTAACACCCCTACTCTTACGATAAATGCCATGGGATCTTTAATGACCTCAGAGAGTCAGGACACCCATTTAACGTCCCATCCGAAAGACGAAACCCTACACAGGGCAGTGTCCCCAATCACTGCCCTGGGGCATTGGGATATTTTTTGTTTTTTTTAGACCAGAGGAAAGAGTGCCTCCTACTGGCCCTCCAGCACCACTTCCAGCAGCATCTGGTCTCCCATCCAGGAACTGACCAGGACCAACCCTGCTTAGCTTCAGAGGCTAAGCCAGCAATGGTATGCAGGGTGGTATGCTGCTTGCATATGTCCCCAATCATTGCCATAGGGAATTGGGATATGTTTTTTAGGCCTGAGGACAGGGTTCCTCCTATTAGCCTTCTAACTCCACGTCCACTTCACACACTGTTCCTTGTGCATATGGTCTATACACAACATCTGATATAACTACTTTGTGTCCAAACTTTTGACTGGTACTGTATATAATTTACATGAGTCTTCAGACCCTTTTACTCAGTACTTTGTTGAAGCACCTTTGGCAGCGATTACATTCTCGAGTCAACTTGGGTATGACGCTACAAGCTTGGCACATCTGTATTTGGGGAGTTTCTCCCATTCTTCTCTGTAGATCCTCTCAAGCTCTGTCAGGTTGGATGGGGAGCAATGCTGCACAGCTTTTTTCAAGTCTCTCCAGAGATGTTCACCTTCAAGTTCGGGCTCTTGCTGGGCCACTCAAGGACTTTCAGAGACTTGCCCTGAAGCCACTCCTGTGTTGTTCTGTTGAAAGGTGAACCTTCGCCCCAGTCTGAGGTCCTGAGCGCTCTGGAGCTGGTTTTCATCAAGGATCTCTCTGTACTTTGCTCTGTTCATTCAGCTCTAGGAAGAGTCTTGGTGGTTCTAATCCCGTTTAAGACAGATGGTGGTCACTGTGTTCTTGGACCTTCAGTGCTGCAGAAATATACCCTTCCCCAGATCTGTGTTTCAACACAGTCCTGTACCTGAGTTCAAATTCGAGTCACATAGCAAAGGGTCTGAATACTTATGTAAATAAGGTATATATTTTCTATTTACATTTTTTTAAATAAATATGCAAACATTTCTAAAAACCTGTTTTTGCTTTGTCCAGATGAGGTATTGTGTGTAGATTGATGGTGTCAAACCCAACAAGACTCTTTGTCCAGATGAGGTATTGTGTGTAGATTGATGGGGTCAAACCCAAGAAGACTCAAGGCTGTAATCGCTGCCAAAGGTGCTTCAACAAAGTACTGAGTAAAGAGTCTGTATATCTAACATTATGGTACAGGTATATCTGACATTATGGTACAGGTATATCTGACATTATGGTACAGGTATATCTGACATTATGGTACAGGTATATCTGACATTATGGTACAGGTATATCTACATTATGGTACAGGTATTACAGGTATATCTGACATTATGGTACAGGTATATCTGACATTATGGTACAGGTATATCTGACATTATGGTACAGGTATATCTGACATTATGGTACAGGTATATCTGACATTATGGTACAGGTATATCTGACATTATAGTACAGGTATATCTGACACTATGGTACAGGTATATCAAGCAAGACGTAGCATACAGACAGAGCAACATAGGACAAGCAAGACGTAGCATACAGACAGAGCAACATAGGACAAGCAAGACATAGCATACAGACAGAGCAACATAGGACAAGCAAGACGTAGCATACAGACAGAGCAACATAGGACAAGCAAGACGTAGCATACAGACAGAGCAACATAGAACAAAAAGCAGCAGGACAAAATTCATAAAAGCAACAAAGTGTTTCCACACCTCACAAGCTACAGACAACAGACAACATGGAAAGCGGCAACACACAGCTAGGGACCATGTTCACAAATCTGATTGACCTTTAGCCATGTCTTCAAGCATTTTGTGAAAGTGTGATATGTGGTGCAGTTATGTGTGTCTGATGGCAGTGTATTCCAGACATGGGAAGCTCTCACAGAGAATGCAGATTTGCATGGTTCAATGTAACAACACAGTAATTACCAATGAATGACTTATATATATTTTTGAGGGGAGGGAGTAGCATTATTGTCGAGGTTGACACAGGAGTGAAAATCCATTCCTGCCCTGTCTTTTTTTTTCTCTGTCCAAAACCTGCAACAGTTCTTATAACTCCAGAACTTTCCCGATGTTAAAAAAAATGACTGCCGCTCCGCTCCGTCCCGCCCCGTCCCGCTCCGTCCTGTCCCGCCCCGTCCCGCTCCGTCCTGTCCCGCCCCGTCCCGTCCCGCTTGTCCTGTCCCGCCCCGTCCCGCCACGTCCCGCTCCGTCCCGTCCCGCTCCGTCCCGTCCCGCTCCGTCCCGTCCCGCTCCGTCCTGTCCCGCTCCGTCCCGTCCCGCTCCGTCCTGTCCCGCTCCGTCCCGTCCCGCTCCGTCCCGTCCCGCTCCGTCCCGTCCCGCTCCGTCCTGTCCCGCCCCGTCCCGCCCCGTCCCGCCCCGTCCCGCTCCATCCCGTCCCGCTCCGTCCCGTCCCGCTCCGTCCCGCTCCGTCCCGTCCCGCTCCGTCCCGTCCCGCTCCGTCCCGTCCCGCTCCGTCCCGTCCCGCTCCGTCCCGTCCCGCTCCGTCCCGTCCCGCTCCGTCCCGTCCCGCTCCGTCCCGTCCCGCTCCGTCCTGTCCCGCCCCGTCCCGCTCCGTCCTGTCCCGCTCCGTCCTGTCCCGCTCCGTCCTGTCCCGCTCCGTCCTGTCCCGCTCCGTCCCGCCCCGTCCTGTCCCGCTCCGTCCTGTCCCGCTCCGTCCTGTCCCGCTCCGTCCTGTCCCGCTCCGTCCTGTCCCGTCCCGCTCCGTCCTGTCCCGTCCCGCCCCGTCCCGCCCCGTCCCGCTCCGTCCCGTCCCGCTTAGTCCCGTCCCGCTCCGTCCTGTCCCGCTCCGTCCTGTCCCGCTCCGTCCTGTCCCGCTCCGTCCTGTCCCGCTCCGTCCCGCCCCGTCCTGTCCCGCTCCGTCCTGTCCCGCTCCGTCCTGTCCCGCTCCGTCCTGTCCCGCTCCGTCCTGTCCCGTCCCGCTCCGTCCTGTCCCGCCCCGTCCCGCCCCGTCCCGCTCCGTCCCGTCCCGCTCAGTCCCGTCCCGCTCCGTCCTGTCCCGCTCCGTCCTGTCCCGCCCCGTCCTGTCCCGCCCCGTCCCGTCCCGCTCCGTCCTGTCCCGCCCGTCCCGCCCCGTCCCGCTCCGTCCCGTCCCGCTCCGTCCTGTCCCGCTCCGTCCTGTCCCGCCCCGTCCCGCCCCGTCCTGTCCTGCCCCGTCCCACTCTGTCCTGTCCCGCTCCGTCCTGTCCCGCTCCGTCCTGTCCCGCTCCGTCCCGTCCCGCTCCGTCCTGTCCCGCTCCGTCCTGTCCCGCCCCGTCCTGTCCCGCCCCGTCCCGCTCTGTCCTGTCCCGCTCCGTCCTGTCCCGCTCCGTCCTGTCCCGCCCCGTCCCGTCCCGCTCCGTCCCGTCCCGCTCCGTCCCGCTCCGTCCTGTCCCGCTCCGTCCCGTCCCGCTCCGTCCCGTCCCGCTCCGTCCTGTCCCGCTCCGTCCCGTCCCGCCCCGTCCCGCCCCGCTCCGTCCCGTCCCGCTCCGTCCTGTCCTGCTCCGTCCTGTCCCGCTCCGTCCTGTCCCGCCCCGTCCCGCCCCGTCCTG
Source organism: Oncorhynchus mykiss (assembly GCF_057628025.1). Lineage (NCBI taxonomy): Eukaryota > Metazoa > Chordata > Actinopteri > Salmoniformes > Salmonidae > Oncorhynchus > Oncorhynchus mykiss. Next base: position 75,647,384 of record NC_143038.1, on the reverse strand, counting down.
TCCCGCCCCGTCCCGCTCCGTCCTGTCCCGCCCCGTCCCGCCCCTTCCCGCTCCGTCCCGTCCCGCTCCGTCCCGTCCCGCTCCGTCCTGTCCCGCTCCGTCCTGTCCCGCCCCGTCCCGTCCCGCTCCGTCCCGTCCCGCTCCGTCCTGTCCCGCTCCGTCCTGTCCCGCCCCGTCCCGCCCCGTCCCGCTCTGTCCCGTCCCGCTCCGTCCTGTCCCGCTCCGTCCTGTCCCGCTCCGTCCTGTCCCGCTCCGTCCTGTCCCGCCCCGTCCCGCTCCGTCCTGTCCCTCTCCGTCCTGTTCCGCTCCGTCCTGTCCCGCCCCGTCCCGCTCCGTCCCGTCCCGCTCCGTCCCGCTCCGTCCTGTCCCGCTCCGTCCTGTCCCGCTCCGTCCTGTCCCGCTCCGTCCCGCCCCGTCCTGTCCCGCCCCGTCCCGCTCCGTCCTGTCCCGCTCCGTCCCGCCCCGTCCTGTCCCGCCCCGTCCCGCTCCGTCCTGTCCCGCTCCGTCCTGTCCCGCTCCGTCCCGCCCCGTCCTGTCCCGCCCCGTCCCGCTCCGTCCTGTCCCTGCTCCGTCCTGTCCCGCTCCGTCCTGTCCCGCTCCGTCCTGTCCCGTCCCGTGCTCATTGTTACATGCCTACATCTGATAATAACTTCCTCCGTTAGCTGCTCGTCAGTCTGTGTGTGGGTAGCCAATCACAGACGGGCATTAATCTAAATACAAAATACATACATACCGGTAAGTTTCACACCACTTGACTTACTCCACATTGTGTTACAGCCTGAATTCAAAACCAATTCAATAGATGTTTTTTCTCTCTCACCCATCAATGCCCCACAATGCCCCATAATGACAAAGCGAAAACCTGTTTTTAGAAATTTGTGCCAATCACACCCTGAGTCAATAGTTTGTAGAAGCTCCTGAGGCAGCGATTAAAACGTTGAGTCATCTTGGGCTTGTCTGTATCAGCTTGTGCACATCTAGATTTGGGGATTTTCTCCCACACTTCCTTGGAGATTTTCTCAAGCTTTGGCAGGGCCATTCAAGGATTTTCACATCTTTGTTCTGAAGCCTGTCCAGCGTTGCTTTGGCTGTATGCTTGGGGTCATTGTCCCTGTCGAAACGTAAATCTTCGCCCCCCCAGTCTAAGTTCGTTTGCACTCTGAAGCAGGTTTTCATCAAGGAGTTGCCTGTATTTAATGAGCTGTGCCTGGTTTTCGCCAGACATAGTGCTCCGCATTCAAGCCAAAGAGTTACATTTGTATCTCATCAGACCACAGAATCTTTTGCCTTATGCTCTGTATTTCATGTGCCTTTTTCTCAGGAGTGTCTTCTGTCTGGCCACTCCCATAAAGCCCAGATAGGTGAAGTGCTGTAAAGACTGATGTCCTTCTGCCAGGTTCTCCCATCTCAGCCAAGGAACTCTGTAGTTCTGTCAATGTGTTCATTGGTTTCTTGGTCACCTCCCTGACCAAGGTCCTTCATGCCTGGATGCTCAGTTTGGTCAGATGGCTAGACAGTCTGGGTAGTTCCATATTTTTTCCATTTCACAATAATGGAGACCACTGGGCTCTTGGAAATGTTTAGCACTCTAGATAATTGTTTTATCCCCAAATACCGGCTATATCTCTAATTCTTTCTCAGAGATCTACAGACAGTTTCTTGTTATAGTTGGAAAGGTGGTATCCTATGACGGTGCCACGTTGAAAGTCACTGAGCTCTTCAGTACAATATTTGTCTATGGAGATTGCATGGCTGTGTGCTTGATTTTATACACCTGTCAGCAACAAGTGTGGCTGAAATAGCCGAATCCACTCATTTGAAGGGGTGTCCACATACTGCTGTATATATATAGTGTATCCCCCTCCCCCACCCCAGTTTATAACTATTCCTGTACTGCCCATTCCTGTGGACTGCAATCCCATTCTGTCCAGTCCCTAGCTTGATTCTAGAACTTCAGGCCCATTCTGTCCAGTCCCTAGCTTGATTCTAGAACTTCAGCCCCATTCTGTCCGGTCCCTAGCTTGATTCTAGAACTTCAGTCCCATTCCTGCCAGAATCCCGCAAGACCCACAGAGTCCTGTTCCCGTGTCAGCCTCTGTGTTGGTGGTTACTGATTGGCTGTTCCTCTGTCTGCAGGGCTCCAGTCGTCCAATAAGAGCTCTAGTTTCCCAGTGAGGATGGATAGTTCAGTCCCCATAGTGAACCAGAACCAATCAACACAACCACTGCAGCTGCAGCCTGCCATGCTCACACAGGTACGTGTGTGTGTGTGTGTGTGTGTGTGTTCTCTTTCCTGCCTGCTCTGGCTTCTAGCTGGGTCTCAAACTCTAGCCTCAGTGGCTCAGAACAGAATACCCTTTGAGAGTTAAGGGCTTTCCAGACAGGAAGCAGCCCACCCCCGAGGAGCGGAACAGAGTAAGCCAAAATAGAGCATGTTCATATTTTGTCTGAGATGATTTTTTCGGCGGCGTACATGAGCCCCGCCGATCGCTCCGCTTGAATAGAATTCCACCCGCTGCCGCCGCTTCAAGCCTGGGGGGCCCTTTAGGCTCATCATGCTGCAGTTTCTCCTCTCTCAGACCTCTGTCAGACCTCTCAGACAGTTTCTCCTCTCCCTTGACCTCTGTCAGACCTCTCAGACAGTTTCTCCTCTCCCAGACCTCTGTCAGACCTCTCAGACAGTTTCTCCTCTCCTAGACCTCTGTCAGACCTCAGACAGTTTCTCCTCTCCCTTGACCTCTGTCAGACCTCTGACAGTTTCTCCTCTCCCAGACCTCTGTCAGACCTCAGCCAGTTTCTCCTCTCCCTTGACCTCTGTCAGACCTCTGACAGTTTCTCTTCTCCCAGACCTCTGTCAGACCTCAGCCAGTTTCTCCTCTCCCAAACCTCAGCCAGTTTATCCTCTCCCAGACCTCAGCCAGTTTCTCCTCTCCCAGACCTCTGTCAGACCTCAGCCAGTTTCTCCTCTCCCAGACCTCAGCCAGTTTCTCCTCTCCCAGACCTCAGCCAGTTTCTCCTCGCCCAGACCTCAGCCAGTTTCTCCTCTCCCAGACCTCAGCCAGTTTCTCCTCTCCCAGACCTCAGCCAGTTTCTCCTCTCCCAGACCTCAGCCAGTTTCTCCTCTCCCAGACCTCTGTCAGACCTCTCAGCCATGGATCAGCCTGTTTCTTATCATCTTCACATTGACAACCCATATCTATCAATCTAACCTCAATCAGTCCACAGTCACAACCCACAACCCTGATCAATCTATAGACTAACTTTAGTGTCCTCAATCAGTCCACACTCAGGTCTAAAGTAATTATTATTTGCCACTGAGAGAGGATATCTAGCCATGAAGTGAGTCGAGACCTTCTGAGTTAACTGTCGTCCTTCTCCAGCCTTTCCTGCCCCATTCCCTCCTCCCTACACCCCCCACCTCCCCCACACGGTAGGGGGTAACCCCCCAGTACTCATTTCCCCTGGGGCTGGGCTGTGGGGCTGGGCTGTGGGGCTGCTGGAGCACACTGCCTCTGTGCTGGTAAAACACTTAAAACATACTCTATCATTCATTTTCTCTCTCTGTAGGTCTGCTGTACTAAGGGCATGGAGACGTAATGATGTGGCTGACTGACTAATCTGACTGCTCTTAACTACCTCCTTTCCCCACTCAAATCAAATCAAATTACATTTTTATTTGCCAAATGTGCGAATACAATAGGTGTAGGTAGACCTTACAGTGAAATGCTTACTTACAAGCCCTTAATCAACAATGCAGTTTTAAGAAAATACCTACAAACAAATTACAAAAAAACCTAAGAGATAAGAATAAACAAAGAGCAGTAGTTTATAACAATAGCGAGGCTATATACAGGGGGAACCGGTACAGAGTCAATGTGCGGGGACACCGCTGTCAAGGTAATTGAGGTAATACTGTATCTACCTCCCTCACTCCAGTATCCCTGTCTCCTTCCCCTATACATATCTACCTCCATCACTCCAGTATCCCTGTCTCCTTCACCCTATACATATCTACCTCCATCACTCCAGTATCCCTGTCTCCTTCCCCCTATACATATCTACCTCCATCACTCCAGTATCCCTGTCCCCTTACCCCTGTACATATCTACCTCCATCACTCCAGTATCCCTGTCCCCTTACCCCTGTACATATCTACCTCCATCACTCCAGTATCCCTGTCTCCTTTCCCCTATACATATCTACCTCCATCACTCCAGTATCCCTGTCTCCTTACCCCTATACATATCTACCTCCATCACTCCAGTATCCCGTCTCCTTCCCCCTATACATATCTACCTCCATCACTCCAGTATCCCTGTCTCCTTCCCCCTATACATATCTACCTCCATCACTCCAGTATCCCTGTCTCCTTCCCCCTATACATATCTACCTCCATCACTCCAGTATCCCTGTCTCCTTCCCCCTATACATATCTACCTCCATCACTCCAGTATCCCTGTCTCCTTCCCCCTATACATATCTACCTCCATCACTCCAGTATCCCTGTACATTGTTAATATGGTACTGACCCTGTATATAGTCACCTTCCCCCTATACATATCTACCTCCATCACTCCAGTATCCCTGTACATGTTAATATGGTACTGAACCTGTGTGTGTGTGTGTGTGTGTATATATATATATAATATTAGTATGCTTACTAACTTTCTCGTTTTTATTTTAATTTCTCATGTTTTTGTTAATATTACCATTGTTATTGATTACTGCATAGTTGGGTTTAAAACTAGAACCACGGAATCCAGACATTATTAAAACAGAAAACATCAATATTAATAGAAATGTATTGAACTCATTAGAAAGTTAATCATCATACATGATTCATATTTTCCTGCAACTTTTTGAAAAAAGACACAGGACTGTCCATCTGTCTCTGTCTCTGTGTGTCTCTCTGTCTCAGTCTCTGTGTGTCTCTGTCTGTCTGTAGGAGCGATCCATTTTCGTAAACGGGGTGGTGTACCTAATAAACTGTCCTGTGAGAGTATGTCTACACTTTGTAGCAGGTAGCGGTGATGCTAATGACCACCTTCTTCTGGTAGAGATGGAAAAGCAAAGTAGGTTATGCTTACCTGCAAACTCTGCAAACACATGAGCGCTACAGAAATACTACTAACCAAGGTCTCTGACTGGTGCACAGTGGAATTATAGGGTAACTACACCCCAAAATCGACATCTATTATCCCCAGACCTCAAAAGTGTGGATGTGGGATGAGGGATGTTCTAGAGGGTGCAAACTTCAGAGAAGTATAGATAGAAATGTTTAGTACCATATTATTGTCTATTTGTGTCTTGTTGCTTGATGTATTAAATATTGTAATGGACAATAACATTTTTTATTATGTTGTTGTTGTTTGTACAGCCTGTAGTCTCGTCCTCTTCGTCCCAGAACCGTTCCCACGGCAACCTGCGTCGCCAGGCAACCTACCCCCCCCCCCCCCCCCCCCCGACCTTCACCTCCCACTACACCTTCCAGGAAGTGTCCTCTCTAAGCTCTGCCCCAAGTCTATACACTTTCCCTGCATCTGCTGCTCTAGCCTCTGCCTCCCAGCTCCTGGTGCGTGGCCACCCCTCCACCTATGCCCCACCCACCGTCCCTTGCGGTACCTCGGGATTGGTCCGGAGGGATGCATGAACGCAGGAAGGAGTTTTCTGTGGGGGTGGTGATGGGGCTACCCGCAGCTTATCAGCACCAGTTTACTACTGGATCCCTTAGTGTCACGCCATGTGCTGAGACCTACAGCCCATACCAGCTCAGCCCTCGACGGCTGGGACCCCTACTTATGATGAGAGATGATACTGGATGTAGAGAGGGGGTGGGCAAGGGGTGGGAGCGATGACGAGTAGGGCTATGGCCCCCCTCATACCGACGTATTTGCACACACACTGAAGGGGCAATGAGTCCCACGGCTTCACCATGATGATGGATCTGGGTGAGGTAGGGATGGAGACGGGAAGGGGTAACAAATTAACATTTGCGCTACTGCATTTGGTTTATTGTTAAGCAGTGGTTCCTATCAAACTGGTTTAACTTTCTGTTTTAGTACATTTGGTTCTTTAAAACACTGGATATTTATTTATTTATTATTTAATATTGTACTGTTTTTTTTTTTTTTTTTTTCAGCAGCAAAAAAAAAAAAGTGTAATTGTTTCATTTTATCCCTGTTTTAATTGGATACAGAATGAGTTATTGTGGTGATAGACCCGATATATTATTATGTATTGTGTTAATGAACAAAAAGGCTTTTAATTCATGTTTTAAAAGGGTACTAGTCTCGTTCTCTAGTGGTGTCGTCAGTCAGCTGAAACATACAGAATAATGCAGATGGAGACATTGGTTTCTATACAGAAACCTATAACGTGTATGACTCTGGCATGCCTCTGTATTCCACGTGGCTGAAATGTATGGTGTATAACAGATATGCTGGTCTGTGTGCATTGTGTAACGTCAGTCTCCTGAATAGGCCCTCGCTGTTGTTTCCTTACATTAGGAGATCCTAGAAAGGCCCTGGCTAGAGAGATGCTAGCAAACCTAAAGAAGACCTAAAGGTGGTCATTGTCTGTAGCACGGCACGCTAGAGAGATGCTAGCTATTAGCTAACCTAAAGGTGGTCATTGTCTGTAGCACGGCACGCTAGAGAGATGCTAGCTATTAGCTAACCTAAAGGTGGTCATTGTCTGTAGCACGGCACTCTAGAGAGATGCTAGCTAACCTAAACAAGTTCTAAAGGTGATCCTAGTATCTTTTAGCATGGCAGACAGACTTGCTCAAGATGTTAGCTATTCGCTAACCCAGGTATGGACAACTGGCGGTCGTGCAGCCTCCCTTTTTGTAGGCCTGAGGACCAGTTTCACCAACAAACAAAAAGGATAGTACCTTTCCTTACCTGTTTTCTTTATTGTGAGTTTGTTTAAATTATGTTTTGTTGTTAATGTTGGTGGGGGGGGGGGGGGGGGGGCGGACTGTTCAACTTAACTCATGAGTCTGCTGTACATGTATGTAGTCTATTCTGTCACAGCCTGGTAAAGACACTATAATCTTCACACCACCAGAGCTAGGTTCAAACACTATTTGAAATCTTTCAAATACTTTTAAAGGGTTTGTACTTGTATGACTTTTTCTATTGGTTCCGTTGCAACAGGCACAGTCAATGAAGCACAGTTTTAAAGTATTTTAAATCATTTCAAATGGTATTTAAGCATAGCTCACTCTGAGAGTTTTTTAAATATTTTTCTGACTGTGATTACAGAATGTTTTTATGAGGCTGAAAGATAAGTCAGCCAGAAACGACTTTAGAAACTCAATTAATTGAAGTGACAACAACTTGAAAAACGAGACTTTTATAGGAAACGATTTGGTTAATCTGGTTCTCCTCTGTTTTAAAATGCCCAATGCATTTACCAATGAAGTTATTGGCGAGGAAAATGTCAACCCAAATCAATCCACAACAACCCAACCGCTGTTGTTTTCAAATAAATGAACCATACGTCCTCATGTCTTGACTCTTTATTCTAAAGAATTAGAACCGATCACAGATAATGTTGAATGTCCGCTGTTTTCAACCCACTGCTACTTTTACCCTTATTCATCTTAAAACTCTATAAAGTCTGTAATTCGAAAAACAACAAATGTCCACCCGCCACTTGATGATATCAAATTCAATGTAGAGCCTGTTGGGCTGTGGAGTCTGGCCTGTTGGGCTGTGGAGTCTGACCGTTGGGCTGTGGAGTCTGACCGTTGGGCTGTGGAGTCTGACCGTTGGGCTGTGGAGTTGGGCTGTGGAGTCTGGCCGTTGGGCTGTGGAGTCTGACCATTGGGCTGTGGAGTTGGGCTGTGGAGTCTGGCCATTGGGCTGTGGAGTCTGGCCGTTGGGCTGTGGAGTCTGGCCGTTGGGCTGTGGAGTCTGGCCGTTGGGCTGTGGAGTCTGACCGTTGGGCTGTGGAGTCTGACCGTTGGGCTGTGGAGTCTGGCCTGTTGGGCTGTGGAGTCTGACTGTTGGGCTGTGGAGTTGGGCTGTGGAGTCTGGCCGTTGGGCTGTGGAGTCTGACTGTAGGGCTGTGGAGTTGGGCTGTGGAGTCTGGCCGTTGGGCTGTGGAGTCTGACTGTTGGGCTGTGGAGTTGGGCTGTGGAGTCTGGCCGTTGGGCTGTGGAGTCTGGCCGTTGGGCTGTGGAGTCTGGCCGTTGGGCTGTGGAGTCTGACCGTTGAGCTGTGGAGTTGGGCTGTGGAGTCTGGCCGTTGGGCTGTGGAGTCTGGCCGTTGGGCTGTGGAGTTTGACCGTTGGGCTGTGGAGTTTGGCTGTGGAGTCTTGCCGTTGGGCTGTGGATTCTGGCCGTTGGGCTGTGGAGTTTGACCGTTGGGCTGTGGAGTCTAGCTTCCCACTATCTAGAATCTGATGAAAGGCAATGAAACAAAAAACAATGTTGCAAATTGGACACAGAGCCATCCCACTGGACACAGAGCCATCCCATTGGACACAGAGCCATCCCACTGGACACAGAGCCATCCCACTGGACACAGAGCCATCCCATTGGACACAGAGCCATCCCATTGGACACAGAGCCATCCCACTGGACACAGAGCCATCCCACTGGACACAGAGCCATCCCACTGGACACAGAGCCATCCCACTGGACACAGAGCCATCCCACTGGGCACAGAGCCATCCCACTGGGCACAGAGCCATCCCACTGGGCACAGAGCCATCCCATTGGACACAGAGCCATCCCATTGGACACAGAGCCATCCCATTGGACACAGAGCCATCCCACTGGACACAGAGCCATCCCACTGGACACAGAGCCATCCCATTGGACACAGAGCCATCCCATTGGACACAGAGCCATCCCATTGGACACAGAGCCATCCCACTGGGCACAGAGCCATCCCATTGGACACAGAGCCATCCCACTGGACACAGAGCCATCCCACTGGACACAGAGCCATCCCATTGGGCACAGAGCCATTCCATTGGACACAGAGCCATCCCATTGGACACACACTAGATATATCAACATTGTTTCCAAGTAATTTCAATGAAATGATGTTGAGCCAATGTGGAATGGACTTTGAATTGACTTCTGTGCCCAATGGGATGGCTCTGTGCCCAATGGGATGGCTCTGTGCCCAGTGGGATGGCTCTGTGCCCAGTGGGATGGTTCTGTGACCAGTAGGATGGCTCTGTGCCCAGTAGGATGGTTCTGTGACCAGTAGGATGGTTCTGTGCCCAGTAGGATGGTTCTGTGCCCAGTAGGATGGTTCTGTGCCCAGTAGGATGGTTCTGTGACCAGTAGGATGGTTCTGTGCCCAGTAGGATGGCTCTGTGCCCAGTAGGATGGTTCTGTGCCCAGTAGGATGGTTCTGTGCCCAGTAGGATGGTTCTGTGCCCAGTAGGATGGCTCTGTGCCCAGTAGGATGGTTCTGTGCCCAGTAGGATGGTTCTGTGCCCAGTAGGATGGTTCTGTGACCTGTAGGATGGCTCTGTGCCCAGTAGGATGGCTCTGTGCCCAGTAGGATGGCTCTGTGCCCAGTAGGATGGTTCTGTGCCCAGTAGGATGGCTCTGTGCCCAGTAGGATGGTTCTGTGCCCAGTAGGATGGTTCTGTGCCCAGTAGGATGGTTCTGTGACCAGTAGGATGGCTATGTGCCCAGTAGGATGGTTCTGTGCCCAGTAGGATGGCTCTGTGCCCAGTAGGATGGGTGCCATATTTGTGAACATTAGAACAAGTTTACATTTAAACTGTTTCTCCATCTCAAAATGTCTGGATGGCAGGGAGCTCGGCTCCAGTGATGTACTGGGTATACACTGCCCTCTGTAGCGCCTTGCGGTCGGATGCCAAGCAGTTGCCGTACCAAGTAGTAACGCAGCCAGTCAAGATGCTCTCAATGGTGCAGCTGTAGAACCTGTTGAGGAATATTTTCAAGATGCTCTCAATGGTGCAGCTGTAGAACCTGTTGAGGAATATTTTCAAGATGCTCTCAATGGTGCAGCTGTAGAACCTTTTGAGGAATATTTTCAAGATGCTCTCAATGGTGCAGCTGTAGAACCTTTTGAGGAATATTTTCAAGATGCTCTCAATGGTGCAGCTGTAGAACCTTTGGAGGATTTGAGGGCCCACGCCGAATAAGCACACACCCCTGAGATGCCCCCGTATTGAGGGTCAGAGTGGCGGATGTGTTGTTGCCTACCTTCACCGCCTGGGGACGACCCCTTCAACATAATCTGCAGAGTTGTGAATGTTCTGCACAGTATGAATCATAATACCCATTAAAACCTGTCTGAGAGAGATTTACAAGGTTATCAAAACGTCAATGCCAGGGTGAGCTGACACGAAATACAACCCTTATTTTGAAGTGTTTGAATGGGTGGAAAATGGAATGGTGGAAAAACGATTTGAATAATTTCCCTGTTTGACCACTAGGTTTTATGGGTACTATGATACTTCCACTGCAGGGCTCTGTGGATCAATGCATAAGTGAAGTCTGGTCTCTCTCTCAATTCAATTCAAAGGGCTTTATTGTCACGGGGAAACATATGCTAACATTGCCAAAGCAAGTGAAATAGATAATAAACAAAAGTGAAGCAATCAATAAACAAACGTGAAGCATTACACTCACAAGTTCCAAAGGAATGGAGACAGTTTCAATGTCATAGTATGACTATATGCAGTGTTATAACAATGTGTTATAACAATGTGCAAATAGTTAAAAGTACAAAATAGAAAATTAATTAGCATAAATATGGGTTGTATTTATAATGGTGTTTGTTCTTCACTGGTTGCCCTTTTCTTGTGGCAACAGGTCTTGCTGCTGTGATGGCACACTGTGGTATTTCACCCAATAAATATGTGAGATTATCAAAATTGGATCTGTTTTCAAACTATTTGTGGGTCTGTGTAATCTGAGGGAAATATGTCTCTAATATGGTCATACATTTGGCAGGAAGTTCGGAAGTGCAGCTCAGTTTTCACCTTATTTTGTGGGCAGTGAGCACATAGCCTGTCTTCTCTTGAGAGCCATGTCTGCCTACGGCGGCCTTTCTCAATAGCAAGGCTATGCTCACTGAGTCTGTACATAGTCAAAGCTTTCCTTAAGTTTGAGTCAGTCACAGTGGTCAGGTATTCTGCCACTGTGTACCCTCTGTTTAGCGCCAAATAGCATTCTAGTTTGCTCTGTTTCTTGCTAAATTCATTCCAATGTGTCAAGTAATGATCTTTTTGTTTTCTCATGATTTGGTTGGGTCTAATTGTGTTACTGATGCTGTCCTGGGGCTCTGTGGGGTGTGTTTGTGAACAGAGCCCCAGGACCAGCTTGCTTAGGGGACTCTTCTCCAGGTGAATCACTCTGTAGGTGATGACTTTGTTATGGAAGGTTTGGGAAACTCCCCAAATACAGGTACAGCTTGTAGCTTCTTACCTATGAAGACTCGAGGCTGTGATCTCTGCCAAAGGTGTTTCAGCAAAGTACTGAGTTAAGGGTCTGAATACTTATGTAAATGTGATATTTACATTTTTTGAATTTTTATATAAATTTGCACAATTAAAAAAAAACGTGTTGCTTTGTCATTATGGGTTATTGTGTGTAGATTGATGAGGAAATAAAATATTTTAATCAATTTTAGATTAAGGTTGTAAAGTAACAAAATGTGGAAAAAGTCAAGGGGTCTGAATACTTTCCAAATGCACTGTATATGTTGAAGAGGGTGGCGGATCATTCTGGATCCCTGTCTCACTCCACGGCCCTGTGGAAAGAAATGTGTTTTTTTGCCAATTTTAACCGCACACTTGTCGTTTGTGTATATGGATTATATAATGTTGTATGTTTTTCCCCCAACACCGCTTTCCATCAATTTGTGTAGCAGACCCTCATCACAAATTGAGTCAAAAGCTTTTTTGAAATCAACAAAGCATAAGAAGACTTTGTCTTTGTTTTGGTTTGTTTGTTTGTCAATTAGGGTGTGCAGGGTGAATACGTGATCTGTCGTACGGTAATTTGGTAAAATGCCAATTTGACATTTGCTCAGTACATTGTTTTCACTGAGGACTTGTACGCGTCTTCTGTTAATGATAATGCAGAGGATTTCCCCAAGGTTGCTGTTTTCGCATATCCCACGGTAGTTATTAGGGTCAAATTTGTCTTCACTTTTGTAGATTGGTTGTGATCAGTCCTTGGTTCCAAATGTTTGTGAAAATGCCAAAGCTGAGGAGAATGTTAAAGAGTTTAAGTATAGCCAATTTAAATGTGCGGTCTGTATATTTTAATCGGTTCATTTAGGATACGATCAACACCACAGGCCTTTTTGAGACCAGTAGGTTCTGGTAGTCTTTAAAAGCTGATCTAAGATTAGTAAAATGTTTTTTCTGTTTGTTGCAAAAAAAAAAAAAACGTAACCGTTTTTAAAATGCAATTTTCTTGTTGTCCGCTTGTTTTAGTCAATTACAAAACGACATTTAAGAAAAGTCCATGTCTAAAGATGACTTTAACGTCGCCTGCTCCAGAGCGCTCTCACTACTTAGAAAAACGTAATATTGTAGGACTTCCCTCGTGCTTCTTTTCATGGCGGTGTTAACAGCCACATTATGAGCCAACAACACCAACAAACAGACAATACAGCTACAAGTAGTGAGTGGAGTTACAAACGGACTATACTAAACAACTTAAATGTCTAACCTGGGATTAAATGTTTTTCCCACACGTAGCTACTTACACACCGGGTCCCTACATTCCCCCACTGTCCCATACTGAATAGCCTGAAGCCACAGAGCTCTTCTCCCACGCTGAATAGCCTGAAGCCACAGAGCTCTTCTCCCACGCTGAATAGCCTGAAGCCACAGAGCTCTTCTCCCACGCTGAATAGCCTGAAGCCACAGAGCTCTTCTCCCACGCTGAATAGCCTGAAGCCACAGAGCTCTTCTCCCACGCTGAATAGCCTGAAGCCACAGAGCTCTTCTCCCACGCTGAATAGCCTGAAGCCACAGAGCTCTTCTCCCACGCTGAATAGCCTGAAGCCACAGAGCTCTTCTCCCACGCTGAATAGCCTGAAGCCACAGAGCTCTTCTCCCACGCTGAATAGCCTGAAGCCACAGAGCTCTTCTCCCACGCTGAATAGCCTGAAGCCACAGAGCTCTTCTCCCACGCTGAATAGCCTGAAGCCACAGAGCTCTTCTCCCACGCTGAATAGCCTGAAGCCACACTCTACTCCCATGCTGAATAGCCTGAAGCCACAGAGCTCTTCTCCCACGCTGAATAGCCTGAAGCCACAGAGCTCTTCTCCCACGCTGAATAGCCTGAAGCCACAGAGCTCTTCTCCCACGCTGAATAGCCTGAAGCCACAGAGCTCTTCTCCCACGCTGAATAGCCTGAAGCCACAGAGCTCTTCTCCCACGCTGAATAGCCTGAAGCCACAGAGCTCTTCTCCCACGCTGAATAGCCTGAAGCCACAGAGCTCTTCTCCCACGCTGAATAGCCTGAAGCCACGGTGCTCTTCTCCCACGCTGAATAGCCTGAAGCCACAGAGCTCTTCTCCCACGCTGAATAGCCTGAAGCCATGGGGCTCTTCTCCCACGCTGAATAGCCTGAAGCCACAGAGCTATTCTCCCATGCTGAATAACCTGAAGCCACAGAGCTCTTCTCCCACGCTCTATTTCCCTACCTGGGAGCGTTGTGATCCATAGGTCTGGATTTTTGACCTGTTTACAACACAGCAGCTTTTCGGGATGCTTTGTTTTCTCTGTATAACTAAAAAACTAAAAGTTCCCGCCAATATCCATTTAGAGGTGGAGGGTCACAGCTGTAATATTCATATGTGTAAACATACTGAATTGTAATTGGATGCATTGTAATTTACCGCCATATCATACTGTGCTATGATTGGTTAAGACATCCCTGTCGCAGACACACTCTCCAGGAAGTTTCTTACCTATAAGGACAGCAGCCTCTGTGAAGGCATGGACATGCAAGTGCACACTGTGTACAGCAACTTACCAGTTAGTGACACAAAACTGAAGGAGATCCAAGCAGAAACAGAAAAGGACCCACAACTCTCACAGCTGAGGAAAGTCATACAGGATGGATGGCCTGAGGAGAGGCGAAAATGCCCTTAGAGCATCTCATCTTCTGGAACCATCGTGATGAACTATCATAGATCAACAGAATAATTTTAAAAGGAGAGAAAATCATTATTCTTTCCAGTCTCAGAGAAGAGATTTTGACAAAGATCCATGCTGGACACATGGGCATGGAAAAGTGCAAACAGAGAGCACGGGAAATTTTGTTTTGGCCCGTAATGTGCAAACAAATAGAGGACATTGTTGGTAAATGCGCCATATGTCTTGAACGACGCCCCTCAAACACCAAAGAGCCAATGTTACCTCACTGTATCCCAGACCGACCTTGGCAGGTCGTGGCAACCGATCTGTTCACCTGGAACAACGAGGACTACATCGTAACAGTGGACTACTACAGCAGATATTTCAAACTCAACAAGCTTCAAAGCACCACATCTGCGGATGTGATACACAAGCTGAAAGCAGCCTTTGCCAGGCATGGCATTGTAGAGACTTTAATATCTGACAATGGGCCCTGTTACAAATCAAATGAGTTTGAATCCTTCACAAAATGCATGGGAGTTTACATATGTCACCACAAACCCACATTACCTTCAAAGTAATGGCCTTGCTGAAAAATCTGTGCAGATTGCTAAATCACTAGGCTACCCTGGGGTGGCAGGGTAGCCTAGTGGTTAGAGTGTTGGACTAGTAACTGAAAGGTCGCAATTTCAAATCCCCCGAGCTGACAAGGTACAAATCTGTCGTTCTGCCCCTGAACAGGCAGTTAACCCACTGTTCCTAGGGCGTCATTGAAAATAAGAATTTGTTCTTAACTGACTTAAAAAACAAAAACAAAAAAAACTAATGGACAAAACAAAAGCAAACGAGAGACCCCCACTTCAGTCTCCTTGAATACCACAACACTCCAGTTGACAACTTCAAATCACCAGCCCAGCTGTTGATGAATCCTTCCCAGCATTCACCAGCAGCTGCAACCCGAGGTTGTCAGCTACAAGGAAATGCATGGAAAACGTGCACAACAACAACAAAAGCGATACTACGACAGGTCAGCTAGACCACTGCCACCACTGATCGACAGAGAGTCAGTTAGAATCCAGGAGCATGGCCTCTGGAAGCCAGCTGACACTGAACGACAGAGAGTCAGTTAGAATCCAGGAGCATGGCCTCTGGAAGCCAGCTGACACTGAACGACAGAGAGTCAGTTAGAATCCAGGAGCATGGCCTCTGGAAGCCAGCTGACACTGAACGACAGAGAGTCAGTTAGAATCCAGGAGCATGGTCTCTGGAAGCCAGCTGACACTGAACGACAGAGAGTCAGTTAGAATCCAGGAGCATGGTCTCTGGAAGCCAGCTGACACTGAACGACAGAGAGTCAGTTAGAATCCAGGAGCATGGTCTCTGGAAGCCAGTAGTCGTCATCCAGCGGTGTACCGCCGCAGTCGTCGTCACCTACTGAACACAAAATAACACACTGATGAGACGAACTGTTCCCCTGAAAGAGAACGCGATGGACTAAACACACACACACAGCACAACATACACCATACTTACCTGCAACACCACAAGAACTGTTGACTGACACAGAAGCATGCTCAGCATCATATCGCACAAGGTCAGGAAGAGAGGTCAAGCCCAGAGCTGTCCTAGACCTGTGAAATGTCAAAGGGTGTAGGCGGATCGCTGCGCTAAAAGAGTTCCAGACTGTAAACTTGTTATTGAAAGTTCACTTGAAATGCTTTCGTATTGTATTTGTTTGAAATGTTAAGATGTTATTTCTACATTGAAAGCTGAGTTGCTGAGAATCCCTTGTCTGAAAAGTAACAGTATGTTGGATTATTGTTTCAGAGTCTATGTTGATTCAGTTGGTGTAGTATGCAATTTAAATGGTTCCTTACCATGAGTTCAAACTACAGAGCATGTATTCAAAAGAAACCCTTAGAATATGTAAACATTTTTATTTTGTTTTAAAAGAAGGGGGGTGTAATATTCATATGTGTGAACATACTGAATTGTAATTGGATGCATTTTACCGCCATTTCACACTGTGCCATGATTGGTTAAAACCACCCAAATGGTTAGGTCATGGGCAGTTTGATCCTGGTTGGCGATAATGAACATGACAGTTAAAGCTAGCTATTAAAGAGCCACGTTAAGAAATATCCTGTAGTACTGCATTTTATTATTTTTTACAATGTGTGCAAAGCAAGACAACAGCATCATTGGACTGATTTTATTGTCATTGCAGGCAATCTCAACGCTGTGTGTTACAGGGAAGACCTCCTCCTCCCTCATGTGGTACCCTTCCTGTAGGCTCATCCTGACATGAACCTGACCAGTCACTTTAATTTAATTTTAAATCGTGTGCGTGTGTGTATTCTTTAGAATAAAAAATAAAATACAATTTATTGAATAAGTAAAAGGTATTTTTTATGGAGCGGATTTATTTAGACGTTTATTTAGAAACTAATGATTCATAAAAAGGCAACCGGAAGTTGCGAACTCCACCACCCAGCGCTGTCGCTAGGTGACAACAGCGCTACATCAGGAAATTATACGACTCGCAGTGTCCAAACATTTTATTTTATTATTTTTAAACATAATTTCTTGGGTTACAAACTGATTCACAATTGTATAGAATTAGCTACTGGTTGCCAATTTTTATTCAAGCTACATAAAACATTGTGTAGATAGCTAGTCGTAGCTTAGTAATGTTATGAGGGTGAATGGTCGATGTTACGGCCTGACATTATTATTGGGTTGAGTCGTGGTTTCAGACGAGAGGGACACACACATATATATTTACATTGTTGTCTAAATTGAAGGACCCAAATTAGGTAGCTATTGTGCTAACCCAGGGGCTAACGTAACAATGCCAGAAGCGAACTGGCTACCAACTAGCTAGCCAAGCGAACGTACAGTAAATTACCTAGTTAATGTACTCCGATATTTAGCTTCGCTAACTGTTAGCTAGCTAAGGGTTAACCAGAGTACCGTTAGATAACTAATGTTAGCTAGCTAACAGTTAGCTGGATACTTGGTCTCAGGTTGCAAGTACATTTCTATTGAGCTACATTAACGTGAGTTACCCAGATCTAGGTAACGTTGGTTATAGTTAGTTTGCTAGTCTAGTTAAACTGCAGTCACACAGGCTACACGTTAGCTGCTAGGTACATTAAAAAATATATATTTTCGGGAACGACAAGTTCATTCAGGGGGTCTGTCATTGTTTGCCTTTCTATCTGGGATTTCACCGATTTGCTTCCATCTGTTAAACTGAGGATTCAAAAAACCTGGTAAGTAAATAACGTTTGCTAACGTTGTGTTAATGTGTAACTAACTTAGCTGTGAAGCTTGCATTGTCAAACGTTTGTTTGCTAGCTATCTGGCTGAGATAATCTGAAATATATTGGTTTATTAACATACATATGTTGGTAACAAGGCTAGCTAGCTATGTGACTAACGTTGTTTATCTATCTGGCTAACGTCAGATGATCCACGAACAATGGTATCAGCTAACTACTTTACAATATAAAGATCTTTGCAATGTTGGGTTGTTGTTACTGCAATGTCTGTGATAGCTAGCTAATGTTAGCTTAATTATAAACATGAACCGTGATTGTTATATAACGTTAGCTAACTATAGACGGCAGTAACGTTAAATAGCTGTTCTTGTCATGTCCAGTATCTGTTTTCTAGTATCATCAGTGTTATACAGTGGCCCGTCATACTCTGCCCTTGAAATGACTGGCAAGTCAGGTGGACCTCTGCCTGAACATGGATTCATATGTTCCGTTGTTACTTTACTTGCTCCTCTTATATTTTTAATGAGAGAGAAAGACAATAGCAGCATCAGTGTCATTAGGAACTCTTGTAAACTGGCAGGCCAGGCTGACTGACAGACATCCAGAGAATTCCCATCCCCTCTCTGCCCATGTCAACACCTCCAGGCTTCAATCCTCTAGCCCCCCCAGCCCTCTGTTGCCTGCCTCCCCGCTGGGCCGTGCCTCATCAATTAGCATTCGTGTCACCTGTCGAATGTGTATTTTTCCATGCCGAGCCACTTTCCAAATACAAAAAAATAAAAATGGTATTGGTCACATACCCAAGGTTAGCAGATGTTATTGCGAGTGTAGCGAAATGCTTCTAGTTCCGACTGTGCAGCAGTACCCCCCCTTCTGGGTGACCTCCCTTGTGTACTGAAGCTGACAGTGGTATAGAAATGGTGGTGTAGCCTAGTGGTTAGGGGCGGCAGGTAACCTAGTTGGGCCAGTAACAGCAAAAGGTTGCTGGATCGAATCCCAGAGCTGACAGGGTAAAAATCTGTCGTTCTGCCCCTGAACAAGGCAGTTAACTCACTGTTCCCCGGTAGGTTGTCATTGTAAGTAAGAATTTGATCCTAACTGACTTGCCTAGTGAAATATAAGGTAAATAGTAACATGCCGTGTGGTCCTAGGCTTTGGGATAGTTAAAAGGCTGTCTCTCCATGCCTCTTGGTCCTAGGCTTTGGGATAGTTAGTCTCTCCATGCCTTCTGGACCTAGGCTTTGGGATAGTTAAAAGGCCTGAGGGACCTACTGGGTACATAACTTAAAAGCATGTCTGACATGTATTGGGGTGAAAAATCATCGATTGATTTAAAAACCAATAGAATAATCCTAAAATTAATTCCAAATGACACAAGCACCCAGTGTAGAAACCTTTAAACAGGGTTTAATGTGTGCTCTCCGTCTGGTCTTTGTAGGTACCCATGTGTGTTTTGCAATGGCTTTATTGGGTAGACCAGGCGTGAGAGCATTACAGTAGTCAAGCCTGTTTGTAATAAAAGCCTGTTTGTAATAAAAGCATGGATGAGTCTCTCTCTGTATCAGCCTGATAGAGAAACGATGGAACAATA
Organism: Oncorhynchus mykiss; assembly: GCF_057628025.1. NCBI lineage: Eukaryota > Metazoa > Chordata > Actinopteri > Salmoniformes > Salmonidae > Oncorhynchus > Oncorhynchus mykiss. Next base: position 75,628,409 of record NC_143038.1, on the reverse strand, counting down.
CTGTATCCATTTTAAACCATTTCAGTTGAAACATGCAATGATTCCCTTCATTTATTAGGATATCTGTGGTAGTTGTGAACAGTGAGATTAGTGAGATTAAGATTAATTAGCCACTTTATTGGACATTTGCACACAAGGCCCAACCTGAATTTTGACTTCCTCCTTTAACCAAACCCCTCTGAAAGACACATACACACATAGGTTGTGGAGAGTTTGGGGGGGGGGGCTGCTGTTCTTGTGGGCGGTTTAGTGCCTAGGATTTGATACCAGCAACCCTCTGGTTCCAGCTCATTTCCCACAATATTTTTTTCCCTTCGGACCCGGGATTCAAACTGTCAACCCTTCAGTTGCTGTCTCTCCTCTCTAACTGCTAGGCATAAATATGAATTAGTCAGAAAGTGTGTGATGAAACTCTATTGTAGTTGCTCTAACTGTCGATGGGAAGACACACACAGAGGCTTGGATATAAAGTCACAAGCAGGTTGTGGGGAAGATTACAGGATTGTGGGTAATTGCTTAGGACTCAATGCACAAATCAGAAGCTGCTTTCTCTCGTCCGGTCTCCCGACTCTGCATATCCTGGAATGGTTTACCACGAGTCAACACACACGACCGATGTAGGCACATCATGGATCCCTCCCTAATGGAACCCTATTCCCTATATAGTGCACTACTTTCGACCAGGGCCCAAAGCCCATCATGCATGCGTCCCATATTGCACCCTATTCCCAATGTAGTGCACTATTTTCGACCAGGGCCCATAAGGAAGAGGGTGCCTCTAATAACTGTAACTTCCTCCTTGTCTTCCCACATGAGTGCTGTTGTTTTGTCAGTGCACAGTAACATCATGGACACTTCCCAAATGGCACCCTATGTCCTATGTAGTGCACTTCTTTTGACCAGAGCTCCATTTGGGACGGAGTCGTTGAAGACCGACTGACTGGTCAAGCAGAAGCAGGGTGAAGACAGACTGACTGGTTAAGCAGAAGCAGTGTCTAAGCCATGGTGTTTTTATATGGGCTGGAAAACCACCCTGATAGCTGAAGAGATGCTGTTGGTGCCTTTCAATCAATCTCACACACACACACACACACACAGAGCTCTGTTTGCTATGGAGGTTAAGGTCAGGGCCTGTCAGTTATCTGATTTATCAGTTCTGGTTGGCTGTTTCTGTGGCTGTTTATCAGGGCTGGCCGCAGGGCCTAAATTAACTTTATGGGACACCAGCCACTCAGATTTTTTTTACCAGCTAAAATAACATTCCCCCCCCCCCCCCCCGCTAACATTACACCAACAAAAAATGGATGAGCATGCTTTGTAGTATTTTAGGTGTATAACTAGTAAGAAGTAATGTGCTGTATTGTTTAATGAAATTATTTTGTGACCTGAGTTTTTTTTAACAAAAATATCACAGATAAGACAATTTTGAAGGGCAGGAGGTTACCTTGGTGCGGCAGGGTAGCCTAGTGGTTAGAGCGTTAGACTAGTAACCGAAAGGTTGCAAGTTCAAATCCCCGAGCTGACAAGGTACAAATCTGTCGTTCTGACCCTGAACAGGCAGTTTACCCGCTGTTCCTAGGCCGTCATTGAAAATAAGAATTTTGTTCTTAACTGACTTGTCTAGTTAAATAAAGGTAAAATAAATGGTAATTCAACTCAAGTCATGTTTGTGTCTGTGAGATTGAGAGTCTGACTAGATGTTTTTTTTGTTTGTCGCATCATTCTTGGTAAACCCTAGACACTGTTGTTTGTAAAAAGCCCAGGAAGCCGGACGTTTCTGAGATACGGTAACCGCCGATCATACCACGCTCGGTCACTCGTTGGAACAGTAACTGAATGTCTCGATGCCTGTCTGCCTGCTTTATATAGCAAGCCATGGCCACGTGACTCGCTGTCTGTAGGTGCGATCCATTATTGTGAACGGGGTGGTGTCACCAATCATCTGCCATATAAACAATGCTAACCATAAGTTACTGTATCTAATTAGCATGCTAACTAGCCTGACCGCTATCGTTACATCCGAAATGTGTTTGCAACAATAACAGCTGAGTTTCATCTTAGGGACTGTCTTTAACAACTTATGACACGTTGTTTGGACTGTTATGTTCATGTCATTGTCACGAATCAACTGCGATACACTAATATGTTATTCAAATTTAGATGCTAACTAGCTATTCTAACTAATACAGAGTTACTGTATCTAGTTAGCATGCTATGTCCCAAATAGTGTTTGTAGCAATAATAGCAGAGTTTAATCTTAGCGATTTAGTCCAAACAAAATGTAGGCCTGTTAGAAGAACACATTTATTATGAAATCTACAGACAAATCATTACTGAATCTTAGTTTCTCACGCTGTATCTTTGGCGCTAACGTTAGCAAATCTAGCTAACTAAGTAGCTATACATGCTGTATCTTTGGCGCTAACGTTAGCAAATCTAGCTAACTAAGTAGCTATACATGCTGTATCTGTTAAAATCACTGCTGGTTGTGATACTGCCTGGAATCAAATCAGGGTCTGTGGTAAATGCCTCTAGCACTGAGATGCAGTACCTTAGACCGCTGCGCCACTCGGGAGCCCAAATGGTAACAGACAAATACAACCTCATCGACTGTCCAAACAACCATCCAAAAACACTGGAGGCTTATTGGAACTAATAAAGGATGAGGTTTACATGTAATTCAATATGAACATATAGGCTATTTGGAAATAGCACATTGGGTGCTGGAGCTGCACCTTCAGTCGGTGACGGTGGGGACTGGTTTTGCCGAATGCATTCATGGGAGTTTAAGCATTGAACAACTCTTTTTTTTGTGTGAGTAAACTGACTATATACAGTGCCTTCGGACCCCTTCAGACCCCTTGAATTCGGACCTCTTCAGACCCCTTGAATTTTTATCAAATTGTGTTATGTTACAGCCTTATTTTAAAATCGATTAATTTTTATTTATTTTTTTTCCTCACCAATCTACACACCCCATAATTAAAAACATAATTAAAAACAGGTTTTTAGAAATGTTTGCTAATTTATTCAAAATAAAAAACGCATCACATTTACATAAGCATTCAGACCCTTTACTCAGTACTTTGTTGAAGCACCTTTGGCAGATCCTCTCAAGCTCTGTCAGGTTGGATGGGGTGCATTGCTGGATGGGGTGCATTGCTGGATGGGGTGCATTGCTGGATGGGGTGCATTGCTGGATGGGGTGCATTGCTGCAACGATAGTTTCACGTCTCTCCATAAATATTCAATCAGGTTCCAGTCCGGACTCTGGCTGGGCCGCTCATGGACATTGAGAGACTTGTCCCGAAGCCACTCCTGCGCTGTCCTGTTTGGAAGATCAACCTTTGCCCCAGTCTGAGGTCCTGAGCGCTCTGGAGCAGGTATTCATCAAGGATCTCTCTGTACTTTGCTCCGTTCATCTTTCTCTTAATCCTGACTAATCAGGTTTCCTCCCGACGTGACGCTTGGCATTCAGGCCAAAGATTTTAATCATGGTTTCCTCAGACCAGAGAATCTTGTTTCTCATTGTCTGAGAGTCCTAGGTGCCTTTTGGCAAACTCCAAGTGGGTTGTCATGTGCCTTTTTACTGAGGAATTGGGGGTATAGTCGAAATGCATTGTTGCAACTTGGGGTCTGGCTTCCTATGCAGCCTGCGTGACTTAGGAGAGGTGCTGCTCAGCTTGCTTGCAGCAGGGGATGGGCAGGGACCGGGGTATAAAAGCATTGCCACTTAGGGAACTCTGCCTGTCTTCACTGCGGCAAATCCATGTAAAGAAGCTAGCCAAGATAGCCCGCTAATTTAGGCTGTTTTTCTACACTCCCTGTCCATGTCTACAACAACTCCATTAAACAACAGCCTACCAGATGGCTGCTCATTGTAGCCGTCTCCTTCTCATTGTAACTAACTTAATTCCCGTAATTGTAATTCTATTTTGATGTACGGTGCCTGCAAAAATGATGAATAAAAATCATGCACACATCACATGTGGGAGCTGTAGTTGGCAGCCACGTCCCCTTCTAGCCATAACTCGCCTGCTTCTCTCAATACTCTCTTCTTGCACGTCGATTCATCATTTAAAAAAAATTATATATATAAATACATATAAATTAGCCGTGAGGGAGAGTGGGTATGCAGTCCCTGATGAGTCTTCTGTTGTTAGATTAGATGTTACATTGGAGCAGCATGCCGAGCGAGCAAAGTTGATGCATTTGTATAATTTCATGAAACAGAGGACCAGTCTGGGTAGGCTTTTACAAGTTTACTGTCACGCAGCCTCTGAGTGCCAGAGACGACACATACAGCACAGCTTCGTGACTGTCATGCTTGCAGATTTACAGCAAATACAAATTTTACCAGCACTACATTTTTTCCTTGTGTGATTTATTCATTTATTTATTTATTTGCACAGATTTGATATCATTTCACAAACTTGCGGGCTGTTTTAAACTAATCCAGGGTCGCTAATTATTGGTTTGAGAAACAACGTTGTTCAGTCACGTTACCTAGCTGACAACCTGCTAACTTGACAATCGGTCTAGGCTAATTTGATTGGCCCAGGAAGAAAGGAAAATAGTCTGCTTCTCATGAGATGTGTTTCAAAGGTAGGATTCATATAGGTGTGATTCATATAGGCCTTAATGGAAGATTTAACCATATCAAAGGTAGGATTCATATGGGTGTGATTCATATGGGTGTGATTCATATAGGTGTGATTCATATGGGTGTGATTCATATGGGTGTGATTCATATAGGTGTGATTCATATAGTTGTGATTCATATGGGTGTGATTCATATAGGCCTTAATGGAAGATTTAACTATATCAAAGGTAGGATTCATATGGGTGTGATTCATATGGGTGTGATTCATATGGGTGTGATTCATATAGGTGTGATTCATATGGGTGTGATTCACATAGGCCATAATGGAAGATTAAACTATATCAATGGTAGGATTCATATAGGTGTGATTCATATGGGTGTGATTCATATAGGCCATAATGGAAGATTAAACTATATCAATGGTAGGATTCATATAGGTGTGATTCATATAGGTGTGATTCATATGGGTGTGATTCATATAGGCCATAATGGAAGATTAAACTATATCAATGGTAGGATTCACATAGGTGTGATTCATATGGGTGTGATTCATATAGGCCATAATGGAAGATTAAACTATATCAATGGTGTGATTCATATAGGTGTGATTCATATGGGCCTTAATGGAAGACTAAATTATACTGAACAAAAATATAAATGCAGCTTGCAACAATTTCAAAGATTTTACAAAGTTACAAAGAAAATCAGACAATTTAAATAAATTAATTAGGCCCTAATCTATGGATTTCACATGATTGTGCAGGGGCTCAGACATGGGTGAGCCTCGGAGGGCGTGGGCCCACCCTCTGGGGAGCCGGGCGTGGGCCCACCCTCTGGGGAGCCGGGCCCAGTCAGTCAGAATTCTCCTCAGTTTCATCAGCTCTCTGGGTGGCTGGTCTCAGACGATTCCGCAGGTGAAGATGCCAGATGTGGAGGTCCTGGGTTGGCATGGTTACATGTGGTCAGTGGTTGTGAGGCCAGTTGGACATATTGCCAAATTCTCTAAAACACCACAACACGGCTTATGGTAGAGAAATGAACATTACATTCTCTGGCAAGAGCTCTGGTGGACATTTGCACGCTCTCTCAACTTGAGACATCTGTTGCATTGTTGTGTGACAAAACGGCACATTTTAGTGCCCTTTTTATTGTCCCCCAGCACAAGGTGCACCTGTGTAATGATCATGCTGTTTAATCAGCTTCTTGATATGCCACACCCGTCAGATGGATGGAGTGTCTTTAGAACTGAGAAAGGCTGACGAACAGGTATGTTAACAAATTTGTGCATTTGCACATTTGAAGTGTTTGTGCGTAAGGAACATTTATGGGATGTTTTATTTCAGCTCAAGAAACAATGTTGCATTAGATTTTATATATATACTATTCAAAAATATATTTCTGGTGCTCCTTCAATTCAGTTTTGTACCTATCATTTTTTTAAAGTTGGGAGCAGTGTGTGCTTGTGGGAGAGAGTGATGTGTGTGTTTTGAGGGAGGGAGAGTGTGTGGCTCTGTTTACACCGTGTTTTCACCTTACTGCCACAATGACTTGCAGATCATCATGCTTGTACAGTACATTCCTGTCCTCCCATTCCTCCATCTAAATCACAAATATGAGCAAATCAGATATTCTGTGGACTATTATAATATACAGTGTGAAGTTAATTCAATATGTGTTGACCAGTGTGAAGTTGTGTTCAGTAATGGTGTGAATATCAGTGACCAGTGTGAAGTTGTGTTCAGTAATGGTGTGAATATCAGCGACCAGTGTGAAGTTGTATTCAGTAATGGTGTGAATATCAGCGACCAGTGTGAAGTTGTGTTCAGTTTTCAAGGGCAGCACGACAATTTTTTTACCTCGTCAGCTCAGGGATTTGATCTAGCAACCTTTCGGTTACTGGCCCAACGCTCTAACCACTAGGCTACCAGCCGCCTGTTTGAATCGTCAAACAATTGTGCCCATCCCTAGTAGGTGTGAATGGCGTTAGCCTGGATTCACACTTTGTCCCCTAATTCCTAGATGGCGTCAGTTATGATTAGCTCAATGCGTCCAGTCGGCGTGGCAGCAGATCAGTCAGGTGATAATTGTGGAGTATGGTATTGACACAGAAGTCTAATTTCCCCCTGCGTCTGTCCCTGGGCCTGTCCACGGGTCTGTCCACGGGTCTGTCCACGGGTCTGTCCCTGGGTCTGTCCCTGGGTCTGTCCACGGGTCTGGGTCTGTCCCTGGGTCTGTCCACAGGTCTGGGTCTGTCCCTGTGTCTGTCCACGGGTCTGTCCACGGGTCTGTCCACGGGTCTGTCCACGGGTCTGTCCACGGGTCTGGGTCTGTCCACGGGTCTGGGTCTGTCCACGGGTCTGGGTCTCTCCCTGGGTCTCTCCCTGGGTCTGTCCCTGGGTCTCTCCCTGGGTCTGTCCCTGGGTCTGTCCCTGGGTCTGTCCCTGGGTCTGTCCCTGGGTCTGTCCCTGGGTCCGTCCATGGCCCCGTCCATGGCCGCAAACAGGACTGTCGCCGCACTAAAGAGGCTTAGAGGGTTCACGTCTCTTGAAATCTCTCTCGAATACTATAGTAATTAGGACAATAATATCTGCAAAAACACGTTCAGACCCCAGTCCTTCCTAACTACAGGTTAGTGACAGGTTATTGAATGTGCTCATTTGACTATTTCTCCAGCAGGGTTTCTCAGAGAAAGACTCCACTTCTTCTATGTCAAAGATAATAAACAAAAACAATACTACAATCTGCAAAAACCCTCCATCAATTACTGTAGTAGTATGTACAGTAGTTTTATTTTACTACATTATTTATACTATAGTTCATTGTAAATACTACAGTGAATACTGCATTATTTATACTCTAGTTAAATGTAAATACTACAATATTGACTGTGGTGTTTTTGCTCACTTTAGTCTGCAAAAACACAGGTGAATACTAAAGTATTTATACCATAGTATACTATACATTTTTTTTTTTATGTGGGTTGGAGTGTTGGATTGGGGAATTTACTGGAGGTAGACTGAAACTGGCTGTACAGGAAGGAATGCAGTTTGTTATGTCACAGAAATACAAGGCTTTAATCCCTCCCCCTTTTTGAACGCTGAGCATTGGATGGTCTGTTGAACTGAGTGCCACTTAATGTTCTATAGGGCTAAGAGTATGGACTACCACAGCACGGCACGGCTAGCTCTGTACTGACAGAAGAGTGGTGAACAAGGGGTGTTCTTAACTGCTGGATGCGACTGTACTTCTCTGGTCATAAGAGCTGGGACTTGTCAGACGAGGATGCCACAATGATCAGGTTACGAGACTGTTTTATTTTTTATGTACAGATGTAGGATCTTAATTGGACCTATATTGTCAAAGCAACATTTTTTTATGTTTAGTCCATGATAGTCCTTGATCAATGGTTAGGCTATTAGCTGGCTAAAAATGGACTCTGTGAAAAGTGCAATCCTGTGTGTGTTAGTGTGTTTTCAGTGAATGTATGTAAATCACACAGCTCATTTGCATTTCCTGCGGCGTGGGAAAATTCTCAACAAAACGTTTTATGTTGATTTGAGTCATTTAGCAGCCGCTCTTATCCAGATCATCTTACAGGAGCAATTCGGTGTAAGTGCCTTGCTCAAAGGCACATCGATAGTCGGCTCAGGGATTCTCAAACCAGTGACCTTTCGGTTACTGGCGCCAATGCTCTTAACAGCTAGGCTGATCAAATGAAGATCCTACATCTGTAGCTACTTCAGTCATGTCTTTTCGTTTCTGGTCTAGATAGTGTTAATGCTTAATTGAACAGCGGGAGTGGTGTGAATTTTGCTTCTCTAAAAATAACTTTGTAGCTTTGTGATGTTTGGGATGGATGTTTGGGATGGATGTTTGGGATGGACTCTGAGGTCGTAGATTGACTTGGCTACTCTTAATTGTAGGCTAGGGTATATTTCATATCCATTGCGCCGACACCGACCGTCGTGGAAGGCAGTTTTTTTTCCTAATATAGTCGGGCGAAGCAGTGTCAGATCGTCATGGTTATTGTGGACAAATATTGTGCGATATTAGAGTTATCGACAGTCTATGAAGAAACAATGAAGCGAATGTGTTCTGGGCAGATGTTCTTTCAGTAACCTGCTATTTCTATATGGGGTCATTCCATTTCATTTCAATCCCTTTTTGACCACACCCATTTTTGATTTGAACAAAACTTTCCATACACATTTGCCAAGTGGTCAAAGTGACATTTTGGACCTGAATGCCAAAATATTCAGGAGATAAGAGGTGCTCAAAGCTGACCCATTTTGCATACCCCACCATACCATGCGACATCCATGTCTTCATCACTGGAAAATATAAACGGTTGAGTTTGATATTATTTAAAGAGATTCTCCGGTTCTTTTTGTATACTTTTTAGCCAGCAGTTCTGAAAGCAGTGCTCACGAGCCAAAAGGGGTCCCCGAGAAGTGGGTACTCTGTCATGTGTGCAGAGACCGTATGTGCAGCACTCTGTTGTGTTTGCCTCTTGCTAGCTGTCACTCAAAGGGCGAGGGGATGAAGCGCATTGGCTGGAACTTGGATTGATAAGGGGTTGGCCCAAGTGGGAGGAAAATGTAGCTTTTAAACTAGGGATTTCGTGGCTAATTGAGGTAAAATTGTATTTCTGCTCATAGATTATGCATGTATAAACTATCCAATGACAAATCCAGCCCAAAGCGGGAGGTAAAAAAGAAATGCTAGTCACCAAAGTTCCAGAGAATGTCTTTAAAAGCTTACAAACAGGCTTGTCAAACTATTTTAGAATGTCTTGAAATTTCCTAGGTCCAAGAAGCTTCTAAACAGCTTCTACTTCCAAGCCATAAGACTCCTGAACTTCTAATCAAATGGCTACTCAGACTATTTGCATTGCCCCGCCCCCCCCTGCTACTCTCTGTTGTTATCATCTATGCATAATAACTCTACCTACATGTACATATTACCTCAATTACCTCGGCCCCTGCACATTGACTCTGTGCCGGTACCCCTGTTTTGCTATTGTTATTTTACTGCTGCTATTTAATTACTTGTTACTTTTAATTCTTATTCGTATTTCATATATATATATATATATATATATATATATATATATATATATATATATATATATATATATATATATATATATATATATATATATATACCAACATTGCCGTTAAATAAAATATATATATAAAATATTTATGCCGTTTAAAATATTATATATATATATAATATTTTAAACGGCATTGTTGGTTAGGGGCTCGTAAGTAAGCATTTCACTGTAAGGTTGTATTTGGCGCATGTGATTAATACAATTTGGTATATTTTTTATTGTATGTACTACCGTACAAAAGTTTGGGTTCACTTAGAAATGTCATTGTTTTTGAAAGAAAAGTAACAAAAAAATATTGTCCATTTAAAATAACATCAAATTGATTGGAAATACAGTGTGGGCATTGATAATGTTGTAAATGACTGTTGTAGCTGGAAACGGCTTTTTTAATGGAATGTCTACCATAGGCATACAGAGACCCATTATCAGAAACCATCACTCCTGTGTTCCAATGGCACGTTGTGTTAGCTAATCCAAGTTTATCATTTTAAAAGGCCAACTGATCATTAGAAAACCCTTTTGCAATTATGTTAGCACAGCTGAAAACTGTTTTTCTGATTTAAAGAAGCAATAAAACTGGCCTTCTTTAGACTTGTTGAGTATCTGGAGCATCAGCATTTGTGGGTTCGATTACAGGTTCAAAATGGCTAGAAATAAAGAACTTTCTTCTGAAACTCGTATTCTTGTTCTGAGAAATGAAGGCTATTTATTGCAAGTGAGAAATTGCCAAGATACTGAAGATCTGGTACAACACTGTGTACTACTCCCTTCACAGAACAGCGCAAACAGGCCCTAACCAGAATAGAAAGAGGAGTGGGAGGCCCCGGTGCACAACTGAGCAAGAGTACAAGTACATTAGAGTGTCTAGTTTGAGAAACAGACGCCTCACAAGTCCTCAACTGCTTAATTAAATAGTACCAGTCTCAACGTCAACAGTGAAGAGGTGACTCCGGGATGCTGGCCTTCTAGGCAGAGTTCCTCTGTCCAGTGTCTTTGTTTTGCCAGTCAAAAGTTTGGACACACATACTCTTTCAAGGGTTTTTCATTTTTTTTAAATACATTTTCTACATTGTAGAATAATAGTGAAGACATCAAATGATGGAATAACACATGTAATCATGTAGTAAGCAACAAAAAAAATTACAAATCAAAAAAGATTCTTCAAAGTAGCCACCCTGTTCCTTGATGACAGCTTTGCACGCGCTTGGCCTTCTCTCAACCAGCTTCATGAGGTAGTCACCTGGAATGCATTTCAATTAATAGGTGTGCCTTGTTAATAGTTAGTTTGTGGAATTCCTTTCCTTCATGTGTTTGAGCCAATCAATTGTGACAAGGTAAGAGTGGTATACAGAAGATAGCCCTGATAGCCCTTGGTTGATTAACATTTCCACCCTCAGAAATTGCAGCCCAAATAAATGCTTCAGAGTTCAAGTAACACACACACACACACATCTCAACATCAACTGTTCAGAGGAGACTGCGTTCTGAGGGCAAAAGGGGGTGCAACTAAATTTTAGTAAAGTGTTCCTAATGTTTTGTACACTCAGTGTACATACACCATTTAAATCATCTACACACAGAGAGAAATCGGCTCAGGCAGATTCAGCTCAGACCTCCAACTACAGTAGATTTGAATTTAGAAGGGAAAATGGAAAAAAATATATATAATTGTGCATTGAACCGAATCTCATCGATTTGTTCCTCTAATGAAACCGAATCACACCGAATTGTTTCAAACTCAATGTATTGTTCCTGTATGGTACCAGAGCCCATGTATCTTAGATACGTATCCAATCGCCTTGGTAGAGAATGATGCACATCTCTAACGTCTATGTTTGGTTCAGGTATGGTCCCGTCGTCTATGATTTGTTCAGGTATGGTCCCGTCGTCTATGATTGGTTCAGGTATGGTCCCGTCGTCTGTGATTGGTTCAGGTATGGTCCCGTCGTCTGTGATTGGTTCAGGTATGGTCCCGTCGTCTGTGATTGGTTCAGGTATGGTCCCGTCGTCTGTGTTTGGTTCAGGTATGGTCCCGTCGTCTATGATTTGTTCAGGTATGGTCCCGTCGTCTATGATTGGTTCAGGTATGGTCCCGTCGTCTGTGATTGGTTCAGGTATCGTCCCGTCGTCTGTGATTGGTTCAGGTATGGTCCCGTCGTCTGTGATTGGTTCAGGTATGGTCCCGTCGTCTGTGATTGGTTCAGGTATTTTCCCGTCGTCTATGATTAGTTCAGGTTTGGTCTGGTCTGGACCAACCAGATGTGGTCTTGTTTGGTGGCTGAGCTCATTAAAATAATCGCCAGTCTGTAGAATAATAACCAAATATGCAACAGGAGCATATTCAATATTTCTACCTTTCTTGTACCTATTTAGGACACATCACCATGAAGAGAATGACATTCATATCCATCATTATGTATTTCTGTGTAGTACAGATCACGGAAGCAATGATGTCATTCTGATTTGTTACCGGGTGTTAATCCACTTAATTTACTGTAGTTAAATAATCAAAAGAGAGAGAGAGAGATTTTTTTAATTCAAGGTGTCATGTCATAGTTGACATCCCTTTTAAAAAAAATAATTAAAAAAATCTTAATTTAGAGCAGATATTTTGGGGGAAAAATGTCACAAAATAATGTTTTGTTACCAAACTTTGTATCTGCAAAGTTCTTCCATGTGTTTTTTGTAAAATGTTTAGTGTAAATTGTTTCGTCTTTGTTCGTCGAGAAATAAATGTGTTTTTGTTGTTGTTTGGGATACATTTTAAGTCCCCGTGGATTTGCCCTCGACAACTGTGTATGGGTGACTCGAGTCTTGGTGAATTGACAGAAGATCAGTTGAGTCAATTGGCAATGGGTGTGTAACTTTTCCCAGTACTTTAATGCACTACTTTGGACCAGGGCCAACACCAGGGAATAGTTTGCCGTTTGAACGTCAAGTAGAGACATACTGCACCCGCTGCATCCAAGGAGATGGTCGTTTTCAACATTTATCCTGGCAATTTTTGTTTTACTTATTAAAGCTAGATGTATGCTTATGACACACTCCCTGATATAATACCTTTGGTACCACTAGTTATTAGCCAGCTTGGCAAAGTAGGTTTTAAACTCTTTCAACTCTGAACTGTCGGAGCACGCTGCCATAGAGAGACGTTAATGCTTTCCGCCCAACGCAGCCATCTGTTGATCACCAACGAATGTGCCTGTAGCCTTTTCCCATCTAGATAAATCTAACAGCTACTCAAAGCATTGAGCTATATTTGAGATTGCCATTCATTTCCACCCATGCCTATTTGCACACTGCATCTCATATTGACTTGTTAGTCAATATCTCTCTCAGGGAGAATGTGATTTTAGCCTATAGCTGCCTAGATGTCAGCCGTGGTGGCCAATGGCCAGTGGGCAGCACGTGGAAAGGCTGTGAACTTTTGAGGCAGAATCAATCACTGTGTCGTAGGCTGCAATAATATCCTTTATGATCATTTGTAGCTCGGTTGGTAGAATGGTGCTTGCAACACTTGGACAGTGGGTGCGATTCTCAGAAATACCTGTACGTTAAATGTATTTATTCATGATTGTAAATTGCTATGAATAAAAGTGTCCGGAAAATGGCATATATTAGATGATGTCTGTCTACATGTGTCTATGGTTAGAATACTGAAGCGTTTGGAGTAAAATCCCAGAAACCTGGCAAGTTTCTGAATGGTACAACTTTAATTTGGAGACTCGCGTTCTGTTCCTGGAAGTCATTGGTTGTTCTACGGATCAACTGTGGTTCTTGGCGCGGCCTGGTGTGGACATCCTGGCCTGCTCTGCTCTCTCTAGTAGGCTGATAGAAATAGCTGCTAATCTGGACCAGGATGTTACTGCAGTACATAGAGTTGGATAGAGAGCGCACCTGGAACAAAGCCAGTTTTAGAATGAGCAGTGCCATTTTTGAAGGCTTTCACCATTTTGAAGTCGTCAGCTCGGTGGGATTATTTACAAACTGCCAATATACTCAGAAGAAGAACCAACAAATAAGAAATGTACTACTTTTAACATAGTTTAATGGCTCTTTCAAAGAAAGCCCCATGGTAAGGATTGGAGTTGTCATCTTTCCATATCTATGTTCCAGTCTAATGTTGTGGATCCTCAGCCTTCCTGTCCCGTTGATGATGTAAGTGCTTAGTTAGAGCTCCACAAATCTCATTTGCGAATGCGTAGCAGCCACAACCCACATCCTGGATCCAACCGCAACGGATGGAAAATCTTAAAATGCACAGCAAGCAGAGATTACTGCTGTTTGTGTGAACGAATGAAGCCTTCGGTCTCCCATTCCTTGTCATGTTGTTGTAGGTGTTGGTTTGGCTGTAGCAATGCATTACAAACCCCTCTTGACTTAAATTGACACACATCAGATCTGTTAATATGAACACATAAGAGTCTAATCCCTGTCTAAGCTTGGGTAGGGAGGGGTTTCTACTAAACTATATGGAATTGTTTTAAGAAGGTCGTACCAAGGATCCTTTTGATATTTGATTTAGAATACGAAGACCCCTTGAAGTATCGAAAAAATATACAAACATTATTTGATGAAAAATGTTGTCAGTACCGGCAGATGTGTTAATGTAACTGAGTCAGTATCGGCAGATGTGTTAATGTAACTGAGTCAGTACCGGCAGATGGGTTAATGTTACGTCACTGAGTCAGTACCGGCAGATGGGTTAATGTAACTGAGTCAGTACCGGCAGATGGGTTAATGTTACGTCACTGAGTCAGTACCGGCAGATGGGTTAATTAATCCCATTAGTGGGTCTGATGGTTGTGGAAGGCTTATATTCAGCCTAGGTATAACTTCACAAGTCCTGAATTCAATTATTCTATCAAAATAGATTAACCTTTTTTTTTTTTTTTGCAATAATCTTTAAGACTTTAAAGTTTATCTATGAAAATTTTTATTTTTTGTAACAGATTTAACCAGAACCATGCTTAATGCACATTCACTAATTATGTCTAACTTCTAGTAGCAGGCATTATAGGTCATTAACCCAGGTCTCTTAAACAATCTGTCAAGCACAAGTCCACGTGCTAGTGAGTAGCCAGCTTATCTTTAATATGTAAAGTATAGCCAACGTGGATCTATTTGCTAGCTAACAAGGTTGAACAGTTATCACACCCTTCTGTCCGTCTCCAACTGAACAGCTTGTCCACTTTCTGTATTCCACATGTTGAAATCATGTGGCCTACCATATTTCTCAGAATGAGAACGAGTTGTCGATTCCTTTTTTTTAAAAATAATTGTTTTATGCTTATTGCACATTTATAAAACGCAGACTTAGACAGCTTGTATAACAGTCTTTGTCTAAAATGCTGCTAGCGGTACTCGCTGCCACGATACCACTTGCGTCAAACTGAGCTTTCATTTTCCAGAATCAATGTTCATTGATTCTGTCGTTTTAGTAGTGTCTGCTCTGTGTCCAACTTGATTAGTCGAGACATAAAAAATAAATAAAGAGTATTATACTTTCTACATCTATTCCGGTAAAATAATGTCTGTGTGTTTTGTGTCCATAAGACACATTCTGTGTTGTAACGAACCTCAAATGCAAATAGTGAGTTGGAACCTCTTGTCAGAGAGGAAGATGTGATGCTTTGTGTGTGTGTGTGTGTGTGTGTGTGTGTGAACCAGAGGCAGAGGTTTCACTACTCGCTAAAATCTAATTAAAATAAAAATAAAAAAAGGAAAGAACATGTTGGACTATCGTACAAAAGCATAATGTGGAATGAATGTAATTGTATATATTGCCCAGCTCTATGGGAAAGAGGTACAGTGGGGCAAAACAGTATTTAGTCAGCCACCAATTGTGCAAGTTCTCCCACTTAAAAATATGAGAGGCCTGTAATTTTCATCATAGGTACACTTCAACTATGACAGACAAAATGAGAAAAAAAATCCAGAAGGAGCTACTGTGTCTAGAGAGAACCTTAGAATCTATGGCGTAGTAGGAGCTACTGTGTCTAGAGAGAACCTCAGAATCTATGGCGTAGTAGGAGCTACTGTCTAGAGAGAACCTCAGAATCTACGGCGTAGTAGGAGCTACTGTCTAGAGAGAACCTCAGAATCTATGGCGTAGTAGGAGCTACTGTGTCTAGAGAGAACCTCAGAATCTATGGCGTAGTAGGAGCTACTGTGTCTAGAGAGAACCTCAGAATCTATGGCGTAGGAGGAGCTACTGTGTCTAGAGAGAACCTCAGAATCTACGGCGTAGTAGGAGCTACTGTCTAGAGAGAACCTCAGAATCTATGGCGTAGGAGGAGCTACTGTGTCTAGAGAGAACCTCAGAATCTATGGCGTAGTAGGAGCTACTGTCTAGAGAGAACCTCAGAATCTATGGCGTAGTAGGAGCTACTGTCTAGAGAGAACCTCAGAATCTATGGCGTAGTAGGAGCTACTGTGTCTGGAGAGAACCTCAGAATCTATGGCGTAGTAGGAGCTACTGTGTCTAGAGAGAACCTCAGAATCTATGGCGTAGTAGGAGCTACTGTGTCTAGAGAGAACCTCAGAATCTATGGCGTAGTAGGAGCTACTGTGTCTAGAGAGAACCTCAGAATCTACGGCGTAGTAGGAGCTACTGTGTCTAGAGAGAACTTCAGAATCTATGGCGTAGTAGGAGCTACTGTGTCTAGAGAGAACCTCAGAATCTATGGCGTAGTAGGAGCTACTGTCTAGAGACAATCATGCTCCCTCAGCATCCTTCTCCAATCAATCCATCAAGCTCCAGAACAGACAAATCAAGAAAGCTATTAGAAATACTGCTAATACAGTGGGGCAAAACAATATTTAGTCAGCCACCAATTGTGCAAGTTCTCCCACTTAAAAAGATGAGAGAGGCCTGTAATTTTCATCATAGGTACAGAAAATCACATTGTAGGATTTTTAATGAATTTATTTGCAAATTATGGTGGAAAATAAGTATTTGGTCACCTACAAACAAGCAAGATTTCTGCCTCTCACAGACCTGTAACTTCTTCTTTAAGAGGCTCCTCTGTCCTCCACTCGTTACCTGTATTAATGGCACCTGTTTGAACTTGTTATCAGTATAAAAGACACCTGTCCACAACCTCGAACAGTCACACTCCACTATGGCCAAGACCAAAGAGCTGTCAAAGGACACCAGAAACAAAATTGTAGACCTGCACCAGGCTGGGAAGACTGAATCTGCAATAGGTAAGCAGCTTGGTTTGAAGAAATCAACCGTGGGAGCAATTATTAGGAAATGGAAGACATACAAGACCACTAATCTCCCTCGATCTGGGGCTCCACGCAAGATCTCACCCCGTGGGGTCAAAATGATCACTAGAACGGTGAGCGAAAATCCCAGAACCACACACATGTCTCTTAAATGACCTGCAGAGAGCTGGGACCAAAGTAACAAAGCCTACAATCAGTAACACACTACGCCGCCAGGGACTCAAATCCTGCAGTGCCAGACGTGTCCCCCTGCTTAAGCCAGTACATGTCCAGGCCCGTCTGAAGTTTGCTAGAGAGCATTTGGATGATCCAGAAGAAGATTTGGAGAATGTCATATGGTCAGATGAAACCAAAATATAACTTTTTGGTAAAAACTCAACTCGTCGTGTTTGGAGGACAAAGAATGCTGAGTTGCATCCAAATAACACCATACCTACTGTGAAGCATGGGGGTGGAAACATCATGCTTTGGGGCTGTTTTTCCAGGACGACTGATCCCTGTAAAGCAGGGGTGTCAAAGTCAAATGGACGGAGGGCCAAATAAAAAAATCAGCTACAAGACGAGGGCCGGACTGTTCGAATGTTCATTGAAAATTTTTTAAATGACGCATATAGTCTAGTGAACCTAATTGAACCTACTGAAAACCTAACAAATATATTACAATATGATCAGATAAATAAAGCAATATTTTCTTATGGCTCTGTCAGTAATCTTTAA
Organism: Oncorhynchus mykiss; assembly: GCF_057628025.1. Lineage (NCBI taxonomy): Eukaryota > Metazoa > Chordata > Actinopteri > Salmoniformes > Salmonidae > Oncorhynchus > Oncorhynchus mykiss. The sequence continues at coordinate 75,610,740 of NC_143038.1, read as the reverse complement.
TTTTCAACAGACACAAAAGACAAATTTCCTTTATATAAATATCCCCATAACATGAACATTAAATGAAAGAAACCGGTATTCAAGGCACCATCAGTAGACTATATTTTCTATTTTAGCAAAAGTGGGCTAAATTTACTTCAAAGAAAAAACAATAATAGCAATTTTCTATCATCCACTCAACTGAAATATTTTTAAAATATAATTGGATTGAAATACAAAAAAATAAAGTGCAAAAATCTATTAATCAAAAACAACACTTTGTTTAAGGAGAAGTAACATGCAGTGAAAACAAATATAAAATTTTAACTTTTAAACTTGAACTGAGTAAAAACTCTAAATATGTGATTGCACAGTAATGTTCACTTGTTTGAGGTTGAGGGTGATACTTGGTGGTGTCCCATCTTTTCCACAAGTTCATCAATGTTCGGGGTAAGGCTCTGAGCTGAAGAAATCCTCAGAATTGAGTGGAGGTGTTCAGCAGTAAGTCGACTTCTGTGTGATGTTTTGTTCAGGTTCATCAAAGAAAACAGTTGTTCACACAGGTATGTGCTGCCAAACATAGACAACGTTTGAGCAGCCTGGATGCGCAGCTGGGGCATTGTGCCGGGGAGGAAACGGGCGAACTCCGCAGCACCCACTGCCGCATATTTTGCCCTCAGTGCATCATTGCATTGGAGGTCAATCAACTCCATTTGGAGGTTTGGTGGTGAGCTTTCCACGTCAACAGCAAATGGGTTACCGAGCAGTTCCAACCTGCTTTTTTGTGCTTCAAAGTCAGCAAATCGGCGTCGAAAGTCAGCGGCAAGCATACCTATTTTATCAGCCAACTGTGTGCTCGGGAACGCACTGGTAGAGAGCTTCTCTTTCATGGTCTGGCAGCTGGGAAAGTGGCTCAAATTTTCTTTCCGCATCTGCGTCTCCCACAGAGTCAGTTTGGTTTTAAATGCCTTCACTGTACTGTACATATCAGAGATGACACGATCCCGACCCTGCAGCTGCAAGTTTATTGCATTCAGATGACTCGTAATGTCACACAGAAAAGCCATTTCACACAGAAACATTTCGTCTCGGAGTTGTGTTGTGTCTTTCCCTTTGCTGTCCAAGAACAGACAAATCTCCTCACGAAGCTCGAAACATCTTTGAAGCACCTTTCCCTGGCTTAGCCATCGCACCTCTGTGTGATAAGGCAAATCACCATGCTCCGTTTCTAACTCCGTCAGAAATGCCTTGAACTGGCGGTGATTCAAACCTTTGGCTCTGATAAAGTTAACTGTGCGCGTGATGATGCTCATTACATGCTCCATTTTCAAGGCTTTACCGCACAACGCTTCCTGGTGTATGATACAATGATAAGCTGTCAGCTCACCTGTCGCGTTTTCCTCTTGCATCTTTTCCCGTATCTTCGCCACCAGTCCGCTCCTGTGTCCACACATCGCAGGTGCTCCGTCGGTTGTCAAACCCACGAGTTTTTCCCAAGGCAGCTCCATCTCATTTACACATCTTGACACCTCTTCATACAAATCATGCCCCGTAGTTGTGCCATGCATAGGACGTAAAGCCAAAAACTCCTCTGTCACGCTTAGGTTGGAGTCCACTCCGCGGATGAAAATTGACAACTGGGCAATGTCAGAAATGTCGGTGCTCTCATCCACAGCCAAGGAATATGCAATAAAATCTTTTCCCTTTTTCACAAGCTGCTCTTTTAGATTGATGGACAACTGGTCTACTCTCTCGGCAATGGTGTTTCTGCTCAGACTCACATTTAAAAAGAGTTGCCTTTTTTCTGGGCAAACTTCGTCACAAACTTTAATCATGCAGTTTTTGATGAAATCCCCCTCCGTAAATGGCCGGGCTGATTTAGCGATCTCTTCTGCCAAAATAAAACTGGCCTTTTGTAGCCTTTGTTCCATGTCCATATTCTTGTTTTTGTCCGCGTGTTTCGTTTCATAATGTCGTCTCAGATTATACTCTTTCAGTACCGCCACACTTTCTCCACACAGAAGACACACAGGTTTTCCAGCTACCTTCGTGAACATATACTCCGACTCCCACCTTGTTTGAAACCCCCGGTTCTCAGTATCCACCTTCCGTTTTGCCATTTTTGATGGGTATCTGAAAGTTAATTTTACTGTGATGCTGACGACTGCTGTGCCAATAAATATTGAAATGAAGCAGCCTACTGCTCGGTGCGTCACCTTTGCATTGTGGGAAATGTAGTATTGGTGCGTGTAAAAGATCTGCGGGCTGCCGGCTTGCTGCGGGCCGGTTCTAATAATAAATCAAGATCATCCCAGGGGCCGTAAAAAACCTTCTTGCGGGCCGGATGTGGCCCGCGGGCCTTGACTCTGACATATGTGCTGTAAAGGAAATAATGAATGGGGCCATGTATCGTGAGATTTTGAGTGAAAACCTCCTTCCGTCAGCAAGGGCATTGAAGATGAAACGTGGCTGGGTCTTTCAGCATGACAATGATCCCAAACACACCGCCCGGGCAACGAAGGAGTGGTTCGTAAGAAGCATTTCAAGGTCCTGGAGTGGCCTAGCCAGTCTCCAGATCTCAACCCAATAGAAAATTTTTGGAGGGAGTTGAATGTCCGTGTTGCCCAGCAACAGCCCCAAAACATCACTGTTCTATAGGAGATCTGCATGGAGGAATGGGCCAAAATACCAGCAGCAGTGTGTGAAAACCTTGTGAAGACTTACAGAAAACGTTTGACCTCTGTCATTGCAAACAAATGGTATATAACAAAGTATTGAGATAAACATTTGTTATTGACCAAATACTTATTTTCCACCTAATTTGCAAATAAATTCATTAAAATTCCTACAATGTGATTTTCTGGATTTTTGTTTTGTTAATTTTGTCTGTCAAATTTGAAGTGTACCTATGATGAAAATTACAGGCCTCTCTCATCTTTTTAAGTGGGAGAACTTGCACAATTGGTGGCTGACTAAATACTTTTTTGCCCCACTGTAAGTCTGGAGGCATATACCTCTTTTGCCAGGATTCTTTGGACTCCATTTTGTTCATGATTGTATGATGTCATCAGCATCGCCTTAGGTCTTGACCTTCCAGGTCAGTACAGTATTTCCATATGTTAGTATCAGTGTGAATACTGCTGTCCTGTTAACATCAATTCATCCACTGTGATGATGTACAATTTGTTCTTCTTTACACATTCTAAAGTTCAATCTATTCTACTGGGAGACAAACTATGTTTTTAAGCAAATATGTGTTTGTTGACAGAGTGATTCCATCAAGAGACAGATGTGTCCTTCTATATTAGGCCCTCTAAAACCCATGAGAATACTGTGTTTACTGACCAACGTCCCTGAGGGGGGGAGGGGGGGGGGGGGGGTGCGCTGTGTTGACAACAGCGTTGTTTAGTCTGTGGACTGTGGGAGGGAAGCGTCTGCGGCTCTGGTTGATCAATAGGGCAACAGGGACCGTACCATCGTGATACTTAGCTACTGATACAATATGTGTTGCCATTCTCCTGATTCTATATATATATAGGGCCCTATATAATCTGCGATGCAGTGAACGCGGAAGGAATCCCATCATGCAGACATTTTAAAAGGGAATTCAATAGTGTTAAAACATGTATTTAATAGGATAGGACTGGTCGATTGTTTGGTCGCAATTTTTTTTAATGATTGGTGCACAAGACACTTGTCTGATTCGTGCCTGTCTGATTCGTGCCTGTCTGATTCGTGCCTGTCTGATTCGTGCCTGTCTGATTCGTGCCTGTCTGATTCGTGCCTGTCTGATTCATGCCTGTCTGATTCGTGCCTGTCTGATTCGTGCCTGTCTGATTCGTGCCTGTCTGATTCGTGCCTGTCTGATTCGTGCCTGTCAGATTCGTGCCTGTCTGATTCGTGCCTGTCTGAGTGGACTAGTACCAAAAATAAGACCATTTTATAACAATTGAGCTTTCTCCCATGTTGGATAGAGGTCACAGTCCATGGCCTTTTCCTAGCCCATGTTGCTACGTGCATAATAGCAATGTTAACCAGCATATTGGTGTTGAGAACAATGTGGTGGAGGCAGCAGCAGAGTGAGGAGAGGAGAAAACAGCCCTCGTCTTAATTGAGGAGAGAGGAAACCCCAACTGAATTAGGTCTATAATCAATAGTCGTAACTGGTAATAAATGCACCTGGCTTTATAAATCTACAGAAATAAGACCGATCCTGCTTCTGTTTCCTGTTGGAGTGTTTAATAGCCTACTGATTCCGTGAGCTCCAAGCTGCATGCAACCAGTAGGTAGCCTAATGGTTAGAGTGTTGGGCCAGTCACCAGCAGATAGCCTACTGATTCCGTGAGCTCCAAGCTGCATGCAACCAGTAACCAGTAGGTAGCCTAGTGGTTAGAGTGTTGGGCCAGTCACCAGCAGATAGCCTACTGATTCCGTGAGCTCCAAGCTGCATGCAACCAGTAACCAGTAGGTAGCCTAATGGTTAGAGTGTTGGGCCAGTCACCAGCAGATAGCCTACTGATTCCGTGAGCTCCAAGCTGCATGCAACCAGTAACCAGTAGGTAGCCTAATGGTTAGAGTGTTGGGCCAGTCACCAGCAGATAGCCTACTGATTCCGTGAGCTCCACGCTGCATGCAACCAGTAACCAGTAGGTAGCCTAATGGTTAGAGTGTTGGGCCAGTCACCAGCAGATAGCCTACTGATTCCGTGAGCTCCAAGCTGCATGCAACCAGTAACCAGTAGGTAGCCTAATGGTTAGAGTGTTGGGCCAGTCACCAGCAGATAGCCTACTGATTCCGTGAGCTCCAAGCTGCATGCAACCAGTAACCAGTAGGTAGCCTAATGGTTAGAGTGTTGGGCCAGTCACCAGCAGATAGCCTACTGATTCCGTGAGCTCCAAGCTGCATGCAACCAGTAACCAGTAGGTAGCCTAATGGTTAGAGTGTTGGGCCAGTCACCAGCAGATAGCCTACTGATTCCGTGAGCTCCAAGCTGCATGCAACCAGTAACCAGTAGGTAGCCTAATGGTTAGAGTGTTGGGCCAGTCACCAGCAGATAGCCTACTGATTCCGTGAGCTCCACGCTGCATGCAACCAGTAACCAGTAGGTAGCCTAGTGGTTAGAGCGTTGGGCCAGTCACCAGCAGATAGCCTACTGATTCCGTGAGCTCCAAGCTGCATGCAACCAGTAACCAGTAGGTAGCCTAATGGTTAGAGTGTTGGGCCAGTCACCAGCAGATAGCCTACTGATTCCGTGAGCTCCACGCTGCATGCAACCAGTAACCAGTAGGTAGCCTAGTGGTTAGAGCGTTGGACTAGTAACCGGAAGGTTGCGAGTTCAAACCCCCGAGCTGACAAGGTACAAATCTGTCGTTCTGCCCCTGAACAGGCAGTTAACCCACTGTTCCCAGGCCGTCATTGAAAATAAGAATTTGTTCTTAACTGACTTGCCTAGTTAAATAAAGGTAAAATAAAATAAATAAATAAATAGAGCGTTGGGCCAGTCACCAGCAGATAGCCTACTGATTCCGTGAGCTCCAAGCTGCATGCAACCAGTAACCAGTAGGTAGCCTAGTGGTTAGAGCGTTGGGCCAGTCACCAGCAGATAGCCTACTGATTCCGTGAGCTCCAAGCTGCATGCAACCACAACGTGTCAGACTAGGACATTTAAACAAATTCAGCTGTCTTAAATTATTTAAATGTTTTTGTTTTTTGTTACAACAGACTGGTGGTTAGAGCGTTGGGCCAGTAACCAGCATGAAGTCTAGTGGTTAGAGAGTTGGGCCAGTAACCAGCAGGTAGCCTAGTGTTTAGAGCGTTGGGCCAGTAACCAGCAGGTAGCCTAGTGTTTAGAGCGTTGGGCCAGTAACCAGCAGGAAGTCTAGTGGTTAGAGAGTTGGGCCAGTAACCAGCAGGTAGCCTAGTGTTTAGAGCGTTGGGCCAGTAACCAGCAGGTAGCCTAGTGTTTAGAGCGTTGGGCCAGTAACCAGCAGGAAGTCTAGTGGTTAGAGAGTTGGGCCAGTAACCAGCAGGTAGCCTAGTGTTTAGAGCGTTGGGCCAGTAACCAGCAGGTAGCCTAGTGGTTAGAGCGTTGGGCCAGTAACCAGCAGGTAGCCTAGTGGTTAGAGCGTTGGGCCAGTAACCAGCAGGTAGCCTAGTGGTTAGAGTGTTGGGCCAGTAACCGAAAGGTTGCTAGATTGAATCCCCGAGCTGACAAGGTAAAAATCTGTCGTTCTGCCCCTGAACAACGCAGTTAACCCACTGTTCCCTGGTAGGCCGTCATTGTAAATAAGAATTTGTTCTTAACTGACTTGCCTTGTTGAATAAAAATATATATTTTTTAAATGTTTTAAATTGAATGTTTACACTGTTGTACCCTGATGAAGACAGCTTGTTTGTCGAAACGTTGGTTATTAGGTTATTCAATTATTGCATCTGAGCTCCTAGAGTGTGCGGCTCTCCTTTAATTTTTCAAGTGTTCTACTCCGCTAGCCAGCACCTCGCCTAAATTGGTGTGCGTTTCTTTCGCCTCTAGTTTACACTGTTCCAAACAGAAAGAGTAATGGTAGGCCAAGCTTTCTAAAAGGATCAGTTATGTTCAGGGAACTCCATCCATATGAGCGTCGGTGGACACTTACAGCTGGAACAGCACCATCTAGTGGTCAGAACTAGGTAATATCAGGCTGTAAGATTTTTTATTTTATTTATTTCACCTTTATTTAACCAGGTAGGCAAACAAAAAGTCTATATACAGTGAGTGCAAATGAGGTAAGTTAAGGAAATAAATAGGCCATGGTGGTGAAGTAATTACAATATAGCAATTTAATACTGGAATGGTAGATCGGCAGAATATGAATGTGCAGGTAGAGATACTGGGGTGCAAAGGAGCAAAATAAATAAATAAATACCAGTATGGGGATGAGGTAGGTAGATAGATGGGCTGTTTACAGATAGGCTAAGTACAGGTGCAGTGATCTATAAAATGCTCTGACAGCTGGTCCTTAAAGCTAGTGAGGGAGATGTGAGTCTCCAGCTTCAGAAATTGTTGCAATTCGTTCCAGTCATGGGCAGCAGAGAACTGGAAGGAAAGACGACCAAAGGAGGAACTGGCTTTCGGGGTGACCAGTGAGATATACCTGTTGGAGCGCGTGCTACGAGTGGGTGCTGCTATGGTGACCAGTGAGCTGAGATAAGGCGGGGCTTTACCTAGCAGAGACTTGTAGATAACCTGTAGCCAGTGGGTTTGGTGACGAGTATGAAGCGAGGGCCAACCAATGAGAGCGTACAGGTCTCAGTGGTGGGTAGTATATGGGGCTTTGGTGACAAAACGGATGGCACTGTGATAGACTGCATCCAGTTTGTTGAGTAGAGTGTTGGAGGCTATTTTATAGATGACATCACCAAAGTCGAGGATCGGTAGGATGGTCAGTTTAACGAGGGTATGTTTGGCAGCATGAGTGAAGGATGCTTTGTTGCGATATAGGAATCCAATTCTAGATTTAATTTTGGATTGGAGATGCTTAATGTGAGTCTGGAAGGAGAGTTTACAGTCTAACCAGACACCCAGGTATTTGTAGTTGTCCACGTATTCTAAGTCAGAGCTGTCCAGAGTAGTGATGCTGGACGGGCGAGCAGGTGCGGGCAGCGATCGATTGAAAAGCATGCATTTAGTTTTACTTGCGTTTAAGAGCAGTTGGAGGCCACAGAAGGAGAGTTGTATTGCATTGAAGCTTGTCTGGAGCTTACCTCTTCCGTCTACCCCCTCCTTTTTTGAACATTCTGTTAAAAATCGCGCAACATTTCAGCGTCCTGCTACTCATGCCAGGAATATAGTATATGCATATGATTAGTATGTGTGGATAGAAAACACTCTGAAGTTTCTAAAACTAGTTAAATCACGGCTGTGACTATAACAGAGCGTGTGTTTCATTGAAAAGCGCAAGAAAAACTGGTCACTGAAAACTGAAAAAAATATCCATGCGCCACTTGCATGTATTGTTTAAGGGACACCAAATTACAGCTTCCACACGATGTCGCCAGTCTTGTCAATTTCCTGGGAGTTATTTCTTGGTCAAACAAAGGAGAGAGATTCTATTCCATCCGGTCTCCGACAGGACGTCTTGGAAGAGAGATTTCCCAAACATGATTTGAAGACGTGGAGCTATTGAATACACATCGCCCCGTGATCATTTTGATAGATTATTAACGTTTACTAATACCTAAAGTTGGATTACAAAAGTATTTTGAAGTGTTTTGTGAAAGTTTATCGTCAACTTTTTTAATTTTAAAAAATGACGCTGCGTTTTGAAACTGTGTTTTTTCTGAATCACACAGTTTCCATAGATGGATATTTTGGGTATATATGGACCGATTTAATCGAAAAAAAGACCCAATAGTGATGTTTATGGGGCATATAGGAGTGCCAACAAAGAAGCTCGTCAAAGGTAATGAATGTTTTATATTTTATTTCTGCTATTTGTGTAGCGCCGGCTACGCTAATTCTTTTGTTTACGTCCCCTTCAGGTATATTGGGGTGTTGCATGCTATCAGATAATAGCTTCTCATGCTTTCGCCGAAAAGCATTTTAAAAATCTGACTTGTTGGCTAGATTCACAACGAGTGTAGCTTTAATTCAATACCCTGCATGTGTGTTTTAATGAATGTTTGAGTTTTAACGAGTACATTTAGCATTTAGCGTAGAGCATTTGCATTTCCAGGTGTCTAGTTGAAACATCTGCGTCTCAGGTAGGAGCAAGAAGTTAACACAGTGTCCAAGGAGGGGCCAGAAGTATACAGAATGGTGAATTGTCTGCGTAGAGGTGGATCAGAGAATCACTAGCAGCAAGAGCAACATTTGATGTATACAAAAAAGAGAGTCGGCCCGAGAATTGAACCCTGTGGCACCCCCTATAGAGACTGTCAGAGGTCCAGACAACAGGCCCTCCGATTTGACACACTGAACTCTATCAGAGAAGTAGTTGGTAAACCAGGCGAGGCAATCATTTGAGAAACCAAGGCTGTCGAGTGTGCCAATAAGAATGTTGTGATTGACAGAGTCGAAAGCCAGGTCGATGAATACGGCTGCACAGTGATGTCTCTTATCGATGGCGGTTATGATATCGTTTAGAACCTTGAGCGTGGCTGAGGTGCACCCATGACCAGCTCTGAAACCAGATTGCATAGCGGAGAAGGTATGGTGGGATTCGAAATGGTCAGTAATCTGTTTGTTAACTAGGCTTTCGACGACCTTAGAAAGACAGGGTAGGATAGAGATAGGTCTGTAGCAGTTTGGGTCTAGAGTGTCACCCCCTTTGAAGAGGGGGATGACCGCGGCAGCTTTCCAGTCTTTGGGAATCTCAGACGATATGAAAGAGAGGTTGAACAGGCTAGTAATAGGGGTTGCAACAATTTCGGCAGATAATTTTAGAAAGAGAGGGTCCAGATTGTCAAGCCCGGCTGATTTGTAGGGGTACAGATTTTGCAGAACATTGGCTATCTGGATTTGGGTAAAGGAGAAATGGTGGTGTTTTTGGCGAGTTGTTGTGGAGCGTGCCGGGCAGTTGACCGGGGTAGGGGTAGCCATGTGGAAAGCATGGCCAGCCGTAGAGAAATGCTTATTGAAATGCTCAATTATAGCGGATTTAGGACTATATCTATTCCTAGTTCTAAATCTTTTGAGAGGGGCATGCTTATTTAAGATGGTGAGGAAGGCACTTTTAGAGAATAGCCAGGCATCATCTACTGACGGGATGAGGTCAATGTCATTCCAGGATACCCCGGCCAGGTCGATTAGAAAGGCCTGCTCGCAGAAGTGTTTCAGGAAGCGTTTGACAGTGATGAGGGGTGGTCGTTTGGTCGCAGACCCATTACGGATGCAGGTAATGAGGCAGTGATCGCTGAGATCTTGATTGACAACAGCAGAGGTGTATTTGGAGGGCGAATTAGTTAGGATGACATCTATGAGGGTGCCCGTGTTTCCTTATTTGGGGTTTTTATTTATTTATTTTTTATTTTACCTTTATTTAACTAGGCAAGTCAGTTAAGAACAAATTCTTATTTTCAATGACGGCCTAGGAACAGTGGGTTAACTGCCTGTTCAGGGGCAGAATGACAGATTTGTACCTTGTCAGCTCGGGGGTTTGAACTTGCAACCTTGCGGTTACTAGTCCAATGCTCTAACCACTAGGCTACCCTGCCGCCGTTGTACCTGGTATGTTCATTGATAATTTGTGTGAGATTGAGGGCATCAAGCTTAGTTTGTAGGATGGCCAGGGTGTTAAGCATGTCCCGGTTTAGGTCACCTAGTAGCATGAGCCCAGAAGATATATGAGGGGCAATCAGTTCACATATAGTATCGAGGGCACAGCTGGGGGCAGAGGAAGGTCTATAGCAAGCGGCAACAGTGAGAGACTTGTTTCTGGAAAGGTGCATTTTTAGAAGTAGAAGCTCAAATTGTTTTGGTACAGACTTCGCCTGCAGAGTTCTGTATTACTTTCTAATTTTGCAGTAGATTGTAACACCGCCCCCTTTGGCAGTTCTATCATGGTGGAAAACGTTATAGTTAACAATGGAGATTTCAGGGTTTTTGGTGGTTTTCCTAAGCCAGGATTTAGACACGGCTAAGACATCTGGGTTGGCAGAGTGTGCTAAAGCAGTGAGTAAAACAAACTTAGGGAGTAGGCTTCTAATGTTAACATGCATGAAACCAAGGCTTTTACGTTTACAGAAGTCAACAAATGAGAGCACCTGGGGGGTGGGAGTGGAGCTTGGCACTGCAGGACCTGGATTAACCTCCACATCACCAGAGGAACAGAGGAGAAGTAGGATAAGGGTGCGGCTAAAGACTACACAAACTGTCCGTCTAGCACGTTCAGAACAGAGAGTAAAAGGAGCAGGTTTCTGGGCACGATAGCATAGATTCAAGGCATAGTGTACAGACAAAGGTAAGGTAGTTCAGGGGCAGAACAACAGATTTGTACCTAGTCAGCTCGGGGATTTGAAGATGGGAAACAAACCTTTATAACTTGAATTTCTTTCAACTAAAACATCACACAATTCACTGAGAATACATTACATAGGATGAAGAAGCAATACTCCAAGGGGCATCTCCATACTACTAGATGTCAGGTAGTTTATTTATTGAATATAATATGAATCCTAATAAATATAAACGGCCCAATCATTTAACTTAGTTTCTCATATCAAATTATATATCAACAAAATAATGTTGCAGGAATGCTAATCTTTACTGTTTCTAACTACAGAAACAATGTCTGAACATTCTGAGATGGTAAGTGTCATGACTTGCCGAAAGGACATGGAACGACCCGCCCTGCTACTGATCCTGATTCAGCAACTATTTATGAAGCTCTTGGCTAGTTGAATCAGGTGTGTTGGGACCAGGCTGGTATTGAAATGTTACAGAATGCTGTTATAGTGTATGGGAAGGGTTGAGGATAGGGTGAAGAGAGGGGGAAAGAGGTGGGTAAGGGCAGTTGGGCCACTCCATTTGAAGTGTTCCACTGTCAGGTCTGTCCCCTCTTCAGACCTCTCTCTGTTCATAGTGGCTGATTGGTGTTCCACTGTCTGGTCTGTCCCCTCTTCAGACCTCTCTCTGTTCATAGTGGCTGATTGGTGTTCCACTGTCTGGTCTTTCCCCTCTTCAGACCTCTCTCTGTTCATAGTGGCTGATTGGTGTTCCACTGTCTGGTCTGTCCCCTCTTCAGACCTCTCTCTGTTCATAGTGGCTGATTGGTGTTCCACTGTCTGGTCTTTCCCCTCTTCAGACCTCTCTCTGTTCATAGTGGCTGGTTGGTGTTCCACTGTCTGGTCTGTCCCCTCTTCAGACCTCTCTCTGTTCATAGTGGCTGATTGGTGTTCCACTGTCTGGTCTGTCCCCTCTTCAGACCTCTCTCTGTTCATAGTGGCTGATTGGTGTTCTACTGTCTGGTCTGTCCCCTCTTCAGACCTCTCTCTGTTCATAGTGGCTGGTTGGTGTTCCACTGTCTGGTCTCTCCTCTCTTCAGACCTCTCTCTGTTCATAGTGGCTGATTGGTGTTCCACTGTCTGGTCTTTGCCCTCTTCAGACCTCTCTCTGTTCATAGTGGCTGATTGGTGTTCCACTGTCTGGTCTGTCCCCTCTTCAGACCTCTCTCTGTTCATAGTGGCTGATTGGTGTTCCACTGTCTCGTCTGTCCCCTCTCCAGACCTCTCGCTGTTCATAGTGGCTGATTGGTGTTCCACTGTCTGGTCTTCAGACCTCTCTCTGTTCATAGTGGCTGATTGGTGTTCCACTGTCTGGTCTTTCCTTTCTTCAGACCTCTCTCTGTTCATAGTGGCTGATTGGTGTTCCACTGTCTGGTCTTTCCTCTCTTCAGACCTCTCTCTGTTCATAGTGGCTGATTGGTGTTCCACTGTCTGGTCTGTCCCCTCTTCAGACCTCTCTCTGTTCATAGTGGCTGATTGGTGTTCCACTGTCTGGTCTTTCCCCTCTTCAGACCTCTCTCTGTTCATAGTGGCTGATTGGTGTTCCACTGTCTGGTCTGTCCCCTCTTCAGACCTCTCTCTGTTCATAGTGGCTGATTGGTGTTCCACTGTCTGGTCTTTCCCCTCTTCAGACCTCTCTCTGTTCATAGTGGCTGGTTGGTGTTCCACTGTCTGGTCTGTCCCCTCTTCAGACCTCTCTCTGTTCATAGTGGCTGATTGGTGTTCCACTGTCTGGTCTGTCCCCTCTTCAGACCTCTCTCTGTTCATAGTGGCTGATTGGTGTTCTACTGTCTGGTCTGTCCCCTCTTCAGACCTCTCTCTGTTCATAGTGGCTGGTTGGTGTTCCACTGTCTGGTCTCTCCTCTCTTCAGACCTCTCTCTGTTCATAGTGGCTGATTGGTGTTCCACTGTCTGGTCTTTGCCCTCTTCAGACCTCTCTCTGTTCATAGTGGCTGATTGGTGTTCCACTGTCTGGTCTGTCCCCTCTTCAGACCTCTCTCTGTTCATAGTGGCTGATTGGTGTTCCACTGTCTCGTCTGTCCCCTCTCCAGACCTCTCGCTGTTCATAGTGGCTGATTGGTGTTCCACTGTCTGGTCTTCAGACCTCTCTCTGTTCATAGTGGCTGATTGGTGTTCCACTGTCTGGTCTTTCCTCTCTTCAGACCTCTCTCTGTTCATAGTGGCTGATTGGTGTTCCACTGTCTGGTCTGTCCCCTCTTCAGACCTCTCTCTGTTCATAGTGGCTGATTGGTGTTCCACTGTCTGGTCTGTCCCCTCTTCAGACCTCTCTCTGTTCATAGTGGCTGGTTGGTGTTCCACTGTCTGGTCTCTCCTCTCTTCAGACCTCTCTCTGTTCATAGTGGCTGGTTGGTGTTCCACTGTCTGGTCTGTCCCCTCTTCAGACCTCTCTCTGTTCATAGTGGCTGATTGGTGTTCCACTGTCTGGTCTTTCCCCTCTTCAGACCTCTCTCTGTTCATAGTGGCTGGTTGGTGTTCCACTGTCTGGTCTGTCCCCTCTTCAGACCTCTCTCTGTTCATAGTGGCTGATTGGTGTTCCACTGTCTGGTCTTTCCCCTCTTCAGACCTCTCTCTGTTCATAGTGGCTGGTTGGTGTTCCACTGTCTGGTCTGTCCCCTCTTCAGACCTCTCTCTGTTCATAGTGGCTGATTGGTGTTCCACTGTCTGGTCTGTCCCCTCTTCAGACCTCTCTCTGTTCATAGTGGCTGATTGGTGTTCCACTGTCTGGTCTGTCCCCTCTTCAGACCTCTCTCTGTTCATAGTGGCTGGTTGGTGTTCCACTGTCTGGTCTCTCCTCTCTTCAGACCTCTCTCTGTTCATAGTGGCTGGTTGGTGTTCCACTGTCTGGTCTGTCCCCTCTTCAGACCTCTCTCTGTTCATAGTGGCTGATTGGTGTTCCACTGTCTGGTCTCTCCTCTCTTCAGACCTCTCTCTGTTCATAGTGGCTGATTGGTGTTCCACTGTCTGGTCTGTCCCCTCTTCAGACCTCTCTCTGTTCATAGTGGCTGATTGGTGTTCCACTGTCTGGTCTTTCCCCTCTTCAGACCTCTCTCTGTTCATAGTGGCTGATTGGTGTTCCACTGTCTGGTCTGTCCCCTCTTCAGACCTCTCTCTGTTCATAGTGGCTGGTTGGTGTTCCACTGTCAGGTCTGTCCCCTCTTCAGACCTCTCTCTGTTCATAGTGGCTGATTGGTGTTCCACTGTCTGGTCTTTCCTTTCTTCAGACCTCTCTCTGTTCATAGTGGCTGATTGGTGTTCCACTGTCTGGTCTTTCCTCTCTTCAGACCTCTCTCTGTTCATAGTGGCTGATTGGTGTTCCACTGTCTGGTCTGTCCCCTCTTCAGACCTCTCTCTGTTCATAGTGGCTGATTGGTGTTCCACTGTCTGGTCTTTCCTCTCTTCAGACCTCTCTCTGTTCATAGTGGCTGATTGGTGTTCCACTGTCTGGTCTGTCCCCTCTTCAGACCTCTCTCTGTTCATAGTGGCTGATTGGTGTTCCACTGTCTGGTCTTCAGACCTCTCTCTGTTCATAGTGGCTGATTGGTGTTCCACTGTCTGGTCTTTCCCCTCTTCAGACCTCTCTCTGTTCATAGTGGCTGATTGGTGTTCCACTGTCTGGTCTGTCCCCTCTTCAGACCTCTCTCTGTTCATAGTGGCTGATTGGTGTTCCACTGTCTGGTCTTCAGACCTCTCTCTGTTCATAGTGGCTGATTGGTGTTCCACTGTCTGGTCTTTCCCCTCTTCAGACCTCTCTCTGTTCATAGTGGCTGATTGGTGTTCCACTGTCTGGTCTGTCCCCTCTTCAGACCTCTCTCTGTTCATAGTGGCTGATTGGTGTTCCACTGTCTGGTCTCTCCTCTCTTCAGACCTCTCTCTGTTCATAGTGGCTGATTGGTGTTCCACTGTCTGGTCTGTCCCCTCTTCAGACCTCTCTCTGTTCATAGTGGCTGATTGGTGTTCCACTGTCTGGTCTGTCCCCTCTTCAGACCTCTCTCTGTTCATAGTGGCTGATTGGTGTTCCACTGTCTGGTCTGTCCCCTCTTCAGACCTCTCTCTGTTCATAGTGGCTGATTGGTGTTCCACTGTCTGGTCTGTCCCCTCTTCAGACCTCTCTCTGTTCATAGTGGCTGATTGGTGTTCCACTGTCTTTCCCCTCTTCAGACCTCTCTCTGTTCATAGTGGCTGGTTGTTCCAGCTAGGCAGGCTCACTCATGGCAAGGTTTGTTTTATCAATCAGAAAGGAGCCTAGGTGGTGGGTGTGCCATGGGGGCATGGCGATCGGCACTTTTTATAGCAAATTCCCTGCAATTCTGTGTGTTTACCATTCAGTTCACATAACATTTAGCACGTTTAAAGCTCGTTTCCTGCGATTCTACATATTCTGGCATGGAGCTGAGAGAAAAAGTTGTTGTTTCAAAGCAAATTTCCTGAAATTCAATGCGTTTTGCCATGGCTAATTCTGTTCTTTTTCTCAAATATTATAAACATTATTTAAAAAAAGTGTTAAACAAATCAAAATATATTTTATATTTCAGATTCTTCAAAGTAGCCACCGTTTGCCTTGATGACAGCTTTGCACACTCTCGGTATTCTCTCAACCAGCTTCATGAGGTCACCTGGAATGCATTTCAATTAACAGGTGTGCCTTGTTAAAAGTTAATTTGTGAAATTTCTTACCTTAATGCGTCAGTTGTGTTGTGTCAAGGTAGGGGTGGTATACAGAAGATAGCCCTATTTGGTAAAAGACCAAGTCCAAATTATGGTAAGAACATCTCAATAAGCAACAATCCATCATTCATTTAAGACATGAAGGTCAGTCAATACAGAACATTTCAAGAACTTTGAAAGTTTCTCCAAGTGCAGTCGCAAAAACCATCAAGCGCAATGATCAAACTGGCTCTCATGAGGACCGCCACAGGAAAAGAAGACCCAGAGTTACATGTTGTGATGTTTGTTTTGTCCTATATTTATATTGTATTTTTAATCCCAGCCCCCGTCCCCACAGGAGGCCTTTTGCCTTTTGGTAGGCCGTCATTGTGAATAAGAATTTGTTCTTAACGGAATTTCCTAGATGAAGGTTAAATAAAATAAATACAAATAATGAGTTCATTAGTTACCAGACTCAGAAATTGCAGCCCAAATAAATGCTTCACAGAGTTCAAGTAATAGACACATCTGAACATCAGCTGTTCAGAGGAGACTGTGTGAATCAGGCCTTCATGGTCCAATTGCTGCAAAGAAACAACTACAAAAGGACACCAATAAGAAGGAAGAGACTTGCTTGGGCCAAGAAACTCGAGCAATGGACATTAATCTGTCCTTTGGTCTTCGTCTCATGTCTTTGTGAGACGAAGAGTAGGTGAATGGATGATCTCTGCATGTGTGGTTCCCACCATGAAGCATGGAGGAGGTGGTGTGGGGGTGCTTTGCTGGTTCACTGTCTATGATTTATTTATAATTCCAAGCACACTTAACCAGCATTTTTACCATCGCAATCTGCAGCAATATAGAATAATAGTGGCATGCCAGGGTGGTATGCCAGCAGCATACCATCCTGCATACCACTGCTGGCTTGCTTCTGAAGCTAAGCAGGGTTGGTCCTGTTCAGTCCCTGGATGGGAGACCAGATGCTGCTGGAAGTGGTGTTGGAGGGCCAGTAGGAGGCACTCTTTCATCTGGTCTAAAAAAAGATCCCAATACCCCAGGGCAGTGATTGGGGACACTGCCCTGTGTAGGGTGCTGTCTTTCGGATGGGACGTTAAATGGGTGTCCTGACTCTCTGAGGTCATTTAAGATCCCATGACACTTATCGTAAGAGTAGGGGTGTTAACCCCGGTGTCCTGGCTAAATTCCCAATCTGACCCTCAAACCATCACGGTCACCTAATAATCCCCAGTTTACAATTGGCTCATTCATCCCCCTCTTCTCCCCTGTAACTATTCCCCAGGTTGTTGCTGCAAATGAGAATGTGTTCTCAAAAAAATAAAAAATAAAATAAAAATATGCCATCCCATCTGGTTTGTGCTTAGTGGGACTATAATTTGTTTTTCAACAGGACAATGACCCATTCACCTTCAGGGTTTTTTGACTAAGAAGGAGAGTGATGGAGTGCTGCATTAGATGACCTGACCTCCACAATCACCCGACCTCAACTCAATTGAGATGGTTTGGGATGATTTGGACCGCAGACTGAAGCAAAAGCAGCCAACAAGTGCTCAGCATATGTGGGAACTCCTTCAAGACCGTTGGAAAAACATTCCAGATGAAGCTGGTTGAGAGAATGCCAAGAGTGTGCAAAGCTGTCATCAAGGCAAAGGGTGGCTATTTGAAGAATCTCAAATATCAAATATATTTGTTTACACTTCTTTTGGTTACTACAGTGCCTTGCGAAAGTATTCGGCCCCCTTGAACTTTGCGACCTTTTGCCACATTTCAGGCTTCAAACATAAAGATATAAAACTGTATTTTTTTTGTGAAGAATCAACAACAAGTGGGACACAATCATGAAGTGGAACGACATTTATTGGATATTTCAAACTTTTTTAACAAATCAAAAACTGAAAAATTGGGCGTGCAAAATTATTCAGCCCCCTTAAATTAATACTTTGTAGTGCCACCTTTTGCTGCGATTACAGCTGTAAGTCGCTTGGGGTATGTCTCTATCAGTTTTGCACATCGAGAGACTGAATTTTTTTCCCATTCCTCCTTGCAAAACAGCTTGAGCTCAGTGAGGTTGGATGGAGAGCATTTGTGAACAGCAGTTTTCAGTTCTTTCCACAGATTCTCGATTGGATTCAGGTCTGGACTTTGACTTGGCCATTCTAACACCTGGATATGTTTATTTTTGAACCATTCCATTGTAGATTTTGCTTTATGTTTTGGATCATTGTCTTGTTGGAAAACAAATCTCCGTCCCAGTCTCAGGTCTTTTGCAGACTCCATCAGGTTTTCTTCCAGAATGGTCCTGTATTTGGCTCCATCCATCTTCCCATCAATTTTAACCATCTTCCCTGTCCCTGCTGAAGAAAAGCAGGCCCAAACCATGATGCTGCCACCACCATGTTTGACAGTGGGGATGGTGTGTTCAGCTGTGTTGCTTTTACGCCAAACATAACGTTTTGCATTGTTGCCAAAAAGTTCAATTTTGGTTTCATCTGACCAGAGCACCTTCTTCCACATGTTTGGTGTGTCTCCCAGGTGGCTTGTGGCAAACTTTAAACAACACTTTTATGGATATCTTTAAGAAATAGCTTTCTTCTTGCCACTCTTCCATAAAGGCCAGATTTGTGCAATATACGACTGAATGTTGTCCTATGGACAGAGTCTCCCACCTCAGCTGTAGATCTCTGCAGTTCATCCAGAGTGATCATGGGCCTCTTGGTTGCATCTCTGATCAGTCTTCTCCTTGTATGAGCTGAAAGTTTAGAGGGACGGCCAGGTCTCGGTAGATTTGCAGTGGTCTGATACTCCTTCCATTTCAATATTATCGCTTGCACAGTGCTCCTTGGGATGTTTAAAGCTTGAGAAATCTTTTTGTATCCAAATCCGGCTTTAAACGTCTTCACAACAGTATCTCGGACCTGCCTGGTGTGTTCCTTGTTCTTCATGATGCTCTCTGCGCTTTTGACGGACCTCTGAGACTATCACAGTGCAGGTGCATTTATACGACTTGATTACACACAGGTGGATTGTATTTATCATCATTAGTCATTTAGGTCAACATTGGATCATTCAGAGATCCTCACTGAACTTCTGGAGAGAGTTTGCTGCACTGAAAGTAAAGGGGCTGAATAATTTTGCACGCCCAATTTTTCAGTTTTTGATTTGTTAAAAAAGTTTGAAATATCCAATAAATGTCGTTCCACTTCATGATTGTGTCCCACTTGTTGTTGATTCTTCACAAAAAAATACAGTTTTATATCTTCATGTTTGAAGCCTGAAATGTGGCAAAAGGTCGCAAAGTTCAAGGGGGCCGAATACTTTCGCAAGGCACTGTACATGATACCATATGTTTTATTTAATTGTTTTGATGTCATCACCAATTATTCTACAATTTCGAAAATAGTAAAAAGTAAAGAAAAACCCTTGAATGAGTAGGTGTTCTAAAACTTTTGACCGTGTGTGTGTATGTGAGTGTGTGATATTATGAACACTATTTGTACCTAGGCAACCTGAAAAAAAGCTTTGCCCCCCCCCCCCCCCCCCCCCCCCCCGAGGTATATAAAGCTCTATGCGCCCTGGTCAAAGATCCCTATACACCCTGGTCAAAGATCCCTATGCTCCCTGGTCAAAGATCCCTATGCACCCTGGTCAAAGATCCCTATGCTCCCTGGTCAAAGATCCCTATACACCCTGGTCAAAGATCCCTATGCTCCCTGGTCAAAGATCCCTATGCTCCCTGGTCAAAGATCCCTATGCACCCTGGTCAAAGATCCCTATGCTCCCTGGTCAAAGATCCCTATGCTCCCTGGTCAAAGATCCCTATGCTCCCTGGTCAAAGATCCCTATGCTCCCTGGTCAAAGATCCCTATGCTCCCTGGTCAAAAGTAGTGCACTATGAAGGGTTTGCGGTGCTATTTGGGACGTAAACTGAAGACCTTTCATACGCTCCACATGTGACGGTGACAATCTGCATTTCTAAAACGACTAATTCAACTCGTGAGCAGCTGAGAGATGGACAATGAAGCGGAGAGAGAGCGACAGAGAGCTGCTGTTTCAGAACGGGCTGGTCCGGTCTCTGTGTGGTCCTCATGCTCCTTTTGTGTGTTTTTAGGTTCAGCATCCAGATCATGAATAGGGGATTGTCATGCCGTCTATTATTATGTCAATTGAAGCAGTAGCGGTAGCCCTACATTAGTGAATATTCATTTTCCATCTTTTGCACATTGTTCTTTATGTGTGTGCCATTTGTTGTGGAACAGGACATTCAGGGAATCTGCAGGCTTAATCAATGCATCGTTTCTCCATCATGGTATAGGCAGGTGGGCCCCCTTGCCTAGTTCTGTTGCTCACCTGAAAGAGTTGGCTTTCAATTGACAGTTTGTTCCAGCTGGGGCTTGGATGATGATGATATGGCATATTTTATTCCCTACCTGCTAAAATAATCTAAAATAAATCTGTAATTTAGTCCGTCATCTAAACTCTGTCTAAATTAGAGATATTTCAGCTGAGCATCAGTACCCTGATCAATAACCGCTGACCTGTGAACTTCCTCTCTAAACCTTTAAGTGCCCAGTCTCTGGCTACGTCCCAAATGTCACTCTATTCCGTATAATAATGCCCATAGCGCTGTGTTCAAAAGTAGTGCATTATGTAGGGAATAGGATGCCTTTTTGGGATGCAGTCTTTGTCATTCTCTACCCCTGGCTCCAACCTTCACAGTTCCCCATGTGAAGAAGACCTCTCTGGACGAAGAATACTGAACAGAGGAGGATAAGAAGAATACTGAACAGTGGAGGAGGATAAGAAGAATACTGAACAGTGGAGGAGGATAAGAAGAATACTGAACAGTGGAGGAGGATAGGAAGAATACTGAACAGAGGAGGAGGAGAAGAAGAATACTGAACAGAGGAGGAGGAGAAGAAGAAGAAGAAGAATACTGAACAGAGGAGGAGGAGAAGAAGAAGAAGAATACTGAACAGAGGAGAAGAAGAAGAATACTGAACAGAGGAGAAGAAGAAGAATACTGATCAGAGGAGGAGGAGAAGAAGAAGAAGAAGAATACTGAATAGAGGAGAAGAATAAGAAGAAGAAGAATACTGAACAGAGGAGGAGGAGAAGAAGAAGAAGAATACTGAACAGAGGAGAAGAAGAAGAATACTGAACAGAGGAGAAGAAGAAGAATACTGATCAGAGGAGGAGGAGAAGAAGAAGAATACTGAACAGAGGAGGAGGAGAAGAAGAAGAATACTGAACAGAGGAGGAGGAGAAGAAGAATAATACTGAACAGAGGAGGAGGAGAAGAAGAAGAATACTGAACAGAGGAGGAGGAGAAGAAGAAGACGAATACTGAACGGAGGAGGAGAAGAAGAATACTGAACAGAGGAGGAGGAGGAGAAGACAAATACTGAACAGAGGAGGAGGAGAAGACGAATACTGAACAGAGGAGAAGAAGAAGAATACTGATCAGAGGAGGAGGAGAAGAAGAAGAAGAAGAAGAATACTGAACAGAGGAGAAGAATAATAAGAAGAAGAATACTGAACAGAGGAGGAGGAGAAGAAGAAGAAGAATACTGAACAGAGGAGAAGAAGAAGAATACTGAACAGAGGAGAAGAAGAAGAATACTGATCAGAGGAGGAGGAGAAGAAGAAGAATACTGAACAGAGGAGGAGGAGAAGAAGAAGAATACTGAACAGAGGAGGAGGAGAAGAAGAAGAATACTGAACAGAGGAGGAGGAGAAGAAGAAGAATACTGAACAGAGGAGGAGGAGAAGAAGAAGAATACTGAACAGAGGAGTAGGAGAAGAAGAATACTGAACAGAGGAGGAGGAGAAGAAGAAGAATACTGAACAGAGGAGGAGGAGAAGAAGAAGACGAATACTGAACGGAGGAGGAGAAGAAGAATACTGAACAGAGGAGGAGGAGGAGAAGACAAATACTGAACAGAGGAGGAGGAGAAGACGAATACTGAACAGAGGAGGAGGAGAAGAAGAATACTGAACAGAGGAGGAGGAGAAGAAGAATACTGAACAGAGGAGGAGGAGAAGAAGAATACTGAACAGCGGAGGAGGAGGAGGAGAAGAAGAATACTGAACAGAGGAGGAGGAGAAGAAGAATACTGAACAGCGGAGGAGGAGGAGGAGGATAAGAAGAAGAATACTGAACAGTGGAGGAGGATAAGAAGAAGAATACTGAACAGTGGAGGAGGATAAGAAGAATACTGAACAGAGAAGGAGGAGAATAAGAAGAATACTGAACAGAGGAGGAGGAGGAGAAGAAGAAGAAGAAGAATACTGAACAGAGGAGAAGAAGAAGAATACTGAACAGAGGAGAAGAAGAAGAATACTGAACAGAGGAGAAGAAGAAGAATACTGATCAGAGGAGGAGGAGAAGAAGAAGAATACTGAACAGAGGAGGAAGAGAAGAAGAAGAATACTGAACAGAGGAGGAGGAGAAGAAGAAGAATACTGAACAGAGGAGGAGGAGGAGGAGAAGAAGAAGAATACTGAACAGAGGAGGAGGAGGAGAAGAAGAAGAATACTGAACAGAGGAGGAGGAGAAGAAGAAGAATACTGAACAGAGGAGGAGGAGGAGGAGAAGAAGAAGAATACTGAACAGAGGAGGAGGAGAAGAAGAAGAATACTGAACAGAGGAGGAGGAGAAGAAGAAGAATACTGAACAGAGGAGGAGGAGAAGACGAATACTGAACAGAGGAGGAGGAGAAGAAGAATACTGAACAGAGGAGGAGGAGAAGAAGAATACTGAACAGCGGAGGAGGAGGAGGAGAAGAAGAAGAATAATACTGAACAGAGGAGGAGGAGAAGAAGAATACTGAACAGCGGAGGAGGAGGAGGAGGAGGATAAGAAGAAGAATACTGAACAGTGGAGGAGGATAAGAAGAATACTGAACAGTGGAGGAGGATAAGAAGAATACTGAACGGAGGAGGAGAAGAAGAAGAATACTGAACAGTGGAGGAGGATAAGAAGAAGAATACTGAACAGTGGAGGAGGATAAGAAGAATACTGAACAGAGAAGGAGGAGAATAAGAAGAATACTGAACAGAGGAGGAGGAGAAGAAGAAGAAGAAGAATACTGAACAGAGGAGAAGAAGAAGAATACTGAACAGAGGAGAAGAAGAAGAATACTGAACAGAGGAGAAGAAGAAGAATACTGATCAGAGGAGGAGGAGAAGAAGAAGAATACTGAACAGAGGAGGAAGAGAAGAAGAAGAATACTGAACAGAGGAGGAGGAGAAGAAGAAGAATACTGAACAGAGGAGGAGGAGGAGAAGAAGAAGAATACTGAACAGAGGAGGAGGAGGAGAAGAAGAAGAATACTGAACAGAGGAGGAGGAGAAGAAGAAGAATACTGAACAGAGGAGGAGGAGGAGGAGAAGAAGAAGAATACTGAACAGAGGAGGAGGAGAAGAAGAAGAATACTGAACAGAGGAGGAGGAGAAGAAGAAGAATACTGAACAGAGGAGGAGGAGAAGACGAATACTGAACAGAGGAGGAGGAGAAGAAGAATACTGAACAGAGGAGGAGGAGAAGAAGAATACTGAACAGCGGAGGAGGAGGAGGAGAAGAAGAAGAATAATACTGAACAGAGGAGGAGGAGAAGAAGAATACTGAACAGCGGAGGAGGAGGAGGAGGAGGATAAGAAGAAGAATACTGAACAGTGGAGGAGGATAAGAAGAATACTGAACAGTGGAGGAGGATAAGAAGAATACTGAACAGAGGAGGAGGAGAAGAAGAAGAATACTGAACAGAGGAGGAGGAGAAGAAGAAGAAGAAGAATACTGAACAGAGGAGGAGGAGGAGAAGAAGAAGAAGAAGAATACTGAACAGAGGAGAAGAAGAAGAATAATGAACAGAGGAGGAGGAGAAGAAGAAGAATACTGAACAGAGGAGGAGGAGAAGAAGAAGAATACTGAACAGAGGAGGAGGAGAAGAAGAAGAATACTGAACAGAGGAGGAGAAGAAGAAGAATACTGAACAGAGGAGGAGGAGGAGAAGAAGAATACTGAACAGAGGAGGAGGAGAAGAATAAGAATACTGAACAGAGGAGGAGGAGAAGAAGAAGAATACTGAACAGAGGAGGAGGAGAATAAGAAGAATACTGAACAGAGGAGCAGGAGAAGAAGAAGAATACTGAACAGAGGAGGAGGAGAAGAAGAAGAAGAAGAAGAAGAAGAATACTGAACAGAGGAGAAGAAGAAGAATACTGAACAGAGGAGAAGAAGAAGAATACTGAACAGAGGAGGAGGAGGAGAAGAAGAATACTGAACAGAGGAGGAGGAGAAGAAGAAGAATACTGAACAGAGGAGGAGGAGGAGAAGAGGAATACTGAACAGAGGAGGAGGAGAAGAAGAAGAAGAAGAATACTGAACAGAGGAGAAGAAGAAGAATACTGAACAGAGGAGAAGAAGAAGAATACTGATCAGAGGAGAAGAAGAAGAATACTGAACGGAGAAGAAGAAGAATACTGATCAGAGGAGGAGGAGAAGAAGAAAAATACTGAACAGAGGAGGAGGAGGAGAAGAAGAAGAATACTGAACAGAGGAGGAGGAGAAGAAGAAAAATACTGAACAGAGGAGGAGGAGGAGAAGAAGAAGAATACTGAACAGAGGAGGAGGAGAAGAAGAAGAATACTGAACAGAGGAGGAGGAGGAGAAGAAGAAGAATACTGAACAGAGGAGGAGGAGGAGAAGAAGAAGAATACTGAACAGAGGAGGAGGAGAAGAAGAATACTGAACAGCGGAGGAGGAGGAGGAGAAGAAGAAGAAGAATAATACTGAACAGAGGAGGAGGAGAAGAAGAATACTGAACAGCGGAGGAGGAGAAGAAGAAGAATACTGAACAGAGGAGGAGGAGAAGAAGAATACTGAACAGCGGAGAAGGAGGAGAAGAAGAATACTGAACATAGGAGGAGGAGGAGAAGAAGAATACTGAATGGAGGAGGAGAAGAAGAATACTGAACAGAGGAGGAGGAGATGAATACTGAACAGAGGAGGATGAGAAGAATACTGAACAGAGGAGGAGAAGAAGAATACTGAACAGAGGAGGAGAAGAAGAATACTGAACAGAGGAGGAGGAGAAGAAGAATACTGAACAGAGGAGGAGGAGAAGAAGAATACTGAACAGAGGATGAGGAGAAGAAGAATACTGAACAGAGGAGGAGGAGGAGGAGAGTACTGAACAGAGGAGCAGACTGTAAAATAGTGTTTAAATTAATTCCAATGGCCTAAACTTCATCCCATTCCCACAGGGGCAACTCTTTAAAGTGCTTTTATACAGTGCCTATAGAAAGTCTACATCCCCCTTGGATTTGTTTGTGTTTTAAAGAGATTAATATGTATTTAATTGTAATTTTTTGTCAATGATACACAGAAAATACTGTGTCAAATAGGAAGAAGAATTATATACAGTGCATTCGGAAAGTATTCAGACCCCTTCTCTTTTTCCATATTTTGTTACGTTACAGCCTTTACATTGTTTTCCCCCTCATCAATCTACACACAATACCCCATAATGACATTACAATACCCCATAATGACATTACAATACCCCATAATGACATCACAATACCCCATAATGACATTACAATACCCCATAATGACATTACAATACCCCATAATGACATTACAATACCCCATAATGACATCACAATACCCCATAATGACATTACAATACCCCATAATGACATTTCAATACCCCATAATGACATTACAATACCCCATAATGACATTACAATACCCCATAATGACATTACAATACCCCATAATGACATTACAATACCCCATAATGACATCACAATACCCCATAATGACATTACAATACCCCATAATGACATTACCATTCCCCATAATGACATTACAATACCCCATAATGACATCACAATACCCCATAATGACATCACAATACCCCATAATGACATTACAATACCCCATAATGACATCACAATACCCCATCATTTTTATTTTATTTTCTATTTTATTTTACCTTTATTTATCTAGGCAAGTCAGTTAAGAACAAATTCTTATTTTCAATGACGGCCTAGGAACAGTAATGACATTACAATAACCCATAATGACATCACAATACCCCATAATGAAAAGTTTTGGGACACTGTAAAGTCCATGGAGAACAAGAGCACCTCCTCTCAGCTGCCCACTGCACTGAGGCTAGATAACACGGTCACCACTGATAAATCCATGATATCCATGAAATGGATCCATGATCCATTTCTCTACGGCTGGCCATGCCTTCCTCCTGGCTACTCCAACCCCTGCCAACAGCTCGGCCCCCCCCCCGCAGCTACTCGCTCAAGCCTCCCCAGCTTCTCCTTCACCCATATCCAAACAGCAGATGTTCTGAAAGAGCTGCAAAACCTGGACCAGTACAAATCAACTGGGCTAGACAATCTGCAAATCAAAGGAGGCAAAAGGACCCTTCTATATATAGATCCCCTGTGTTGTTGATCCCTAGCTCTCCCCATCGCTCAAAGGCGTTATCAAGGTTAGTGGGGGCAAAGGAGGGATTCCTGGCCATAGGAAGCAGGAATGATATGGGTCTAAGGTCAAACTGGACGTTAATTAGCTTCCAGATACGGACTGTATAATAGGACTGTTACTATAAAGTGACATCTCCAAATTCACTGCGGGCCAAAATCACCGCGCCAATCGAGAAAGGGGTGGCAATTCTCACGTTCTATACTAAGCCAACTGGGGTTCTTATTTTCAAGCTGCGTCCATTTCATGAACCCATCTCCAATATTACATTTCTGTAGGACCTTAAATAGATTGGACCTCTCAAATTGGTCAAAGGCCTTTTTGGCGTTGAGATAATACTATTTTCCACCATAATTTGCTAATAAATTCATAAAAAATCCTACAATGTGATTTTCTGGATTTCTTTTCTAATTTTGTCTGTCGTAGTTGAAGTGTACCTATGATGAAAATTACAGGCCTCTCTCATCTTTTTAAGTGGGAGAACTTGCACAATTGGTGGCTGACTAAATACTTTTTTGCCCCACTGTATAACGGCAAGGTCCACGTTGGGTAACCTCTGAGAATAAATCATGTTGAAGAGACGCCTGAGATTAAAGAATGAGTTTCTGTTAGCGTGGGTCTGAATACTCTCCAATTTATATAAAAACATTTTTTTTCAACTTCACATGTTAGAAACACCTTTGGCAGCGATTACAGCTGTGAGTCTTATTGGGTACGTCTCTAAGAACTCTGCAATGTTTGCCCATTATTATTTTTTAACTTAAATTTTTTAACTTAAATAAGGAGGCAGTTACTCTCTTTTTTTTTCTACTGTGTTATTGACTTGTTAATTGTTTTACTCCATGTGTAACTCTGTGTTGTCTGTTCACACTGCTATGCTTTATCTTGGCCAGGTCGCAGTTGTAAATGAGAACTAGCCTACCTGGTTAAATAAAGGTGTTTTCAACTAGCCTACCTGGTTAAATAAAGGTGTTCTCAACTAGCCTACCTGGTTAAATAAAGGTGAAATAAAAAAAATAAAAAAAACCTCTGTGATGTGTTGTTGGATTCGCCCAAAACATAAGGCAGTGCTCTACGTTAATGACCTTTTGTCCGGGACAAGTTAAAAACAACAACATCTAAATAGTCAGACAAGAAGATTATAGATTTAAGTAAAAGAAATCACACACACATCACAGTTACTCTGATCAGAATTGTACCTGAAAGGCCACCATTGGAATCATTTTCAAATGTAATTTGCATGTACATTAATGAAAAAAGCCTACATGCATATTGGCTACAGCCTCATTTCCAAATTGATGCTGACATGAGGGAGTGGAAGAACATTTTGCCAAACTTTATTGAGACTTTTAATTACATAAATATAGGCTAAATACCAGACATGATTGACACACATATTGAAGGATAATTAACGTCTAGAGGCATAAGTCTGTCAAAGTTTTTGGACACTCCTTCAAATTAGTGGATTCGGCTATTTCAGCCACACCCGTTGCAGACAGTTGTATAAAAATCAAGCACGCAGACATGCAATCTCCATAGACAAACATTGGCAGTAGAATGGCCTGCACTGAAGAGCGTAGTGACTTTCAACGTGGCACCGTCATAGGATGCCACCTTTCCATCAAGTCCCTTTGTAAAATGTCTGCCCTGCTACGGCTGCCCCGGTCAACTGTAAGTGCTGTTATTGTGAAGTGGAAACGTCTAGGAGCAACAACGGCTCAGCCCCAAAGTGGTAGGCCACACAAGCTCACAGAACGGGACCGCAGAATGCTGAAGTGCGCTGTGCTGTCCTCGGTTTCAACACTCCCTTCCCGAGTTCCAAACTGCCTCTGGTAGCAACGTCCGTACAATAATTGTTCGTCGTTCATGAAATGGGTTTTCGATGGCCGCACACAAGCCTAAGATCACCATACGCAATGCCAAGCGTCGGCTGGAGTGATGTAAAGCTTGCCGCCATTGGAATCTGGAGCAGTGGAAACTCATTCTCTGGTGACGAATCACGCTTCACCATCTGGCAGTCCGACGGACTAATCTGGGTTTGGGGGGTGCCAGGAGGACGGAACCTGCCAGAATGTATCGTGCCAACTGTAAAGTTTAGAGGAGGAGGGATACTGGTCTGGGGCTGTTTTTCATGGTTCATGCCCCTTATAGTTCCATTGAAGAGAAATCTTAACGCCACAGCATACAATGACATTCTAGATGATTCTGTGCTTCCAACTTTGTGGCAACAATTTGAGGAAGGCCCTGTCCTGTTTCGACATGACAATGTCCCCGTGCACAAAGCGAGGTCCATACAGCCCTGACCTCAACTCAATTGCACACCTTTGGATGAATTGGAACACCGACTGCGAGCCAGGCCTAATCGCCCAACATCTTGTGGCTGAATGGAAGTAAGTCTCCGCAGCAATGTTCCAACATCTAGTGGAAAGCCTTCCCAGAAGAGTGGAGGCTGTTATAGCAGCAATGTTCCAACATCTAGTGGAAAGCCTTCCCAGAAGAGTGGAGGCTGTTATAGCAGCAATGTTCCAACATCTAGTGGAAAGCCTTCCCAGAAGAGTGGAGGCTGTTATAGCAGTAATGTTCCAACATCTAGTGGAAAGCCTTCCCAGAAGAGTGGAGGCTGTTATAGCAGCAATGTTCCAACATCTAGTGGAAAGCCTTCCCAGAAGAGTGGAGGCTGTTATAGCAGCAATGTTCCAACATCTAGCGGAAAGCCTTCCCAGAAGAGTGGAGGCTGTTATAGCAGCAATGTTCCAACATCTAGTGGAAAGCCTTCCCAGAAGAGTGGAGGCTGTTATAGCAGCAATGTTCCAACATCTAGCGGAAAGCCTTCCCAGAAGAGTGGAGGCTGTTATAGCAGCAATGTTCCAACATCTAGTGGAAAGCCTTCCCAGAAGAGTGGAGGCTGTTATAGCAGTAATGTTCCAACATCTAGTGGAAAGCCTTCCCAGAAGAGTGGAGGCTGTTATAGCAGCAATGTTCCAACATCTAGTGGAAAGCCTTCCCAGAAGAGTGGAGGCTGTTATAGCAGCAATGTTCCAACATCTAGCGGAAAGCCTTCCCAGAAGAGTGGAGGCTGTTATAGCAGCAATGTTCCAACATCTAGTGGAAAGCCTTCCCAGAAGAGTGGAGGCTGTTATTGCAGCAATGTTCCAACATCTAGGGGAAAGCCTTCCCAGAAGAGTGGAGGCTGTTATAGCAGCAAATGGAGGGACAAACTCCTTAGGAATGCCCTTGATTTTGGAATGAGATGTTCGATGAGCAGGCGTTCACTTACTTTGGTCAGGCTATATCCTATAATTTGATGACATCAATACATTCCATACGATAGTAGTCCATATATAGTACAGCAATTTGTTCAATTCGAGGCTCGTGTGAAAGTGAAACCGTTATTGAGATATTATCAAAGACAGATCTAATGGGAAATAGAATGAGAGATTGCTGATCTTGCTTTGTTGGATGATTCAGCACACAGGTGGGACTTTTTTTTAAAATGAAGTACAGATTGGCTCGTCAGATATCGTTTACCAAAACTAATCTTATAGGATTTTTGCCAGGATTTAAGACTTATGTTAGAAAGGCAAACGCAAGCCATTCCGGTGCACATCCAAGTGCAGTCCACCCTCAGGTTTTTGGCATCAAGCCCTTTTGAGCGGGAGCTTGCCGTTCGTCGTTTCACAGCCCTCGATGAGCCACTGTTTTGGTTGCGATCATTAGGGAAACGAATAGTAAACGTACAATTTCCATTCACTATCGCACAACAGGTTTTTATTTTATTTTTTAAAATGTAACCTTAATTTAACTAGGCAAGTCAGTTAAGAACAAATTCTTATTTACAATGACAGCCTACCCTGGCCCAATTATGGGACTAACAATCACGGCCGGATGTGATACAGCCTGGATTCGAACCAGGGACTGTAGGGACGCCTCTGACACTGAGATGCAGTGCCACTCGGAAGCGCCAGGTTGTTGTTACCATCAAGGTGTTCCCCAATACGATCGGAGCAATAGACGACACCCACGTCGTCATAAAATGCTATGCACCTGTCAGCAACGGGTGTAACTGAAATACCTGCATCCACTCATTTGTAGGGATGTCCACATACTTTTGTGTGTGTGTGTGTGTGTGTGTGTGTGTGTGTGTATATATATATTTATATATATTGATATTATTTATTTATATTATTTATTTATATTATTGATTTATTTATAGTGTATGTTGGGAAAATGGAAATGCAATTAAATCCATAAATGATTCACTTAATACTCTCAATTTCACACATTTTCAGAATATATTTTCCCCATTCCCTAGGCTACTTGACAAGCAGTTCCATAATTATACTGTACATATGCATGGTCATGGCTGTGCCTACATTTTAATTTTAACTCTCAAGCAAATGTGCATATTGATATATCTCACACTTTGCGTAGCAATGATCCAACTCATTGTTTACACACAGATTTGTGGCCCTTAGACTACACTCTGAAAGCCTCGGTCACCAGTCGTTTCAAAACAAGACATTGGTCTGTTGGAGGGATTTTCTTCTCACTGTATTTGTGTCTTGTGGCCACTGACTGTTATCTTATTACAGTGGCTCTGTTGACAGGTTTGGGAAGTGTGTGTGTACTGTGTGTGTGTGCCCTCTGCCTCCCAGAAGATGTGTTGCTGTACTCTCTGCTGTCATGGTCCAAGTCTGAATTAGAGCTTTGTAGTGTTACATGTTTTCTCTCTCACGGGGGAGAGGAGGGTGAGACCAGGGGGAGAGAGGCTCAGACATCACCTGTGAAGGCTTTGCATGGTCAAGCCGACTGCGGCCTCCGTCTGTGGCCTCAGAGCGTTCAAAATTATTGTGCTTCGGGGAGCTGTCATATACATTCAATAAAATGGTCTGCTCCTGACTCTGTAGTAATACCTAGGACTCTGTAGTAATACCTAGGACTCAGTAGTAATACCTAGGACTCTGTAGTAATACCTAGGACTCTGTAGTAATACCTAGGACTCTGTAGTAATACCTAGGACTCTGTAGTAATACCTAGGTTAGCTATAGCATTAGTGGGAAGTTGTCTGCCTTAATAAATAATAGCATAAGCAGAACCTGTGTAGAGTGACGTTGTAAATGCCACTGGTTGTTTAGTTGTATCCCCATGTAGCTACTGCACAAGCAGCAGCTACTCTTCCCGGGTCCACACAAAACTGACAAATACATGACAAAGTACAGAACCGTAATGGACAACATAAGATATTACATAAAAACATTAAATAAGAGTTGTATATATATGAAAGACAGCAGAAATAGTATTTATACACTTCATATACACTACAGTTAAATTAGATCTTTAGAGGAGAGGAACTTTAAAAAAAAACATATATACATACATACATACGATACGATACAGTGGGGCAAAAAAGGATTTAGTCAGCCACCAATTGTGCAAGTTCTCCCACTTAAAAAGATTAGAGAGGCCTGTGATTTTCATCATAGGTACACTTCAACTATGACAGACAAAATGAGAGATAAAAAATCCAGAAAATCACATTGTAGGATTTTTAATGAATTTATTAGCAAATTATGGTGGAAAAAAAGTATTTGGTCAATAACAAAATTTTATCTCAATACTTTGTTATATACCCTTCGTTTGCAATGACAGAGGTCTTGTCCATTTTTTAAATCAATTACATTTTAAAAATGTCTTCTGCTTTAATGCCTGGGTCAGGATTTAGGCCTAATGGAAACACTCATGTACAGTCTACTGAAACACTAATGTACAGTCTACTGAATCACTAATGTACAGTCTACTGAATCTCTAATGTACAGTCTACTGAATCACTAATGTACAGTCTACTGAATCACTAATGTACAGTCTACTGAATCTCTAATGTACAGTCTACTGAATCACTAATGTACAGTCTACTGAATCTCTAATGTACAGTCCACTGAATCACTAATGTACAGTCTACTGAAACACTAATGTACAGTCTACTGAATCACTAATGTACAGTCTACTGAATCTCTAATGTACAGTCTACTGAATCACTAATGTACAGTCTACTGAATCTCTAATGTACAGTCTACTGAATCACTAATGTACAGTCTACTGAATCTCTAATGTACAGTCCACTGAATCACTAATGTACAGTCTACTGAAACACTAATGTACAGTCTACTGAATCACTAATGTACAGTCTACTGAATCTCTAATGTACAGTCTACTGAATCTCTCATGTACAGTCTACTGAATCACTAATGTACAGTCTACTGAAACACTAATGTACAGTCTACTGAATCACTAATGTACAGTCCACTGAATCACTAATGTACAGTCTACTGAATCTCTAATGTACAGTCTACTGAATCACTAATGTACAGTCTACTGAATCACTAATGTACAGTCTACTGAATCACTAATGTACAGTCTACTGAATCTCTAATGTACAGTCTACTGAAACACTAATGTACAGTCTACTGAAACACTCATGTACAGTCTACTGAAACACTCATGTACAGTCTATTGAAACACTCATGTACAGTCTACTGAAACACTCATGTACAGTCTATTGAAACACTCATGTACAGTCTACTGAATCTCTAATGTACAGTCTACTGAATCTCTAATGTACAGTCTACTGAAACACTCATGTACAGTCTACTGAAACACTCATGTACAGTCTATTGAAACACTCATGTACAGTCTACTGAATCTCTAATGTACAGTCTACTGAATCTCTAATGTACAGTCTACTGAATCACTAATGTACAGTCTACTGAATCACTAATGTACAGTCTACTGAAACACTAATGTACAGTCTACTGAAACACTCATGTACAGTCTACTGAAACACTAATGTACAGTCTACTGAATCACTAATGTACAGTCTACTGAATCACTCATGTACAGTCTACTGAATCACTAATGTACAGTCTACTGAAACACTAATGTACAGTCTACTGAATCTCTAATGTACAGTCTACTGAATCACTAATGTACAGTCTACTGAATCACTCATGTACAGTCTACTGAAACACTAATGTACAGTCTACTGAAACACTAATGTACAGTCTACTGAATCTCTAATGTACAGTCTACTGAATCACTAATGTACAGTCTACTGAATTACTAATGTACAGTCTACTGAATCTCTAATGTACAGTCTACTGAATCACTCATGTACAGTCTACTGAAACACTAATGTACAGTCTACTGAAACACTAATGTACAGTCTACTGAATCACTAATGTACAGTCTACTGAATTACTAATGTACAGTCTACTGAATCTCTAATGTACAGTCTACTGAATCACTCATGTACAGTCTACTGAAACACTCATGTACAGTCTACTGAATCACTAATGTACAGTCTACTGAATCACTAATGTACAGTCTACTGAAACACTAATGTACAGTCTACTGAATCACTAATGTACAGTCTACTGAAACACTAATGTACAGTCTACTGAATCACTAATGTACAGTCTACTGAATCACTCATGTACAGTCTACTGAATCTCTCATGTACAGTCTACTGAATCTCTAATGTACAGTCTACTGAATCACTAATGTACAGTCTACTGAATCACTAATGTACAGTCTACTGAATCTCTAATGTACAGTCTACTGAATCACTCATGTACAGTCTACTGAAACACTAATGTACAGTCTACTGAAACACTAATGTACAGTCTACTGAATCACTAATGTACAGTCTACTGAAACACTAATGTACAGTCTACTGAATCACTCATGTACAGTCTACTGAAACACTCATGTACAGTCTACTGAACGTCTTCTGAAGTAGACTGCCATTGCGTGTCGCTTTGTGTCTGACCTCCCGCAGTTATTTTTTATAGTCTTTAACTGGACCAAACAAGTCAGGACTGTCGCATGGTCCTGTTCCTTTCCTTATGATCTCTAGCTGTCACTCAAACCCTAACCCAGATCTACCGGGGGGGGGGGGTTCTAACTGTAAATGGGTATCGAGGCAATGGACGGGGAGCCACCCAACATTTTAAAACACTTCTATTTTGACCCAGAGTGTCTGTCTGTAGCTTGCTAAAGTCGTTTGTAAGTAGAATAGGAATTGACAGTCAGCTGTCTGCGTGAAATGCATCGTGTTGTATGAATGGCTGTAGCGTATGCAGTTCTGTATGTAGAATATATCTAAAGATATCTGTATGAAAAGTCACTGTTGTAAGTACCTCTGGACAAGAGCGTCTGCTGAGGGACTAAAATGTAAATATGGACAGAAGCTGTCAAGATCAATTTGGAATATTTTGTATGGACCATATAATCTAATTATTTAAGTAGAGTGAATGTATCTATAGTAGTAGAATGAATGTATCTATAGTAGTAGTAGAATGAATGTATCTATAGTAGTAGAATGAATGTATCTATAGTAGCAGTAGAATGAATGTATCTATAGTAGTAGTAGTAGTAGTAGTAGAATGAATGTATCTATTGTTGTAGTAGTAGTAGTAGTAGTAGAATGAATGTATCTATTGTTGTAGTAGTAGTAGTAGTAGAATGAATGTATCTACTGCTGTAGTAGTAGTAGTAGAATGAATGTATCTATAGTAGTAGTAGAATGAATATATCTATAGTAGTAGAATTATGAATCGATAGAAGCTGTCGGTGTCTATTTATAGTCTTAGTCTATAATCCGTCGCCCTCTGGCATTAGTCCTTTTTAATGTTGTAAATTTAGTGTAGACTTGTGGCTTTGCTGTCTCTGCCGCTCCCAGAGGCTCACATGCCTTCATGGTGATGCAAATCCAACCGAAAGGGCCGGGTCAAGGTGATGTCACTGTTACCCCCAGCCACAGGCCCAGCCACAGGCCCAGCCACAGGCCCAGCCACAGTGAAGCCACAGGCCCAGCCACAGTGAAGCCACAGGCCCAGCCACAGAGAAGCCACAGGCCCAGCCACAGGCCAAGCCACAGGCCAAGCCACAGGCCCAGCCACAGGCCCAGCCACAGGCCAAGCCACAGGCCCAGCCACAGGCCCAGCCACAGGCCCAGCCACCGAGAAGCCACCATGACTTCCCCTCCTGAGACTCATGTGATTCGCCGCTGGCAGGAAGTTCTGTGCTGGACTGGTTGGAGATGCCAGTGAAAGAGCAGAGGTTGGAGGGTGGGCAGGGAGTGTGGGGTGGGGTGGGGTGGGGTGGGTAGGATAGGAAGGGCCAGGGGTAGGTAGGGTAGGGCTGAGGGTACACTGGGCAGCGCAGGCTTGACTGTCTGTTCCCAGTACTGCTGGCTTTATTATGTGTTCCCAATACTGCTGACTACAGTACCCACCTTACCACTTACCAACCACCAATGTTTTGCTTTGTTTCATACTCTGCTGTAAGCCCTAGCCTATCTACTTACCTACTTATTTTGTACTCTGCTATAAAGCCTTTCTACTTACCTACTTATTTTGTACTCTGCTATAAGGCCTAGCCTTTCTAATTACCTACTTATTTTGTACTCTGCTATAAGGCCTAGCCTTTCTACTTACCTACTTATTTTGTACTCTGCTATAAGGCCTAGCCTTTCTACCTACCTACTTATTTTGTACTCTGCTGTAAGGCCTAGTCTACCTACTTGTTTTAATCTCTGCTGTAAACCCTAGTCTACCTACTTGTTTTAATCTCTGCTGTAAACCCTAGTCTACCTACTTGTTTTAATCTCTGCTGTAAACCCTAGTCTACCTACTTATTTTAATCTCTCCACCCCCAGCTTCCACCCCCAGCTTCCACCCCCAGCTTCTCCACCCCCAGCTTCAGCTTCTCCACCCCCAGCTTATCCACCCCCAGCTTCTCCACCCCCAGCTTCTCCACCCACAGCTTCTCCACCCACAGCTTCTCCACCCACAGCTTCTCCACCCACAGCTTCTCCACCCCCAGCTTCTCCACCCCCAGCTTCTCCACCCCAGCTTCTCCACCCCCAGCTTCTCCACCCCCAGCTTGTCCACCCCCAGCTTGTCCACCCCCAGCTTGTCCACCCCCAGCTTGTCCACCCCCAGCTTGTCCACCCCCAGCTTGTCCACCCCCAGCTTCCACCCCTAGCTTGTCCACCCCCAGCTTGTCCACCCCCAGCTTGTCCACCCCCAGCTTCTCCACCCCCAGCTTCTCCACCCCCAGCTTCTCCACCCCCAGCTTCTCCACCCACAGCTTCTCCACCCACAGCTTCTCCACCCACAGCTTCTCCACCCCCAGCTTCTCCACCCCCAGCTACCAAAATACATTTCTGCCACTGACTGAGTTAGGTGTTTAAATGGGCCACCTATTGTTCAACTTAATATCCATCAGTAGCCACCTTCCCACCAACAGGTTTTGTCTGGTGTACACTGATAGGTTGTGATTAGGCTGCTTACTGAAGGACTGGCACAGCACAGGTCCGTTAACATTAGGGGTTGAAGCCTAGGGCTCACAAATCCTACAACTGATACTGTGGCAATAACAAGTGTATCATTGTCCAGCTGCTCTGCTCTGTATTGGATGCTCTTTGCAATACATTTTATTATATTTGTCTAATGTTTTTGCCTCTGGGTTGTAAAACTGGTATATCAGCCATAGCAGCATCAAAGAAAAACGTATTCTGTTTTGGTGAAGTAGGTCTACTTCCTGATTTTTCTCACGATGAAAGTAGATTATTTGGAGAGCTTGTGTTGTTGTGAGGTGTAGTCTAAATGTTCTGTGTTGTTGTGAGGTGTAGTCTACATGTTGTGTGTTGTTGTGAGGTGTAGTCTAAATGTTCTGTGTTGTTGTGAGGTGTAGTCTACATGTTGTGTGTTGTTGTGAGGTGTAGCCTACATGTTCTGTATTGTTGTGAGGTGTAGCCTACATGTTCTGTGTTGTTGTGAGGTGTAGCCTACATGTTCTGTATTGTTGTCAGGTGTAGCCTACATGTTGTGAGGTGTAGCCTACATGTTGTGAGGTGTAGCCTACATGTTGTGAGGTGTAGCCTACATGTTGTGAGGTGTAGCCTACATGTTCTGTGTTGTTGTGAGGTGTAGCCTACATGTTCTGTATTGTTGTGAGGTGTAGCCTACATGTTGTGAGGTGTAGCCTACATGTTGTGAGGTGTAGCCTACATGTTCTGTGTTGTTGTGAGGTGTAGCCTACATGTTGTGAGGTGTAGCCTACATGTTCTGTGTTTTTGTGAGGTGTAGCCTATATGTTCTGTGTTGTTGTGAGGTGTAGCCTACATGTTGTTGTGAGGTGTAGCCTACATGTTGTGTGTTGTTGTGAGGTGTAGCCTACATGTTATGTGTGTTGTTGTGAGGTGTAGCCTACATGTTGTTGTGAGGTGTAGCCTACATGTTGTTGTGAGGTGTAGCCTACATGTTGTGTTTGTTGTTGTGAGGTGTACCCTACATGTTGTTGTGAGGTGTAGCCTACGTGTTGTTGTGAGGTGTAGCCTACATGTTCTGTGTTGTTGTGAGGTGTAGCCTACATGTTGTTGTGAGGTGTAGCCTACATGTTGTTGTGAGGTGTAGCCTACATGTTCTGTGTTGTTGTGAGGTGTAGCCTACATGTTGTTGTGAGGTGTAGCCTACATGTTCTGTGTGTTGTTGTGAGGTGTAGTCTACATGTTCTGTGTCTTGTTGTGAGGTGTAGCCTACATGTTGTTGTGAGGTGTAGTCTACATGTTGTTGTGAGGTGTAGCCTACATGTTGTTGTGAGGTGTAGCCTACATGTTGTTGTGAGGTGTAGCCTACATGTTGTTGTGAGGTGTAGTCTACATGTTGTTGTGAGGTGTAGTCTACATGTTGTTGTGAGGTGTAGCCTACATGTTGTTGTGAGGTGTAGCCTACATGTTGTTGTGAGGTGTAGTCTACATGTTGTTGTGAGGTGTAGCCTACATGTTGTTGTGAGGTGTAGCCTACATGTTGTTGTGAGGTGTAGCCTACATGTTGTTGTGAGGTGTAGCCTACATGTTGTTGTGAGGTGTAGCCTACATGTTCTGTGTGTTGTTGTGAGGTGTAGTCTACTTGTTCTGTGTGTTGTTGTGAGGTGTAGCCTACATGTTGTTGTGAGGTGTAGTCTACATGTTGTTGTGAGGTGTAGCCTACATGTTGTGTTTGTTGTTGTGAGGTGTAGCCTACATGTTGTTGTGAGGTGTAGCCTACATG
This sequence comes from Oncorhynchus mykiss, assembly GCF_057628025.1. Classification (NCBI taxonomy): domain Eukaryota; kingdom Metazoa; phylum Chordata; class Actinopteri; order Salmoniformes; family Salmonidae; genus Oncorhynchus; species Oncorhynchus mykiss. The sequence continues at coordinate 75,572,475 of NC_143038.1, read as the reverse complement.
TTGTGTTTGTTGTTGTGAGGTGTAGCCTACATGTTGTTGTGAGGTGTAGTCTACATGTTGTGTGTTGTTGTGAGGTTTAGCCTACATGTTATGTGTGTTGTTGTGAGGTGTAGCCTACATGTTATTGTGAGGTGTAGCCTACATGTTGTGTGTTGTTGTGAGGTGTAGCCTACATGTTCTGTGTGTTGTTGTGAGGTGTAGCCTACATGTTCTGTGTTGTTGTGAGGTGTAGCCTACATGTTGTGTGTTGTTGTGAGGTGTAGCCTACATGTTCTGTGTGTTGTTGTGAGGTGTAGCCTACATGTTCTGTGTTGTTGTGAGGCGTAGCCTACATGTCCTGTGTTGTTGTGAGGTGTAGCCTACATGTTGTTGTGAGGTGTAGCCTACATGTTCTGTGTTGTTGTGAGGTGTAGTCTACATGTTCTGTGTGTTGTTGTGAGGTGTAGCCTACATGTTCTGTGTTGTTGTGAGGTGTAGCCTACATGTTGTGAGGTGTAGCCTACATGTTGTTGTGAGGTGTAGCCTACATGTTGTTGTGAGGTGTAGCCTACATGTTGTTGTGAGGTGTAGCCTACATGTTCTGTGTTGTTGTGAGGTGTAGCCTACATGTTCTGTGTTGTTGTGAGGTGTAGTCTACATGTCGTTGTGAGGTGTAGTCTACATGTTCTGTGTGTTGTTGTGAGGTGTAGTCTACATGTTGTTGTGAGGTGTAGCCTACATGTTCTGTGTGTTGTTGTGAGGTGTAGTCTACATGTTGTTGTGAGGTGTAGCCTACATGTTGTTGTGAGGTGTAGCCTACATGTTGTTGTGAGGTGTAGCCTACATGTTGTGTGTGTTGTTGTGAGGTGTAGCCTACATGTTTTGTGTGTTGTTGTGAGGTGTAGCCTACATGTTCTGTGTTGTTGTGAGGTGTAGCCTACATGTTGTTGTGAGGTGTAGCCTACATGTTGTTGTGATGTGTAGCCTACATGTTGTTGTGATGTGTAGCCTACATGTTCTGTGTTGTTGTGAGATGTAGTATACATGTTGTTGTGAGGTGTAGTCTACATGTTGTGTGTGTTGTTGTGAGGTGTAGCCTACATGTTATGTGTGTTGTTGTGAGGTGTAGTCTACATGTTGTTGTGAGGTGTAGCCTACATGTTGTTGTGAGGTGTAGCCTACATGTTCTGTGTGTTGTTGTGAGGTGTAGTCTACATGTTGTTGTGAGGTGTAGCCTACATGTTGTTGTGAGGTGTAGCCTACATGATGTTGTGAGGTGTAGCCTACATGTTGTTGTGAGGTGTAGCCTACATGTTGTTGTGAGGTGTAGCCTACATGTTGTTGTGAGGTGTAGCCTACATGTTGTTGTGAGGTGTAGCCTACATGTTGTTGTGAGGTGTAGCCTACATGTTGTTGTGAGGTGTAGCCTACATGTTGTGTGTGTTGTTGTGAGGTGTAGCCTACATGTTCTGTGTTGTTGTGAGGTGTAGCCTACATGTTGTTGTGAGGTGTAGCCTACATGTTGTTGTGAGGTGTAGCCTACATGTTCTGTGTTGTTGTGAGGTGTAGCCTACATGTTGTTGTGAGGTGTAGCCTACATGTTGTTGTGAGGTGTAGCCTACATGTTGTTGTGAGGTGTAGCCTACATGTTGTTGTGAGGTGTAGCCTACATGTTGTTGTGAGGTGTAGCCTACATGTTCTGTGTTGTTGTGAGGTGTAGCCTACATGTTGTTGTGAGGTGTAGCCTACATGTTGTTGTGAGGTGTAGCCTACATGTTCTGTGTTGTTGTGAGGTGTAGCCTACATGTTGTTGTGAGGTGTAGCCTACATGTTCTGTGTGTTCCATGTCAGATTAATAATCCAGTGAGTCAGGTGAGCTGAGTGTCTCTCTGTTACATGGAAAAGGAGCCTGATTGGCTTTCGGCAGATTAAACCTATAGATACATGCGTCCAACCTTTTTCCATAAATGTTTCACTGGCAGCCTATGTTGTCATGTCAAGGTTCGGTCCCAGATCCCTGACTCTCCTCTGAGCCCTGTGTCCCCCCCCCGACTCTCCTCTGAGCCCACAGGCAGGCCTGTGGTGGTTGAGAGATGCTGGTACTCATGTTTGTTTGTCTGGTCTTCAAGGTTGACAATGAGGGCAGGCCTGTGGTGGTTGAGAGATGCTGGTACTCATGTTTGTTTGTCTCTGTAAGAGAGTGTCAGACTGACTGTTAGGTGTGTGAGAGTGGGGACTGTGTGTGTGCTGACATGGACCAGGCTAATGTAATGAAGTGTCAACAGGACAGGGTAGCCAGGCAGAGCAGTGAGCTCTGCAGATGGCAGATGGCTAGCTACCATTTAGCCTAAACACAGACAGATACACATCTCTCTCTGGCATCCACCCACCATTAGCCAATCCCTAGAGAGCATGGGTGGAGGAAGTAACCTGCCGTGTTGTGGTTCTGATTCCTCATGCTGATGTCTGTGTCAACTCAGCTCATCCTAATTGATTTACCTGCTTAAATAATGGTTAGCCCTAAATCAGTAGAACTTCTGCCTGACGTTCGTTCTCTCTCTCTCTCTCTCTCTCTCTCTCTCTGTCTCTCTGTCTCTCTGTCTCTCTGTCTCTCTGTCTCTCTGTCTCTCTGTCTCTCTGTCTCTCTGTCTCTCTGTCTCTCTCTCTCTCTCTCTCTCTCTCTCTGTGTTCCCTCTCTCTTTCCTTCCATCTCTCAGGTGACTGGTGAAGGTGTGACATCCTCGCTCAGTGCTATTCATCGAGGAGCTGAGATCTAATTGATCTGTTTGGTTGCGTTCGACGGGCTGGCTCCTCCCCCTCCCGGCAGCAGCGTGCGCCCCCCAGCCCGCGCCCTGCGCCCCCCAGCCCGCGCCCCTGCCACCCCCACCAGGTCCTCTAACGCCATGTGCCTCTCCCACACCATGGAAGGAGCATCAGGGAAGAACGGAGCGAGCCAGGCAGGGCTAGGGCTGGGGGGCCAGGCAGGGCTAGGGCTGGGGGGCCAGGCAGGGCTAGGGCTTGGGGCACTAGGCCAGGGCCAGGCAGGGTTAGGACTGGTGGGCCAGGCAGGGTTAGGACTGGTGGGCCAGGCAGGGTTAGGGCTGGGGGGCCAGGCAGGGTTAGGGCTGGGGGGCCAGGCAGGGTTAGGGCTGGGGTTTGGGACAGGCCTGGGGCTGGGGGGCAGGCGGTGTGGAGGGGTGCCTCTAGAACCCTTCGTACACCAGGTGGGAGGACACACCAGTATGATGCGCTACGACGACCACACGGTGTGTAAACCACTCATCACCCGGGAGCAGCGCTTCTACGAGTCCCTGCCGCCTGAGATGAAGGAGTTCACAGCAGAGTACAAAGGTAAGAGTTAAACCTTGACCTCTAATCTTGTGACCCTAACCGCTAACCTTAACCTTTTATGAGTCCCTGCCTGAGATGAAGGAATTTAAACCAGAGGACAAAGGTGTGAGAGGGGTGTCTACCAGGTTTGGGCTGTACCCTAATGATTCTGTACTTGTACAATCGCCTGATATACGATCTTATCGCCCATAGCAGCCAACTAAAAATGTATTTAAAACAATCACAAAAACGTTTAGACCGTGAGCTCAGTTCCAGGAAGGAATTATGACATATATTTTGAAGCCAAATCTTTTCTTGGAGCTGTGGCAGGAAAGAGTGTGTCTGTGTGTGCCGATGTGTGCAGAATAGAGCAAGTGACAGTGAAGGAGACTCGCTGGCTGTGCGTTGTGTGCCGGGGTTGGATAAATCATCAAGGGCCTGGCTATAGACCACGCAATTCTGCTGTCCCCAGAACAGGATCCTTATTTCAATAATAAACATTTTCACCTCATCTTCCTGTTTCATTAGGTCTAGGATTCTATGTGTTGTAGGTAGGCTGTACAATAATATTCTAACATAACCAATTTATCCTTCATTTCTTCTTTTTTGATTTATCGTTCGATTTTTCCATCTTGAATTTGTTTTGCTCAATTATACTTTGTTGTTGCCTGTAATATTTGTCATTTAAAACAAAGCTGTGTGTCTATAGATGCTGACGTTAGAGCCTCATAACTTTTATTTGCCCTAATACTTTTATGACATTTCAATTTGTAGGATTTCTGCTGTTTGGTTCACAACGGCAAGGAGGAGGGAAGCATTTGTTCTATTAGACTAAGCTTTGTTCAACTCTGTTCAAACTTACTCATTAGATGTTTCTGTCTTGCTATTGTTTGTTCTCTCTCTCGCTCTCTCTCGCTCTCTCTCTCTCTCTCTCTCTCTCTCGAAAACTTTCTGAGATAAAGAGCTCAGCGGGAGTAAGTCAGGATGCGTAAAACTGAAGTCACATTCATATCAAACGGAAAGACACGAGAACATTAGGCTTTTAAAAATAATTAGATGCCAGAGTTTCCGTTATAAAGAAAATGCTAAAGCTGTATGGTCCATGCAGATCATTCAACACCATATTCAGCTGTATGGTCCATGCAGATCATTCAACACCATATTCAGCCGTATGGCCCATGCAGATCATTCAACGACATATTCAGCCATATGGCCCATGCAGATCATTCAACACCATATTCAGCTGTATGGCCCATGCAGATCATTCAACACCATATTCAGCTGTATGGCCCATGCAGATCATTCAACACCATATTCAGCTGTATGGCCCATGCAGATCATTCAACAACATATTCAGCTGTATGGCCCATGCAGATCATTCAACACCATATTCAGCTGTATGGCCCATGCAGATCATTCAACGACATATTCAGCCGTATGGCCCATGCAGATCATTCAACGACATATTCAGCCGTATGGCCCATGCAGATCATTCAACAACATATTCAGCTGTATGGCCCATGCAGATCATGCAACAACATATTCAGCTGTATGGCCCATGCAGATCATTCAACACCATATTCAGCTGTATGGCCCATGCAGATCATTCAACAACATATTCAGCTGTATGGCCCATGCAGATCATGCAACAACATATTCAGGTATATGGCCCATGCAGATCATTCAACAACATATTCAGCTGTATGGCCCATGCAGATCATGCAACAACATATTCAGCTGTATGGCCCATGCAGATCATTCAACACCATATTCAGCTGTATGGCCCATGCAGATCATTCAACGACATATTCAGCTGTATGGCCCATGCAGATCATGCAACAACATATTCAGGTATATGGCCCATGCAGATCATTCAACAACATATTCAGCTGTATGGCCCATGCAGATCATGCAACAACATATTCAGATGTATGGCCCATGCAGATCATGCAACAACATATTCAGCTGTATGGCCCATGCAGATCATTCAACGACATATTCAGCCGTATGGCCCATGCAGATCATTCAACGACATATTCAGCCGTATGGCCCATGCAGATCATTCAACACCATATTCAGCTTTATGGCCCATGCAGATCATTCAACACCATATTCAGCTGTATGGCCCATGCAGATCATTAAACAAGATATTCAGCTGTATGGCCCATGCAGATCATTCAACAAGGTATTCAGCTTTATGGCCCATGCAGATCATTCAACAAGGTATTCAGCTTTATGGCCCATGCAGATCATTCAACAATATATTCAGCCATATGGCCCATGCAGATCATTCAACAACATATTCAGCTATATGGCTCATGCAGATCATTCAACACCATATTCAGCCATGTGGCCCATGCAGATCATTCAACAACATATTCAGGTACATGACTCATGCAGAACACGGCACTAGTCAGCGCCTGTTCCTGATCTTGCACATCTGCGTGGCATTGAAATGCTAAAATGGCTTGCGTGATATTAGTCTTTATTAGTTGAGGGCAACCTACAGTACCAGTCAAAAGGTTGGACACACCTACTCATTCAAGGGTTTTTCTTTATTTTTTACTATTTTCTACATTGTAGAATAATAGTGAAGACATCAAAACTATGAAATAACACATATGGAATCATGTAGTAACCAAAAAAGTGTAGTAACCAAAACAAATGAAAATATATTTGAGATTTGAGATTCTTCAAAAAGCCACCGTTTGTCTTGATGATAGCTTTGCACACTCTTGGCATTCTCTCAACCAGCTTCACCTGGAATGCTTTTCCAATAGTCTTGAAGGAGTTCCCACATTTGCTGAGCACGTTTTGGCTGCTTTTGCTTCACTCTGCAGTCCAACTCATCCCGAACCATGTTAATTGGGTTGAGGTCGGGGGATTGTGGAGGCCAGGTCATCTGATGCAGCAGGTCATTTGTTTTGCTCAATTATACTTTGTTGTTGCCTGTAATATTTGTCATTTAAAACAAAGCTGTGTGTCTATAGATGCTGACGTTAGAGCCTCATAACTTTTATTTGCCCTAATACTTTTATGACATTTCAATTTGTAGAATTTGGCTGTTTGGTTCACAACGGCAAGGAGGAGGGAAGCATTCGTTCTATTAGACTAAGCTTTGTTCAACTCTGTTCAAACTTACTCATTAGATGTTTCTGTCTTGCTATTGTTTGTTCTCTCTCTCGCTCTCTCTCGCTCTCTCTCTCTCTCTCTCTCTCTCTAAAACTTTCTGAGATAAAGAGCTCAGCGGGAGTAAGTCAGGATGCGTAAAACTGAAGTCACATTCATATCAAACGGAAAGACACGAGAACATTAGGCTTTTAAAAATAATTAGATGCCAGAGTTTCCGTTATAAAGAAAATGCTAAAGCTGTATGGTCCATGCAGATCATTCAACACCATATTCAGCTGTATGGCCCATGCAGATCATTCAACGACATATTCAGCCATATGGCCCATGCAGATCATTCAACACCATATTCAGCTGTATGGCCCATGCAGATCATTCAACACCATATTCAGCTGTATGGCCCATGCAGATCATGCAACAACATATTCAGCTGTATGGCCCATGCAGATCATGCAACAACATATTCAGCTGTATGGCCCATGCAGATCATTCAACGACATATTCAGCGGTATGGCCCATGCAGATCATTCAACGACATATTCAGCCATATGGCCCATGCAGATCATTCAACACCATATTCAGCTGTATGGCCCATGCAGATCATTCAACGACATATTCAGCCATATGGCCCATGCAGATCATTCAACACCATATTCAGCTGTATGGCCCATGCAGATCATTCAACACCATATTCAGCTGTATGGCCCATGCAGATCATTAAACAAGATATTCAGCTGTATGGCCCATGCAGATCATTCAACAAGGTATTCAGCTGTATGGCCCATGCAGATCATTCAACAATATATTCAGTCATATGGCCCATGCAGATCATTCAACACCATATTCAGGTATATGGCCCATGCAGATCATTCAACACCATATTCAGCTATATGGCTCATGCAGATCATTCAACACCATATTCAGCCATATGGCCCATGCAGATCATCATATGGCCCATAACTCTGGGTCTGCCATTCCTGTGGCGGTCCTCATAAGAGCCAGTTTCATTTTAGTGCTCAATGGTTTTTGCGACTGCACTTGAACAAACTTTAAAAGTTCTTTAAATTTGAGCTGTTCTTGCCATAATATGGACTTGGTCTTTAACCAAATAGGGCTGTCTTCTGTATACCACCCCTACCTTGTCACAACACAACTGATTGGCTCAAACACATGAAGACATTTTTATGGAAATAAAATCCGCAAATTAACTTTGAACAAGAGACGCATGTTAATTGAAATGCATTCCAGGTGACTACCTCATGAAGCTGGTTGAGGGAATGCCGAGAGTGTGCAAAGCTGTCATCAGGGAAAAGGGTGACTATACTTTGAAGATTCTAAAATATATTTGATTTGTTTAACACTTTCTTTGGTTACTACATCAGTTTTATTGTTGTTGTTGTTGTTATTATTATTATTATTATTATTATTATTATTATTATTATTATTATACAATGTAGAAAATAGTTTTTTTTAAATAAGAGAAACCCTTGACTGGTACTGCATGACATTTGTTAGGTTATTGTGATCTGTAATAAAGCTCAACTACTGGAGATGATGCTCATCTGTCTATACCTGCTGAACTGGGTTTACAAAACATTTTGATTGTTCAGGTTCACCATCAGTAATAGTTTTGCTTCAAATGATCACTGTGTATATGGTCATTTTTAGATATAAAGGGTAAATAATTTCATGATGAGAACAGTAGTGGTAGTGGGGTGGTAGATGTCTAGTCTCCTTTATGGCTCTAATCTGATAGTGGTAGTGGGGTGGTAGATGTCTAGTCTCCTTTATGTCTCTAATCTGATAGTGGTAGTGGGGTGGTAGATGTCTAGTCTCCTTTATGTCTCTAATCTGATAGTGGTAGTGGGGTGGTAGATGACTAGTCTCCTTTATGTCGCTAATCTGATAGTGGTAGTGGGGTGGTAAATGTCTAGTCTCCTTTATGGCTCTAATCTGATAGTGGTAGTGGGGTGGTAGATGCATCGTCTCCTTTATGGCTCCAATCTGATAGTGGTAGTGGGGTGAAAGTTAATTTGTGGAATTTATTTCCATAAAAATGTCTTCATGTGTTTGAGCCAATCAGGGCTGACATTTTTTTTTTTTTTTTTTTTTTTTTTTTTTTTTCCAAGATGGCGTAGCAGTAGGACGTGTTGTCGTGTTCCTTGTATATATCGTTTGTTTTCGTTTCGTTTTCTTCACATATCTTTAAAACTTTTTGCTGAACCTCAACTTCTTCTAAATACTCTCCTGCAACCCGCCTCACCCAACGTAGCTTTTTTTCCTAAAGTATTTATATTTACTTCGGATCTGGAACCCCTCAACTGAAGCTAGCCAACCAGCAAACTAACTACCAGCTTCAGCAAAACATTGCTAGCGGTCTTCAGCTAACCGGTCAGCTAACCGGTCATCAGCTAACCTTTAGCTCGGAAAGCTCTCGCCAGTTCGAACAACGCGACTCTAACCAGAGCATAACGGACCTATCTATTATTTTATTCTTATTTTTCACCCCCGGATTCCCATCGCAAACGGAACATTTTGAGCTCCTGGGCTACAATATCCAGACCCACGACCGGTCCATTGATGTCACCGCATGAAGAGGAATAAACAGACTCCCCCCATCGCGACGTCCCCAAAGGCTAACTCTCTAGCCCTTGCTATCTCCTTGCTTGCAAATTCGGCCTGCTAACTGCTAGCTTGTTTAGCCCGGTCCGCTAACTGCTACCGTGTTTAGCACCGTCTACTAACTGTTAGCTTGTTAGCACAGGCCTGCTAACCATCTGAATCGCCGCGTCCCAAACACTCACTGAACCCATATTTACTTTCTATCCCTTTTCAATTTTTTATTTGTTTATACCTTCCGGTAACCTGCCTCACCCAATGTGATACGGAACCGCTATTATCTTTACATTTTTAGAACACACTCAAGAACCTTCAGAAGCTAACCAGCTAACTGGCTACAAGCTATTTAGTCATTGTTAGTTTTCTAACCTGGATAACACTCGCCAGTCCAGCTTCCCTGCCCCATCCACCGCTGCCCCTTGGACACTGATCACTTGGCTACATAGCTGATGCATGCTGGACTGTCCATTAATTCACGGTAATCCATTCTGCTTGTTTATGTTTTATCTGTCGGCCCCAGCCGCATTTAGGCTCTGTGTGTAGTTAATCCGACCCTCTCTGCCTAATCAATCGCCATTCTACCTGCTGTTTTTGTGCTAGCTGATTAGCTGTTGTTGTCTCACCTACTGTTTTAGCTAGCTCTCCCAATTCAACACCTGTGATTACTGTATGCCTTGCTGTATGTCTCTCTCAAATGTCAATATGCCTTGTATACTGTTGTGCAGGTTAGTTATCATTGTTTTAGTTTACAATGGAGCCCCTAGTTCCACTCTTTATACCCCTGATACCTCCTTTGTCCCACCCCCCACACATGCGGTGACCTCACCCATTACAACCAGCATGTCCAGAGATACAACCTCTCTCATCATCACCCAGTGCCTGGGCTTACCTCCGCTGTACCCGCACCCCACCATACCCCTGTCTGCGCATTATGCCCTGAATATATTCTACCATGCCCAGAAACCTGCTCCTCTTATTCTCTGTCCCCAACGCCCTAGGCGACCAGTTTTGATAGCCTTCAGCCGCACCCTCATACTACTCCTTCTCTGTTCCGCGGGTGATGTGGAGGTAAACCCAGGCCCTGCATGTCCCCAGGCACCCTCATTTGTTGACTTCTGTGATCGAAAAAGCCTTGGTTTCATGCATGTCAACATCAGAAGCCTCCTCCCTAAGTGTGTCTTACTCACTGCTCTAGCACACTCTGCTAACCCTGATGTCCTTGCCGTGTCTGAATCCTGGCTCAGGAAGGCCACCAAAAATTCAGAGATTTCCATACCCAACTATAACATCTTCCGTCAAGATAGATATGCCAAAGGGGGAGGAGTTGCAGTCTACTGCAGAGATAGCCTGCAAAGTAATGTCATACTCTCCAGGTCCATACCCAAACAGTTCGAACTACTAATTTTGAAAATTACTCTCTCCAGAAATAAGTCTCTCACTGTTGCCGCCTGCTACCGACCCCCCTCAGCTCCCAGCTGTGCCCTGGACACCATTTGTGAATTGATCGCCCCCCATCTAGCTTCAGAGTTTGTTCTGTTAGGTGACCTAAACTGGGATATGCTTAACACCCCGGCAGTCCTACAATCTAAGCTAGATGCCCTCAATCTCACTCAAATCATCAAGGAACCCACCAGGTACAACCCTAACTCTGTAAACAAGGGCACCCTCATTGACGTCATCCTGACCAACTGGCCCTCCAAATACACCTCCGCTGTCTACAACCAGGATCTCAGCGATCACTGCCTCATTGCCTGTATCCGCTACGGAGCCGCAGTCAAACGACCACCCCTCATCACTGTCAAACGCTCGCTAAAACACTTCTGTGAGCAGGCCTTTCTAATCGACCTGGCCCGGGTATCCTGGAAGGACATTGACCTCATCCCGTCAGTTGAGGATGCCTGGTCTTTCTTTAAAAGTAACTTCCTCACCATTTTAGATAAGCATGCTCCGTTCAAAAAATGCAGAACTAAGAACAGATATAGCCCCTGGTTCACTCCAGACCTGACTGCCCTCGACCAGCACAAAAACATCCTGTGGCGGACTGCGCTAACATCGAATAGTCCCCGCGATATGCAACTGTTCAGGGAAGTCAGGAACCAATACACACAGTCAGTCAGGAAAGCTAAAGCCAACTTCTTCAGGCAGAAGTTTGCATCCTGTAGCTCCAACTCCAAAAAGTTCTGGGACACTGTGAAGTCCATGGAGAACAAGAGCACCTCCTCCCAGCTGCCCACTGCACTGAGACTAGGTAACATGGTCACCACCGATAAATCCATGATTATCGAAAACTTCAACAAGCATTTCTCAACGGCTGGCCATGCCTTCCGCCTGGCTACTCCAACCTCGGACAACAGCTCCCCCCCCCCCGCAGCTACTCGCCCAAGCCTCTCCAGGTTCTCCTTTACCCAAATCCAGATAGCAGATGTCCTGAAAGAGCTGCAAAACCTGGACCCGTACAAATCAGCTGGGCTGGACAATCTGGACCCTCTATTCCTGAAACTATCCGCCGCCATTGTCGCAACCCCTATTACCAGCCTGTTCAACCTCTCTTTCATATCGTCTGAGATCCCCAAGGATTGGAAAGCTGCCGCAGTCATCCCCCTCTTCAAAGGGGGCGACACCCTGGACCCAAACTGTTACAGACCTATATCCATCCTGCCCTGCCTATCTAAGGTCTTCGAAAGCCAAGTCAACAAACAGGTCACTGACCATCTTGAATCCCACCGTACCTTCTCCGCTGTGCAATCTGGTTTCCGAGCCGGTCACGGGTGTACCTCAGCCACGCTCAAGGTACTAAACGATATCATAACCGCCATCGATAAAAGACAGTACTGTGCAGCCGTCTTCATAGACCTTGCCAAGGCTTTCGACTCTGTCAATCACCGTATTCTTATCGGCAGACTCAGTAGCCTCGGTTTTTCGGATGACTGCCTTGCCTGGTTCACCAATTACTTTGCAGACAGAGTTCAGTGTGTCAAATCGGAGGGCATGCTGTCCGGTCCTCTGGCAGTGTCTATGGGGGTGCCACAGGGTTCAATTCTCGGGCCGACTCTTTTCTCTGTATATATCAATGATGTTTCTCATGCTGCGGGCGATTCCCTGATCCACCTCTACGCAGACGACACCATTCTATATACTTCCGGCCCGTCCTTGGACACTGTGCTATCTAACCTCCAAACGAGCTTCAATGCCATACAGCACTCCTTCCGTGGCCTCCAACTGCTCTTAAACGCTAGTAAAACCAAATGCATGCTTTTCAACCGTTCGCTGCCTGCACCCGCACGCCTGACCAGCATCACCACCCTGGATGGTTCCGACCTTGAATATGTGGACATCTATAAGTACCTAGGTGTCTGGCTAGACTCTAAACTCTCCTTCCAGACCCATATCAAACATCTCCAATCGAAAATCAAATCAAGAGTCGGCTTTCTATTCCGCAACAAAGCCTCCTTCACTCACGCCGCCAAACTTACCCTAGTAAAACTGACTATCCTACCGATCCTCGACTTCGGCGACGTCATCTACAAAATTGCTTCCAACACTCTACTCAGCAAACTGGATGCAGTTTATCACAGTGCCATCCGTTTTGTCACTAAAGCACCTTATACCACCCACCACTGCGACTTGTATGCTCTAGTCGGCTGGCCCTCGCTACATATTCGTCGCCAGACCCACTGGCTCCAGGTCATCTACAAGTCCATGCTAGGTAAAGCTCCGCCTTATCTCAGTTCACTGGTTACGATGGCAACACCCATCCGTAGCACGCGCTCCAGCAGGTGTATCTCACTGATCATCCCTAAAGCCAACACCTCATTTGGCCGCCTTTCGTTCCAGTTCTCTGCTGCCTGTGACTGGAACGAATTGCAAAAATCGCTGAAGTTGGAGACTTTTATCTCCCTCACCAACTTCAAACATCTGCTATCTGAGCAGCTAACCGATCGCTGCAGCTGTACATAGTCTATTGGTAAATAGCCCACCCATTTTCACCTACCTCATCCCCATACTGTTTTTATTTATTTATTTTTATTTTTCTGCTCTTTTGCACACCAATATCTCTACCTGTACATAACCATCTGATCATTTATCACTCCAGTGTTAATCTGCATAATTGTAATTATTTGCCTACCTCATGCCTTTTGCACACAATGTATATATAGACTCCCCTTTTTTTCTACTGTGTTATTGACCTGTTAATTGTTTACTCCATGTGTAACTCTGTGTTGTCTGTTCACACTGCTATGCCTTATCTTGGCCAGGTCGCAGTTGCAAATGAGAACTTGTTCTCAACTAGCCTACCTGGTTAAATAAAGGTGTTCTCAACTAGCCTACCTGGTTAAATAAAGGTGAAATAAAAAAAAATAATAAAAAAAAAAATTACAGGGAGTGTTCTCTCTCTCCCGACAGGGCTGACATTACAGGGAGTGTTCTCTCTCTCCCGACAGGGCTGACATTACAGGGAGTGCTCTCTCTCTCCCGACAGGGCTGACATTACAGGGAGTGCTCTCTCTCTCCCGACAGGGCTGACATTACAGGGAGTGCTCTCTCTCTCCCGACAGGGCTGACATTACAGGGAGTGCTCTCTCTCTCCCGACAGGGCTGACATTACAGGGAGTGCTCTCTCTCTCGACAGGGCTGACATTACAGGGAGTGCTCTCTCTCTCGACAGGGCTGACATTACAGGGAGTGTTCTCTCTCCCGACAGGGCTGACATTACAGGGAGTGTTCTCTCTCTCGACAGGGCTGACATTACAGGGAGTGTTCTCTCTCCCGACAGGGCTGACATTACAGGGAGTGTTCTCTCTCGACAGGGCTGACATTACAGGGAGTGTTCTCTCTCCCGACAGGGCTGACATTACAGGGAGTGTTCTCTCTCTCGACAGGGCTGACATTACAGGGAGTGTTCTCTCTCCCGACAGGGCTGACATTACAGGGAGTGTTCTGTCTCCCGACAGGGCTGGCATTACAGGGAGTGTTCTGTCTCCCGACAGGGCTGACATTACAGGGAGTGTTCTGTCTCCCGACAGGGCTGACATTACAGGGAGTGTTCTCTCTCCCGACAGGGCTGACATTACAGGGAGTGTTCTCTCTCTCGACAGGGCTGACATTACAGGGAGTGTTCTCTCTCCCGACAGGGCTGACATTACAGGGAGTGTTCTCTCTCTCGACAGGGCTGACATTACAGGGAGTGTTCTCTCTCCCGACAGGGCTGACATTACAGGGAGTGTTCTGTCTCTTGACAGGGCTGACATTACAGGGAGTGTTCTCTCTCTCGACAGGGCTGACATTACAGGGAGTGTTCTGTCTCTTGACAGGGCTGACATTACAGGGAGTGTTCTCTCTCTTGACTGGGCTGACATTACAGGGAGTGTTCTCTCTCTTGACAGGGCTGACATTACTGGGAGTGTTCTCTCGACAGGGCTGACATTACAGGGAGTGTTCTCTCTCTCTCGACAGGGCTGACATTACAGGGAGTGTTCTCTCTCTCGACAGGGCTGATACTACAGGGAGTGTTCTCTCTCCCGACAGGGCTGGCATTACAGGGAGTGTTCTGTCTCTCGACAGGGCTGACATTACAGGGAGTGTTCTCTCTCCCGACAGGGCTGACATTACAGGGAGTGTTCTCTCTCTTGACTGGGCTGACATTACAGGGAGTGTTCTCTCTCTCGACAGGGCTGACATTACAGGGAGTGTTCTCTCTCCCGACAGGGCTGACATTACAGGGAGTGTTCTCTCTCTCGACAGGGCTGACATTACAGGGAGTGTTCTCTCTCCCGACAGGGCTGACATTACAGGGAGTGTTCTCTCTCTCGACAGGGCTGACATTACAGGGAGTGTTCTCTCTCTTGACTGGGCTGACATTACAGGGAGTGTTCTCTCTCCCGACTGGGCTGACATTACAGGGAGTGTTCTCTCTCTTGACTGGGCTGACATTACAGGGAGTGTTCTCTCTCTCGACAGGGCTGACATTACAGGGAGTGTTCTCTCTCTTGACTGGGCTGACATTACAGGGAGTGTTCTCTCTCCCGACAGGGCTGACATTACAGGGAGTGCTCTCTCTCTCGACAGGGCTGACATTACAGGGAGTGTTCTGTCTCTTGACAGGGCTGGCATTACAGGGAGTGTTCTGTCTCTCGACAGGGCTGACATTACAGGGAGTGTTCTCTCTCTCGACAGGGCTGACATTACAGGGAGTGTTCTGTCTCCCGACAGGGCTGACATTACAGGGAGTGTTCTCTCTTGACTGGGCTGACATTACAGGGAGTGTTCTCTCTCCCGACAGGGCTGACATTACAGGGAGTGCTCTCTCTCTCGACAGGGCTGACATTACAGGGAGTGTTCTGTCTCTTGACAGGGCTGGCATTACAGGGAGTGTTCTGTCTCTCGACAGGGCTGACATTACAGGGAGTGTTCTCTCTCTCGACAGGGCTGACATTACAGGGAGTGTTCTGTCTCTTGACAGGGCTGACATTACAGGGAGTGTTCTCTCTCTCGACAGGGCTGACATTACAGGGAGTGTTCTGTCTCTTGACAGGGCTGGCATTACAGGGAGTGTTCTCTCTCCCGACAGGGCTGACATTACAGGGAGTGCTCTCTCTCTCGACAGGGCTGACATTACAGGGAGTGTTCTGTCTCTTGACAGGGCTGGCATTACAGGGAGTGTTCTGTCTCTCGACAGGGCTGACATTACAGGGAGTGTTCTCTCTCTCGACAGGGCTGACATTACAGGGAGTGTTCTGTCTCTTGACAGGGCTGACATTACAGGGAGTGTTCTCTCTCTCGACAGGGCTGACATTACAGGGAGTGTTCTGTCTCTTGACAGGGCTGGCATTACAGGGAGTGTTCTCTCTCTCGACAGGGCTGACATTACAGGGAGTGTTCTGTCTCTTGACAGGGCTGACATTACAGGGAGTGTTCTCTCTTTCGACAGGGCTGGCATTACAGGGAGTGTTCTCTCTCGACAGGGCTGACATTACAGGGAGTGTTCTCTCTCTCGACAGGGCTGACATTACAGGGAGTATTCTCTCTTCACAGGGCTGACATTACAGGGAGTGTTCTCTCTCTCGACAGGGCTGACATTACAGGGAGTGTTCTCCCTCTCGACAGGGCTGATACTACAGGGAGTGTTTTCTCTCTCGACAGGGCTGACATTACAGGGAGTGTTCTCTCGACAGGGCTGACATTACAGGGAGTGTTTTCTCTCTCTCAACAGGGCTGACATAGGGAGTGTTCTCTCTCTTGACAGGGCTGGCATTACAGGGAGTGTTCTCTCTCTTGACAGGGCTGACATTACTGGGAGTGTTCTCTCGACAGGGCTGACATTACAGGGAGTGTTCTCTCTCTCTCGACAGGGCTGACATTACAGGGAGTGTTCTCTCTCTCGACAGGGCTGATACTACAGGGAGTGTTCTCTCTCTCGACAGGGCTGACATTACAGGGAGTGTTCTCTCTCTCTCGACAGGGCTGGCATTACAGGGAGTGTTCTCTCTCTTGACAGGGCTGACATTACAGGGAGTGTTCTCTCTCTCGACAGGGCTGACATTACAGGGAGTGTTCTCTCTCTCTCGACAGGGCTGGCATTACAGGGAGTGTTCTCTTTCTCGACAGGGCTGACATTACAGGGAGTGTTCTCTCTCTCGACAGGGCTGACATTACAGGGAGTGTTCTCTCTCGACAGGGCTGACATTACAGGGAGTGTTCTGTCTCTCGACAGGGCTGACATTACAGGGAGTGTTCTCTCTCTCGACAGGGCTGACATTACAGGGAGTGTTCTCTCTCTCGACAGGGCTGATACTACAGGGCGTGTGATGTGAGGATGTTATAACTATAATTATTAACCAGGTGGTTTGGGTCCTGAATGCCGATCGGCTGAATGCTGATTGGTATATCAGACCGTATACCACAGGTATGACAAAACTTGCATTTGTTCTGCCCTAATTACATTGGTAACCAGTTTATAATAGCAATAGGGCACCTCTGGGGTTTGTGGAAAATGGCCAATATACCACGGCTAAGGGCGTTGCCTCATGCCTACAAACATCCCTTAGCCGTGGTATATTGGCCGTATTCCACACCCCCTCTGGCCTTATTGCTTAACTATAGCATTATACATTCATATTATTTTAGTTTTATTTAACCTTTATTTTAACAGGGGAAAAGTTATTGAAACCTAAGTCTCTTTTACAATCTGGCCCTCATACTAACATGGCCACCTAATAATCCTCTGTTTACAATCTGGCCCTCATACTAACCCTCATACTAACATGGCCACCTAATAATCCTCAGTTTACAATCTGGCCCTCATACTAACATGGCCACCTAATAATCCTCCGTTTACAATCTGGCCCTCATACTAACATGGCCACCTAATAATCCTCCGTTTACAATCTGGCCCTCATACTAACATGGCCACCTAATAATCCTCCGTTTACAATCTGGCCCTCATACTAACATGGCCACCTAATAATCCTCCGTTTACAATTGGCTCATTCGCCCACCTCCTCTCCCCTGTAACTATTCCCCAGGTCGTTGCTGTAAATGAGAATGTGTTCTCAGGCAATTTACCTGGTAAAATAAGGGTTAAATAAAAACATATATAAAAATACAAATGTGCCCTGTATATACAACACAAATGTACACATTATGCCTAAATATACACTACCGTTCAAAAGTTTGGGGTCACTTTGAAAGAAAAGCTAATTAAATGGTACCTGCAAAACACCAGTCTCATCGTCAACAGTGAAGAGGCGACTCCGGGATGCTGACCGTCTAGGCAGAGTTCCTCTGTCCAGTCTCATTGTCAACAGTGAAGAGGCGACTCCGGGATGCTGACCGTCTAGGCAGAGTTCCTCTGTCCAGTCTCAACGTCAACAGTGAAGAGGCGACTCCGGGATGCTGACCGTCTAGGCAGAGTTCCTCTGTCCAGTCTCAACGTCAACAGTGAAGAGGCGACTCCGGGATGCTGACCGTCTAGGCAGAGTTCCTCTGTCCAGTCTCAACGTCAACAGTGAAGAGGAGACTCCAGGATCCTGGCCTTCTAGGCAGAGTTCCTCTGTCCAGTCTCAAGGTCAACAGTGAAGAGGAGACTCCGGGATGTTTGCCTTCTAGGCAGAGTTCCTCTGTCCAGTCTCAACGTCAACAGTGAAGAGGTGACTCCAGGATGCTGACCTTCTAGGCAGAGTTCCTCTGTCCAGTGTCTGTGTTCTTTTGCCCATCTTAATCTTTTCTTTTTATTGGTCAGTCTGAGATATGGCTTTTTCTTTGCAACAAGAATAGACTGACGAGTTTCTGAAGACGAGTTTCTTTGTTTTTGGCCATTTTGAGCCTGTAATCGAACCCACAAATGCTGATGCTCCAGATACTCAACTAGTCTAAAGAAGGCCAGTTTTATTGCTTCTTTAATCAGCACAACCATTTTCAGCTGTGCTAACACAATTGCAAAAGGGTTTTCTAATGATCAGTTGGCCTTTTAAAATGATAAACTTGGATTAGCTAACACAACGTGCCATTGGAACACTGGAGTGATGGTTGCTGATAATGGGTCTCTGTACACCTATGTAGATATTCCATTAAAAAAATCAGCCGTTTCCAGCTACAACAGTCATTTACAACATTAACAATGTCTACACTGTATTTCCAATCAATTTGATGTTATTTTAATGGTCAAAAAATGTGCTTTTCTTTCAAAAACAAGGACATTTTTACGGGACCCCAAACTTTTGAACGGTGGTGGATACACATCAAAATAAAGCACAAATAAAACATCACCCAGTTACATTCCTCCACAAATAATTTCAAATCAATACTTTATATTATATATAAATATGTATTTATATATTATATATTCTATTGCCCGAACGGCACATCAGGATCAAATGTATTTCGAATTTTGTTCCAGCCATATGGTGCATTAAAACTAAAAGCAGATTTGCTCGGTGGAGACCCCCCAGGAACCTCAAGCGTTAACCAATCCTGTGAACGTGTTAGGCAGTGTGTCAGTGGATTAGACAGACGGAACCAAGCCATTAACATGGAGAGAGCAGGAAGAGAGAGAGAGAGGAAGTGCTTAAAACAGAAACACTGTTTCACTGTATCGGTCTTGTTGTCAGATCCAATGACTAGGAGTTTGCAAGATGGTACAAACAGATATGAAACCAGCCTACAGTGTCCTCTGCTCTGCTATTTATCATAGATTAAGAGGAGGAGACAGGAAGTGGTTAAAACACCAAACGAGAGCAGCACCCTGCCAGCCAGCCACCTGTGTTTGGGACAGCATCGTTTGGTGTAATCAATCATGCGGAGTTGGACAGTTTATAAAAAGACCTGGGTTCCTGTTGGAGGAGGCCTGTTACATCCCCTACACTTTAATTAGCCAATGGACTGTTCTCTTTGTTTCCCTGACAGATTACATCATGTTCATACACGAAACTACACTGACTGCACAAAACATTAAGAACACCTGCTCTTTTCAGGACATAGACTGACCAGGTGAATCCAGGTGAAAGATATGATCCCTTATTGATGTCACTTGTTAAATCTACTTCAATCAGTGTAGATGAAGGGGAGGAGACAGGGTTAAAGAAGGATTTTTAAACCTTGAGACAATTTAGACATGGATTGTATACGTGTGCCATTCAGAAGACCAAAGTTTTAAGTGCCTTTGAACGGGATATGGTAGTAGGTGCCAGGGACACCGGTTTGTGTAAAGAAATACAACGCTGCTGGCTTTTTCACACTTAACAGTTTCCTGTGTGTATCAAGAACATCCAGCCAACTAGACACAACTGTGGGACCTGCCGCCTCTACACTCTAACCACTAGGCTACCTGCCTCTCCCCTCTAACCACTAGGCTACCTGCCTCCTCTCCCCTCTAACCACTAGGCTACCTGCCGCCTCTACACTCTAGCCACTAGGCTACCTGCCTCTCCCCTCTAACCACTAGGTTACCTGCCTCCTCTCCCCTCTAACCACTAGGCTACCTGCCTCCTCTACACTCTAACCACTAGGCTACCTGCCGCCTCTACACTCTAACCACTAGGCTACCTGCCTCTCCCCTCTAACCACTAGGTTACCTGCCTCCTCTACACTCTAACCACTAGGCTACATGCCGCCTCTACACTCTAACCACTAGAGCCCTCGCTACATATTCGTCGCCAGACCCACTGGCTCCAGGTCATCTACAAGTCCATGCTAGGTAAAGCTCCGCCTTATCTCAGCTCACTGGTCACGATGGCAACACCCATCCGTAGCACGCGCTCCAGCAGGTGTATCTCACTGATCATCCCTAAAGCCAACACCTCATTTGGCCGCCTCTCGTTCCAGTACTCTGCTGCCTGTGTCTGGAACGAATTGCAAAAATCGCTGAAGTTGGAGACTTTTATCTCCCTCACCAACTTCAAACATCTGCTATCTGAGCAGCTAACCGATCGCTGCAGCTGTACATAGTCTATTGGTAAATAGCCCACCCATTTTCACCTACCTCATCCCCATACTGTTTTTATTTATTTATTTTTCTGCTCTTTTGCACACCAATATCTCTACCTGTACATGACCATCTGATCATTTATCACTCCAGTGTTAATCTGCAAAATTGTAATTATTCGCCTACCTCATGCCTTTTGCACACATTGTATATAGACTCCCCCTTTGTTTTCTACTGTGTTATTGACTTGTTAATTGTTTACTCCATGTGTAACTCTGTGTTGTCTGCTCATACTGCTATGCTTTATCTTGGCCAGGTCGCAGTTGCAAATGAGAACTTGTTCTCAACTAGCCTACCTGGTTAAATAAAGGTGAAATAAAAATAAAAATAAAAATAGGCTACTATACATATGGTGTGTGTGACTCTCTTTGTTTGTATAGCTTCCAGTTTCTTCTCCATTACTCAAATCAAATCTATTTTTATTTGTCACAGTAAAATACAACAGGTGTAAACCTGACAGGGAAATGCTTATCTACAAGCCCTTAATTAACCAACAATGCTTCAAGAACTTAAGAAAAATATAAAAATAAGTGTGAAGTAAAAAAAAAATGTAAAAACATAGATAAGGCCAGACTAAATCAATTCACTGTTTTAAGAAGCCTATTGGACCTCGAAAATAGCAGATCTTAGGAACATTACAAAGGAAGACTTTTAATTGAGAGAGGAGCATCCCATAGCCACACAGCATTAGCTATAAATCATTGTTCAGTTTGGTCACTTTAGGCAAGATTCTAATCTCGTTCTTGGTACCACTTAGGACCAAAACATTACCTCATTCAATGGCATATATCAATTGTCAATTCTAGATACTCTCATCTCAAATACAATCTCTCCTGGACAAGCTCACGGAGACAGTGAGCCTCTTAGGTCATATACTAGGTTAAGATAAGGGCAACCTCAGAGGTGACATACAATAGTGAGCCTCCTAGGTCATATACTAGGTTAAGATAAGGGCAACCTCAGAGGGGACATACAATAGTTACAGACACATTCCCATAAGAAGACAAGCCTCCATTCTGTCCTCCTCCCCTTCTGATATTCTTCATAGCATCACATGGTTTAACAGATACATTGACATATGAAGACAAGCCTGACCTGTCCCCTCTCTGGGCCCCAAGTGACTGAGCACTAGCTGAGAAGGGATAACTGCAACTGCCAACAGTATAGTCCAATAATAAGATAAAACATCTTATTTATCTATGTTACTATCCTACCGATCCTCGACTTCGGCGATGTCATCTACAAAATGGCTTCCAACACTCTACTCAGCAAACTGGATGCAGTCTATCACAGTGCCATCCGTTTTGTCACTAAAGCACCTTATACCACCCACCACTGCGACTTGTATGCGCTAGTCGGCTGGCCCTCGCTACATATTCGTCGCCAGACCCACTGGCTCCAGGTCATCTACAAGTCCATGCTAGGTAAAGCTCCGCCTTATCTCAGCTCACTGGTCACGATGGCAACACCCATCCGTAGCACGCGCTCCAGCAGGTGTATCTCACTGATCATCCCTAAAGCCAACACCTCATTTGGCCGCCTTTCGTTCCAGTACTCTGCTGCCTGTGACTGGAATGAATTGCAAAAATCGCTGAAGTTGGAGACTTTTATCTCCCTCACCAACTTCAAACATCAGCTATCTGAGCAGCTAACCGATCGCTGCAGCTGTACATAGTCTATTGGTAAATAGCCCACCCATTTTCACCTACCTCATCCCCATACTGTTTTTATTTATTTATTTTTCTGCTCTTTTGCACACCAATATCTCTACCTGTACATGACCATCTGATCATTTATCACTCCAGTGTTAATCTGCAAAATTGTAATTATTCGCCTACCTCATGCCTTTTGCACACATTGTATATAGACTCCCCCTTTGTTTTCTACTGTTAATTGTTTACTCCATGTGTAACTCTGTGTTGTCTGCTCATACTGCTAT